>NC_044274.1:2217994-2525494 GCF_003957555.1 Calypte anna
GGCCTGAACTCATGCTCAGGAGAAAAAAAATCTGTCTTTAATATTAACTACATGAAATTTCTAATTAACCAATTAATTTTCCTCCCCCTTGACCTGTGTCACCGGCTCAGCACCAACATCAACTCCCGGCTTTGGGGCTGTTCTTTGAAGCATGAAGCACAGCAAGAAGGGACGGACTGCCCTCTGCTGGTCCCTCAGGGTATAACAAGTTGGGATCGTCTTGGACCGAAAAAAAAAGGTAAAAAGCACTCGCTGAGAGTTTGGAAGCCCTAAAATCCCACTGGGTCTCTTTTGGACGGGACAGGGGTGTTACTCAGACACCTCAGGGAAGAGTCGAAGCCCAGCAGGAAGGGTTTGGTGCCATTGCCTCTGGGTTTAAAATCTTGAAATCAGCACCCAGCTCTTTTCTGTCTCTGTCTCTCCTCCAGCTGAAAAGAGACAGAATCACAGAATCATAGAATGGGCTGGGTTGGAAGGGAGCTCAGAGATCATCGAGTCCAACCCTTGATCCACTCCCCCCGTGGTTCCCAGCCCTTGGCACTGAGTGCCACATCCAGGCTCTTTGGAAAGATCTCCAGACACGGAGAATCCACTACTTCCCTGGGCAGCCCATTCCAAGGGCTGATCACCCTCTCCAGAAAGAAATTCTTTCTCAGCTCCAACCTAAACCTCCCCTGGCACAACTTGAGACCCTTTGTGCCCTCTTGTCTTGCTGAGAGTTGCCTGGGAAAAGAGCCCAACCCCCCCTGGCTCCAACCTCCTTTCAGGGAGTTGCAGAGAGTGATGAGGTCTCCCCTGAGCCTCCTCTTCTCCAGCCTCAACACCCCCAGCTCCCTCAGCCCTTCTTTCCTCCCAGGAATTCTGCTGGATCCCTTCCCAGCCTCCTTGCTCTTCTCTGCACCTGCTCCAGCACCTCAAGCTCCTTCCTCAGGGACTTGCTGAGGGGCCCAGACCTGGACACAGGACTCAAGCTGTGGCCTCCCCAGGGCTGAGCACAGGGGCAGAATCCCTTCCCTGGACCTGCTGGCCACACTCTTCCTCAGCCAGCCCAGGATGCCATTGGCCTTCTTGCCCACCTGGCCACACTGCTGCCTCCTCTGCAGCTTCCTGGCAAGCCAGACTCCCAGCTCCCTTGCTGCAACCACTCCCTGCCCAGCCTGGAGCTCCCCAGGGGCTTCTTGTGGCCAAAGTGCAGGACCCGGCCCTTGGAATCTTCAACCTCATCCCCTTGGGATCAGCCCAACTCTCCAGTCTCTCCAGGTCCCTCTGCAGAGCCCTCCTGCCTTCCAGCTGATCCACACTTCCCCCCAGCTTAGTGTCAGCTGGGAATTTGCTGAGGATGGACTCAATCCCCTCCTCTAAATCATCAATGTCCTACAAAGTCCTACAGCTGCTGACTAGGAGGTAACATCTCTGTCCTCCTGTGCCTTTTAAGTCCTAAATCTCACTCCTCCTGCAGGAGGCTGATATTAAAAATGTGATCAAGTTACAGGGGGAGGTTTTATATCTCCCATAAACACTAAAAGCCACAAATCCTTCATCCTTCCCATTTATTGTGCCTCATGTTGATTTTTTTTTTTTTTTTTTTTTTTTTTTGTAGATATCTGGAGCAGCATCAGACATCTCTGTGATGAGATGCAGAGTTATGAGCCTGCTAGAAATCCTGCTTTGGCCCTTCCTCAGAAGCTCTTCTGTAATTTTAAACTCCAGAGAATCCACCTCCATCAAGATTTCATCAGCACTCATGGGAATGAAGTGAGCAAAACCCCCAAAAAAGCAGTTTTCAATCTAATTTTTAAAATATTACTACAAAGCAGCAGCCTCTTGGGTCTTAGAAGCCACCTGGCTTAGTGGGAATACCTATCAGTTCAGTCCCATGGGGTTCCCTCCCTTCTGCATGCAGGGAACATACTGGAAATGGGATTCTGTCCTCAACTCTCACCTTGAAGCACCTTTACCCACATCTCTTGCCTTTTTTGGGGAGGAATGGTCTAAATTTCTTGAAATGAAACCCAAACCCCATCTGTGTGTGCACACAAACACTTCTCAGAGGAATTAATTCTATTTTTAAAACATAGTCTGTCCCTCTAAAGCTGTACAGGGGTAAATGCTCTCCAAAGCTTAATCAAAACTTATCCAGGCTTCCTAAAACACCCGATTCTCCACGTGAAGCTGCTCAGATATATTCTTCTTGGGTTAAAAGAAACTCATTGCTGCTCTGTTGTGGTTGGACTTTGGGATCTGGCTGGGATTTTGCTCCCCAGGATGTCTCCAACAGCAGATTTAAAAGCAAGCTAATGCTTTTCATGCCTCTGAAGATCTGGTGAATGCAGCTCTGCTTGGAACAACTGATGAATCCCAACGTGGTTGAAAAGAAAGTGCAGTAAAAAGTCACCTGTTTGTGGCCAGGGAAGAACAAATCCCCCAAGCAGCAGCTGAGCCATCATTTGACATTTCAAGGAGTTTTTAAGAGCAGCTGCATCCTCCTCTCCCAGATAGATTCCCAGTCTCCAGCTCATGAGTGGCTGGAGTGGAAGGAAGGACCCTTGGTGGCTCCCAGAGATTCCAGGCATGGGGATGTTCCTCCCTCTGATCTTCAGGTGAAACTAGATAAAATTCCAGCCACACCACAGGCACTGCCATACCTGGTTGCTGAACTCAAGGTCCTCCTCAGCTTGGAGACAACTGCAGTCCCTCTGCTTCTGTCAGTGAAGTCCCCTGCCTTGTCACTGTGGCACCTCCTGATGTCACCACATCACTGGGCCCTGGAGATGGCACTCTCTGTCCCTCCTGTTCAGCACTTCTCTAAATCCAGGTTGTCCACCCATCCCACCTCACTGCCAGGTGGCCATGGTAGCCCATAGAATCATAGAACTGGCTGGGTTGGAAGGGACCTCAGAGATCATCAAGTCCAACCCTTGATCCACTCCCCCAACAAGAGAAGGAGGAGCAGATGTTTGCTGAGCTTTGGGAAGCAGACAGGTTGGCTAAGGAAAGGAGAGGAGAGATGGAGGGGAAGAAACTGGCAGAGCAGAACCAAGAAGTCCTGAATGGTCTCAGTGCCCAAATGGCAGAGCTCAGTGCTCGGCAGGAGGAGGAGAAGAAGCTGAAGGAGGAAGAAGCTCAACTGCTGGTAATTTCCACAGCATTCTCAGGTCTGGGTTCTGTTGGAGGCTCTCCTCCTGACAGGCTTACTGCTCATTTAGATTCACAGAATCATAGAATGGGCTGGGTTGGAAGGGAGCTCAGAGCTCATCAAGTCCAACCCTTGATCCACTCCCCCCGTGGTTCCCAGCCCATGGCACTGAGTGCCACATCCAGGCTCTTTGGAAAGAGCTCCAGACACGGAGAATCCACTACTTCCCTGGGCAGCCCATTCCAAGGGCTGATCACCCTCTCCAGAAAGAAATTCTTTCTCAGCTCCAACCTAAACCTCCCCTGGCACAACTTGAGACCCTTTGTGCCCTCTTGTCTTGCTGAGAGTTGCCTGGGAAAAGAGCCCAACCCCCCCTGGCTCCAACCTCCTTTCAGGGAGTTGCAGAGAGTGATGAGGTCTCCCCTGAGCCTCCTCTTCTCCAGCCTCAACACCCCCAGCTCCCTCAGCCCTTCCTTCCTCCCAGGAATTCTGCTGGATCCCTTCACCAGCCTCCTTGCCCTCCTTTGGACCTGCTCCAGCACCTCAAGCTCCTTCCTGAGGGACTTGCTGAGGGGCCCAGAACTGGACACAGGACTCAAGCTGTGGCCTCCCCAGGGCTGAGCACAGAGGCAGAATCACTCACACCATCTGCCTCATTAATGATGACCAGATTCCCTTCTTCCTCTTTGGCAAGTCACCAACACATGGAAATTTATTGAAAAACCTTGCACTGGAGGGATTCTTCAAACACCTGCAAGAAGAAGCAGTTTGGAGAAGTCACCATGTTGGGTGAAGAGGTCTAAATCCTCCCCACAGCACTCAAATGGACCACAGCAACCACAGAGAAGCTCAGGGGAAAGCCACCCAGCACAAAACAACCCCAGAATTAAACATTCATGTTTTATATCCACTAATTCAGGTGGTTGCAGAAGAAACCTGGATGTGAGTGCTGGAATAAATGTTGGAAGCCTCAGAAGAAGTAAAAAATAATGAGGAGCCACCAAGCAGGGAAGGCTCAGGGCCTTCAAAGTTTATTGTTGCAGATGAGAACCAAATCTGGCTGAGCACACTCAGATAACAAATCAGAGCCCCCCCCAACTCATCTCCCCCTTTCCCAGCACGTGAAATTTGGGAACAACATTAAATAAGAGCTCATGAACCCAGAAGGAAAAACCCCAGAGCAGGGGCAACAAGCTCCTGTGAAGTTTGGCTTCTTGTGAAGTTAATTTTAGACCCAAGCTCCCTCTCTCCTCCTTAGGAGATGCCATTCATATAGCAAAACTCTTCCTTTCATGGCACAAAGAGTCCCATCCACCTCTGGTGAGGACGTTTGGGCTGAACACAACAAATGGGTTCTGGTTTCAGAGGACACAGTGCCTGATGTTGGCCAGGGTGGGTTTGGTGGCTGCTGATTTCCTGTCTCAATGTGTGGCACCCAATGGCTGAAGCTGTCAGAAGAGAGTCTGAGTCAGCCCTCACCTTGCTGATCTGATCCTGCAGGTTTAAACTCTGTCCCCTCATCTTACCCTGAAGATTTAAACTCTGTCCCCTTCCCAAACATCAGATCTGATCCTGGAGGTTTAAACTTTGTCCCCTCATCTTACCCTGCAGGTTTAAACTCTGTCCCCCTCCCAAATATCTGATCTGATCCTCAAGATTTAAACTCTGTCCCCTTCCCAAACATCAGATCTGGTCCTGAAGATTTAAACTGTCCCCTTCCCATTGCTGATCTGATCCTCAAGATTTAAACTCTGTCCCCCTGCTATTGCTGATCTGATCCTGCAGGTTTAAACTCTGTCCCCTCATCTTACCCTGAAGATTTAAACTCTGTCCCCTTCCCAGACATCTGATCTGATCCTGCAGGTTTAAACTCTGTCCCCTTCCCATTGCTGATCTGATCCTGAAGATTTAAACTCTGTCCCCCTCCCACTGCTGATCTTACCCTGCAGGTTTAAACTCTGTCCCCCTCCCAAAAATCTGATCTGATCCTGAAGATTTAAACTCTGTCCCCTTCCCATTGCTGATCTTACCCTGCAGGTTTAAACTCTGTTCCCTTCCCAAATATCTGATCTGATCCTGCAGGTTTAAACTCTGTCCCCCTCCCAAGCATCAGATCTGATCCTGCAGGTTTAAACTCTGTCCCCCTTCCCAAACATCTGATCTGATCCTCAAGATTTAAACTCTGTCCCCTTCCCATTGCTGATCTGATCCTGAAGATTTAAACTGTCCCCTTCTCATTGTTGATCTGATCCTGCAGGTTTAAACTCTGTCCCCTCATCATACCCTGCAGGTTTAAACTCTGTCCCCTTCCCAAACATCTGATCTGATCCTGAAGATTTAAACTCTGTCCCCCTCCCATTGCTGATCTCATCCTGCAGGGTTAAACTCTGTCCCCTCATCTTACCCTGCAGGTTTAAACTCTGTCCTCTTCCCAAACATCAGATCTGATCCTGAAGATTTAAACTCTGTCCTCTTCCCAAAAATCTGATCTGATCCTGCAGGGTTAAACTCTGTCCCCTCTCATTGCTGATCTGATCCTGAAGATTTAAACTCTGTCCCCCTCCCATGGCTGATCTGATCCTCAAGATTTAAACTCTGTCCCCCTCCCAAACATCAGATCTGATCCTCAAGATCTAAACTCTGTCCCCTCATCTTACCCTGCAGGGTTAAACTCTGTCCCCCTCCCATGGCTGATCTGATCCTGAAGATTTAAACTCTGTCCCCTTCCCAAACATTTGATCTGATCCTTCAGGTTTAAACTCTGTCCCCCTCTCATTGCTGATCTGATCCTGCAGGTTTAAACTCTGTCCCCTTCCCAAAAATCTGATCTGATCCTCAAGATTTAAACTCTGTCCCCCTCCCAAACATTTGATCTGATCCTGAAGATTTAAACTCTGTCCCCTTCCTAAACATCTGATCTGATCCTGCAGGTTTAAACTCTATCCCCTCATCATACCCTGCAGGTTTAAACTCTGTCCCCCTCCCAAACACCAGATCTGCAGCTGTGTTTGTGCACCTCCTGGTAGGTGTCCTCTGCTCCTCCCAAGGTGCCCCCACAGGGCTGTGGCTGCTGCCACCTCCTCCTCTCTGGGCACACTCACTCAGGCACCCACAATCCTGCACCCAGACTTTGCTGGCCACAGGGTGCAGCTGAGCAGGACCATGGGTGCTGAGTTGTTGGCTGCTGGGGACAGATTCAGATCTGCTCCACATTCCTTCAGCATCTCAATTTCTGCCACCAGGAGTAAAAGTGCTGAGCTTTAGTTGAGGTATATCAAGAATCTGTGACAAGCTGGAAACCAACTCTCTGGTTTTCTTCCTTGTTTCTCCTTTCCATTAGTGGGGGGATGTCCAGACACTGGAAGCAAAGACCCAAGCCTGATCACTTGGCCTTCCAGAAGTCTTCTCCAATGGCTCCCAGATGCCTCCTCAGATGCCTTTACCTTCCAGATGCTTTCTCCTCCCCTGCCCCAGGACTTCCACCCCATCCCATCCATGCAGCCATCAACCTTCACATCTCTGCTGCTGATCAGCTGGAGTGCCAGCATTTTAATCAGCTTAAGGAGAGCTCTTCACAATACAAACAAGTCTGGGAGCTTGTGTCTTGCACAAGTTCTCCTACAGCTAAACCTGAACCTGATCCCACCTAGACCAGAAAGCAGGGTTAATACAGTAAAATGCTGCTGTCAGTCATCACCCAAGGCTCAGTTTCAGAACATGTAGTAGATTGTTTGTTAAAAGGCTTGAAATAACTGGTAGAGGAAGAGTTAAATATGGACCTTGGAGTTACTAAGTACAACTCTTTTACAACTGGAAGCAGTGCTTGGAGAGCAGAGCAACACAACAGCAAGGAAAGCAGAGATTGGCTTTTATGGCACTATTTACAAGTTTCCCATTTTAAAAAAACCTGCCAGGTTTGATTAAATATAAGTATAGAACATTTCTCCCATATACAAACTCTCGTTAGCTGATTAATTAGTAAGGTGCTCAGTGGATGAAAACAGGAGTTACAGTAGATCAGTTGTGTTTATGTCTATTTACAACCCACACCAGCATCTTCCAAAGAAGCTGGAAGCAAAGTGGCCAGTTCCAGATCTAATGCCACAAGAACTCTTTTGTTTCCTTCACAACATCTTTGTCAGATGGTAAAAGTGTTGGAATTCCTTTCTTTTTATTATTTTTTTAAATTAGCAAAGCTGCCCTTGCTGAGTCTGTGTGGCTGGTGGTGGCAGGCAGTGTCACAAGGGAGACACCCTGGTTTTAGCTCTTGCCTCCTGTCCAGCCTTGACCACCAGAAACTTTGGGCAGCTGCCCAAGAGAGGACTTGCAGCTGCCACACTAAAATGCATCAAATGGGACCTTGGGAAGCTCAGATCTATCTTGTACAACAGAAGGGAGAAAACTGATGTGGGAGAAACCAAACCATGGGCTGAGCAAAAAAAAATTCCCCTTCCTATAGGAAAAAAAATCAAATGAAACCCCAAAGTGGCCCCTATTTTCTAGGTCAGATTTCTTCTCCAAGTTATTTTCTGACTGATGGTCAAACTCTACCTCTAGTTCCATTCCTGCCTGACCAGGGATGCTGCCTGGCATCACTTCTCTCTGTCTCACCTGGACCCACAGAGGAGCTCAAAGTTGGGTGTTTTGGGAACCAGGAGGGCACCGGAGCCCCATGAAAATGCTGATTTTGTCCTTGTCATTTTAAGATGCTACAGAAAAAAAAAAAAAAAAAGGAAAAGGAGTTGATTTGACTTCTGTTTGTAAACTTCTTGTGCCCCATCACACCTTTCCCTCATACATTAAAATTCCCAACAGGTCCCAGAGATTTGCAAGGCAAGAGTTAAGGCAGTAGAATAAAACTCAGTATTTCATTCACACCTCTTGCTTCCCTCAAAGGTATTTCTAAGGCATCAGAAGGGGCAGGTGGTTTGTGTTGGCCTTTTCAGAGAAAGGCATGGGGGAGAGGGTGAAAAAACAGATGCTCAGTGACAGATGGAAACCACTCCACACCATCAGAGAGGAACAAGGAGATACAACCAGGTGTTAAGTTCCTCACCATCTCTCTTTCTGGAACACCTCTGTTTGTACAATCTCTCCGGGGTGCTCAGGTATGCAGGCCCCATTGATGTCATTGAGTTTGTTGTCTGGAAGATCCTCAGGTTTTGTGCAAAGTTTCAGTGCCCTGGAGATGAAGACGTCCAAGTCAAAGTCAGGGTCTGTCTCACTGCTCACCTCTGGGGGGGGTTCTTTGTGGAGATGGGGAGGAGAAAGTGGCAGGTTCTGTTCCTGAACCTCTGGAGGAGGAGGATTGGGACACTCAAGACCCACCTGAGTGCTCTTCACCCACTGAGCAATCTCCAGGAAGAGGTTGGATGGTTCTTCTTCCAGAGACAGCTCAGCTGCAGGTGCTATGGTTGCTCTTTTCCAGTGGGATAAATCTAAGATCAGCTTGGGCTCTGAGTAATGATGGGGTTTATTATCTCTCCACAGCAATTTGTCCAAGTAGGATGGTGACCCCACTTTGTAATCACACGATTTCCCACAATCAGCATCAAACACTCTGTCCATGGATGAGTGAGAGAGCTCCAAGAACCTCTCTGAGCTGCTCTGTGAATATTTCCGTGGATCAACTTGTGCTTCTTCAGCGATGGATTCAGATCCTGCCCGGGGATCCCGTTGGACCTCATCCATCTCCTGGTATTTCTCTTGTCTCCATTCCAAATCAGAGAGGCTGACATGATACCTGCAAAAGACACACTGCAAATTAGACAGACAGGCCACTGCCTTCCTTAGAAACAGCTTTGCTCAAACAGATGCAGAGGCTGCTGCTATTTCTACCTTTTTCTTGCTAACGTCTCTTACCTGCACCTCAAAATCTCCTTATAAATATTAGAAACTTTTTCTTAGAATCACAGAATCATAGAATGGGCTGGGTTGGAAGGGAGCTCAGAGCTCATCAAGTCCAACCCTTGATCCACTCCCCCCGTGCTTCCCAGCCCATGGCACTCAGTGCCACATCCAGGCTCTTTGGAAAGATCTCCAGACACGGAGAATCCACTACTTCCCTGGGCAGCCCATTCCAAGGGCTGATCACCCTCTCCAGAAAGAAATTCTTTCTCAGCTCCAACCTAAACCTCCCCTGGCACAACTTGAGACCCTTTGTGCCCTCTTGTCTTGCTGAGAGTTGCCTGGGAAAAGAGCCCAACCCCCCCCTGGCTCCAACCTCCTTTCAGGGAGTTGCAGAGAGTGATGAGGTCTCCCCTGAGCCTCCTCTTCTCCAGCCTCAACACCCCCAGCTCCCTCAGCCTCTCCTCACAGGGTCTGTGCTCGAGTCCCTTCACCAGCCTGGTTGCCCTCCTTTGGACCTGCTCCAGCACCTCAATCTCCTTCCTGAACTTCCTGAGGGGCCCAGAACTGGACACAGGACTCAAGCTGTGGCCTCCCCAGGGCTGAGCACAGGGGCAGAATCCCTTCCCTGGACCTGCTGGCCACGCTCTTCCTCAGCCAGCCCAGGATGCCATTGGCCTTCTTGGCCACCTGGCCACACTGCTGCCTCCTCTTCAGCTTCCTGCCAAGCCAGACTCCCAGCTCCCTTGCTGCAACCACTCCCTGCCCAGCCTGGAGCTCCCCAGGGGCTTCTTGTGGCCAAAGTGCAGGACCCGGCCCTTGGAATCTTCAACCTCATCCCCTTGGCATCAGCCCAACTCTCCAGTCTCTCCAGGTCCCTCTGCAGAGCCCTCCTGCCTTCCAGCTGATCCACACTTCCCCCCAGCTTAGTGTCGTCTGCATCTTTTTGTGTTAAAAGAGGCCGAGGGGCTCAGTAATTTATGAGGAGCCTCAGGCTTGTCCAGGCTGCCCAGAGAGGACAAATACTGGCAATAAAAGCACAACCAAACCAACCTGCCAGCCCCTTTGGGATGGTTTGGGTTGGAAGGGACCTGGAAGATTATCCATCCCCACCCCCTTTCCATGGGCAGGGACACCTCCCACCAGCCCAGGTTGCTCCAAGCCCCATCCAACCTTTCCTGAGATACTGCCAGGGATGGGGCAGCCACAGCTTCTTTGGGAAACCTGGGCCAGAAAATTAAAGAATTTCTTCCTCATGTCCAACCTAAATCTCCTCTCTTCCATTTTAAAACCATGGCCCCTTGTCCTACCACTTGTTTAGCTGATCATCACCTTCTCTCCATTTAGGAGGAGCTCTAGAGGAAAGTCAACCTAGTTAATTCTTAACTCTTTATTTTGTCCTACCTGCTTTGGTGCTGGGATTGGTCTGGTAACTGGGCTAACCATCTAGGATATGAGAGATCTCCACTCCAGGCTTCCATCTGCTCTAAACTTCCAGCAAACCACTTAAAAGTTAATGTGATTGAAGATTTTTTGGAAAAAAGACCCCGGGACCTGTGGCCTCTGTTGCTTGCATGTCTTAAAAAGGGATAAATCCAGTGCTTCAAATCAGGCTTAGTCCCCAGAAGGTAAAAGAATGACCTTATTTTATAATTTATTATAGGGACAGGAGCTATGGAATATAAATGACACCACGAGTGGAGAGATACCAGAAAGTGGAACTCAACATCTGCTACCTGAGGCCACCAATGATGGCTCATTGGCCTCAGCAAGGTGCCAGCCTGAGCTGGAGTCACAGTAAGGCATGAAGAGGATAAACCTGGTGTCCTTCATGGGTCTGGAGCCCCCCTGACTGAACCCATTCCAGAAGCTCACCAGTCAAGCTCTGTCTGAAGAATTAAAGCCAGAATTTAAGCCCAACGCTGAGGACTCTACCTGTCCCAGTTTGCCATCTGACTCTGGTTGGCTTCCATCAGTAAAATATCATCAATCTCATCCTCAATCCTGAAGGGATGCTGAGACACTGGCTCATCCTCAGGGCAGGAATAGGGACTCATGTAAGGATGCTGCAGCCCCATCTCAGCTGTCAGTCGATCCATGGGGTTAAATGTCAGGATCTTCTCCAGGAAATCAATAGCTGGGAAAGAGAGAGAAACAAACTCACTCATTCCTCAAAAGCAACCCCAACTTCCTCTCCAGGATCAGCCTCCCAGGTTCCCCATAAATGGAGAAAAGAACTGGAATTCATAACCCACTGTGCACCCAAAACCCAGGGTGCAGCTCTGGGTGCAGCTCTGTGGGAGCTGTGTGCTCACAGAAGAGATGATGGTGAAAGCACCACACCTTCCCAGGACAGCACATGTGTGTGGTGCAATCCCACACCCCAAAAAAAACCTTTGGATCACATCAGGATTTGATTCCATGCTCTTGGATCCACCTGATGAGCATGCTGCATTTTGGACAACGATTTCACATCCTCCCAGGCAACTGAAGAGGGATGAGATCTAAGGCCCTATTTAAAAAGAAAAAAATAATCTTTGGTGTGACAAACACTGTGAAATTATTTTCCCCCCCTCACTATTTCAAGAATTCTGAGTCCTAAAATTATTTCAGAAAGCCTGGGGAGAGTGCAGCCTTGATGATGGAAGGAGGAAATTAGGTGTAGTGAAAGTGATTAGCATGAAACCTACAGGCAGAGGGGTTGTTGGGATTTCTTGTGATGATTCCTTTTACTGAGGTCCTGTGAAAAAGAACATTAAAAATGCTGCTGATTCAGTTGGTTCTTGGGAATGGAAAATATCCCAAATAAATATCCCCATTAAAGGTGTAACTGTGTGACTGGTTCTTTCAGGGCCAGATCACTCAGGAGAAAGAAAGAGCCACACCTCTTGCCCCAGGGCTTAAACATTAACCAATATCTGACTGGCTCCCACAGGATTATTTCATTACTTGGACTAATTAAGTAGGAAGGAATCAATTGCTCCAGGAGGTCACAGTGGAATGATGCACTACAAGTCACAGATGATGATTTATTATGGGTCAGAGAGGTAGGAAAACGTCCATGAATTATGCAAGGGACAGAGCTGACCTTTCCTCTGGTGGTAGTGACAGGGAATAAATCCACTCCTGCTTGCTGGGTGCTGACGTGGGTAACCCAGGCTGCTGGGTATCCCCTTACCAAGCCCATGTAGAAGCCATCTTGTAATGCAGAGTTCTGAACAGAAGCTGGGCTTGGGCTTGATGTCTTCCCAAAAGGAGATGGCCAGCCCCACCAGCTTTAACCCTTGGAAGGAGTTTGGAAGAGCTGATGTGCTCAGGCTGCTCAACCTCCTACTTCAACCTACAAAGATGTTCCAGGTTTGGGTAGAGTTTGGGTCCAAAAGTTGGTGGGTTGCAAGCCCTCTCACTACAGTGCTTGGACAATGTTTCTGCCTGTAGCAACCATCTCATGGGGTTGAGATTTTTGTGGAGTAAAAGCACTGAATTTTTTGTCCTATCAATGGCAAGAGAAGGAACAGGGAGTGAAAAAAAACCTTGGGGCTGAACCCTTACCTCCAGCTCCAGAAGAGGAAAGGGGAAGGGAGGGAAGCAAGGCCTAGCACTTTGGAAGTGCCTTAGGATAATCCTGGAAGACTATTTCACCCTTTTTTCCTGGATGAGCCACAAAGCTACTCCACCATGAGCACCATCCTGCAGCCCACACCTCCATGGAAGGCTGATGAGCAGGACCTGAGGTGGGACAGCTGAGCTACAGGTGGGAGAACGTGCTGCAGACCCCTGGCTATCAGAATTCCATTCCCCAGCATTCCTGCCCTTGGCTTAGAGGAGAATTCCAGTGATCCCCTGGGGAAAGAGGTCCAGAAAGGCTTCTCCTGAAGCCCCAGGAGAAGGCCACTGCTGCAGGTACCTTCAGCATCCACCTCGGGGAGCAGCTTGCGCAGAGGTTTCCTGACTTCCCAGGTGCTGTTGATAAAGGTGGGCATCACTTTGAGCAGCTCCTCTTTGTCCTCCTCATGGATAACAGGGATTGTCTCCAGGATAAGCTGCATCTGTTCCAGCTCGTGACCCCCTAAATGGGGAGAAAAATGGCAAAGATTAGACCAAGAAGATAAACTGTGGGGAAAATGGTGACTCCCAGCCAGGGCACCTCTTTTTTTTAGGGTGAAAGAGTTAACCCAGACAATTTGTCCTCTTGGTGTGACCACCCTTAAGCTGGCTACCAAGATTATTGCCTAACTTAGCCAGCTGGAGATATCTGGAGCAAAGGAGGATGAGGGGAGACCCTCTGGCTCTCTGCAACCTCCTGAGAGGAGGTTGAAGCCCGGGGGGGGTCAGGCTAATTCCCAAATTGGATCAAAATCACAGGGTGACAATAACCTGAAGGCTGCTGTCCTCTCACTGGAGGTACCTGGCATCTGAAAGGTTGAGTTACACAAACAAGATGGAAATGTTGAATTATAGCTCTGAAGAATCCACTTTTCCACCATTACTTTCTGTTGATGTCATTCCTAAGGACCTTCTGGAGGTGAAGATCCCTGAAAAGGAAAATGATGAATCCCTGAAAAGGAAAAACATGAAGTACAGACAGCAGAAATGCCAGGTGCTGTGGTTACCTCTGCATCCTGGCTTGGAAAGGGAAACCCTTCCCTGAGCTTGTAACCAAGTCCCAGGTGAGCATCTGAGTCCTGTTAGTGGCTCCTCCAGGAGCAAGCACTGATCTCATGGGAAAAAAACACTCTGTCACCTTCTAGCTCCTGGTGAACCCCACAGAGGTGTGCAGAGAGAGAAGAAATTAGGTGGAAACTGTTGAATTTGAGAGTGCTGAGCCCCTGTGCCAGGTTTCCCAGAGAAGCTGTGGCTGCCCCATCCCTGGCAGTGTTTCAGGTCAGGTTGGATGGGGCCTGGAGCAACCTGGGCTGGTGGGAGGTGTCCCTGACCATGGAAAGGGGGTGGGAATGGATGATCCTTAAGATCTCTTCCAAGCCAAAGCAGTCTGGGATTCTGTGACAGGCAGAATCTTTCTCCTGTTTTCTCTTGCTCCTATCAGTGACCCTTTCAGCTCCTCTGGAGCAGCAGAGTGAAGAAGTCACTGGAGGGAGCTGTAGGCACTGAATTACAGATGCTCTTCTTTGTTTTCCACAGGGGGAGCTCCCTCAAGGTTTCTGAACCAGATTTGAGCTGCTGTGCTTCTTGGTTTAGCTGCACTTCTCATGCCCTCTCAGGGCTCTGCCACAGCTGAACCTGCTCCTGCCACCACCTTCCCCAGAGAAGGGTCTGCCAGGTGCTGCTTAACTCGAGTAGCAGGGTGAAATGAATCCAGTGTCAGGCAACCACTGGAGGTTTGCAGCTTTCTGGGAACTCCATGGCTGTTATTTCCCACGGGGTGTTGTCTGCTGGTGACCCAGGACTCTCCAAAAGTCTCATCCTGTCACTCTCTGCAGCTGCCCAGGGACAATCCCTTTCTCCCCAGCAGAGAGGAGAAAAGCAAAAGGAAAGGTGAAGCCTTGCTGCCCTGCAAGTGTTTGTCAGTTTGAGTTGTTCTGGTCAGTTGGGTTTTTATTTTCCTCCTCTTCAGACACCAGCTGAATGCTGGTGAGTGGTGTGGGACACCAGAGGCACCCTGCCTCACTTCCATCCCAGCTCTTTTTTCCTTACTGGTAGAGGAGAAGGCCAGGAGAACAGGGCATGGGGCCAAGACCTTCCCATAACAACTCTACAGACTATTTTTAAAGCAACCTAAAAGGAATATGTATTCTGAGCTCTGGTTTTTCATCCCCACCCATTAACTAAGGATCCTGCCATCAACAGGGCTGGGAAGCAGAGAAGCAGGGATGTTGGCAGCACAAATCCAGCTGAGATCCCAGTCTGGGATCTGCCAAATCCCATCTCCTGAGCTCTAACCTATGAGGTGGGTTCCCCTATCACCCAGGGCTAGGGCTGGTTTGGTGCCCTGGACTGGCAGATCCTTAACTCTGCTCTCCAAAGGCATCATCCAGTTTGCTTCCACCCAAAAAGCTTGGAGATCCTTCCATGGTGCAACCAATGGCTTGGAAAGATCAGAAAATGTCCTGTGTCTGCTGGGACATGTGGAGGCATCCCTGCTCCTGGACTGTATTCCAGGGAAGTGGAAGGAGGAGCTAGGGCTGGTGCAGGATTTAGAGCTGGACTCAAACATTTTTGGAGAGGGGAGAGAAGAGGAAGGGAAGGGAGGAAGGAAGGGGAGAGGGAGGGAGGAGAGGGAGGGAGGAGAGGGAGGGAGGAGAGGGAGGAAGGAAGAGAGGAAGGAGAGGGAGGAGGGAGGGAGGGAGGGAGGGAGGGAGGGAGGGAGGGAGGGAGGGAAGGAAGGAAGGAAGGAAGGAAGGAAGGAAGGAAGGAAGGAAGGAAGGAAGGAAGGAAGGAGAAGGAAGGAAGGAAGGAAGGAAGGAAGGAAGGAAGGAAGGAAGGAAGGAAGGAAGGAAGGAAGGAAGGAAGGAAGGAAGGAAGGAAGGAAGGAAGGAAGGAAGGAAGGAAGGAAGGAAGGAAGGAAGGAAGGAAGGAAGGAAGGAAGGAAGGAAGGAAGGAAGGAAGGAAGGAGGAAGGAAGGAAGGAAGGAAGGAAGGAAGGAAGGAAGGAAGGAAGGAAGGAAGGAAGGAAGGAAGGAAGGAAGGAAGGAAGGAAGGAAGGAAGGAAGGAAGGAAGGAAGGAAGGAAGGAAGGAAGGAAGGAAGGAAGGAAGGAAGGAAGGAAGGAAGGAAGGAAGGAAGGAAGGAAGGAAGGAAGGAAGGAAGGAAGGAAGGAAGGAAGGAAGGAAGGAAGGAAGGAAGGAAGGAAGGAAGGAAGGAAGGAAGGAAGGAAGGAAGGAAGGAAGGAAGGAAGGAAGGAAGGAAGGAAGGAAGGAGGAGGAAGGGCACTCTTAATGATCTCTTAAAAATGCCACTGACTGCTTCAGTTTCAGCTTTCACAAAAGAAATATGGAAGCTGCAAGCAGGGAGGGAGCACCAGAGCAGCTGCAATCAGGGCCTGGCAGCAGAGCTCTGCAGGCTGCTGGAATATTTGTGAAGAAAATGTCCTTCTCCATTATTAATGGCTCTGATTATTTATTTACACAATGCTTCCAGCAGCTGCTGGGGAAAGGCATTAAACCTTGTCACTCAGAACACCAACGGGTGATGGGAGAGACAACCAAGGGGGAAGAGTTGTTGCAGGAGCTTCTTGGATAGCAGGAGAGCAGCTGGTTCATTCCTGAAGGAATGACTCTGCATTCCAGCTTGGGAATATTTTTTTTGAGTCATGTTAAACACAAGATTTGCTTCTGGAGAACATGAGAGCTGAGCTTCTTCACTGGTAACTACCAGATCCTTGCCAGTGTTTTTTATATCCCTTTTTCTTTACAACTCCACTATCAGTTTACAACAAAATCCTGAAAATAAGATCCTGAAAATGCTTTCCCTCAAAGAAAAGACATAACTAGAGGGCACTACCCAAGATTAAAAACCCCAGCCCAGCAAAGCTTGGCACAGAGGGACTGTGGACCTTGACGAGCTGGTGGCTTCTCACTGGGTGCCATCCCAGGCAGGGTGAAAATCAAGAGGGTGACTCTTCTGCTTGCCTGTACCATGGAATTTTGCACCAGACAAGGGAACACCTGAGAGCAGAGGTTATGCAAGTGAAGTTTGTTCTGGAAACATCTCTCATAACAAGCACCAAACCCCCCAGAGCAACACTACAGGCAGTGCCCAGCTGTCAGAGAGAAAGGAATTCCCTTTGCCAGGCTAAAAAGCTTTCCAATTGGGTAGGGAGGAAGGAAAAAAAAAAATTAATCAACCTACCAGCAAAGAGCATCCTTCCTGTCAGCATCTCAGCCAGGATGCAGCCAGCTGCCCACATGTCGATGGCTTTGGTGTAGTTGTTTGGTGAGAGGAGGAGGCGAGGGGAGCGATACCACTTGGTCACTAAGCCTTCAGAAAGGTAACCCTGAAAAAGCAAAGATACCAGTAATTTTAGAAGAAAACTCCTTCACTCCTCCCCAGTCAGCCCTGGGATCCTGCAGAGAAACCTGCCCACACCAGGCTTCTGTTGTAGCTATCTTGCAGGAAGCAGAGGTGAGATATACAAAAAGAGGTGAGACATCCACCATGGGAAACAGAGATGAGGTTCAAGATTCCAAGGGCCAGGTCCTGCACTTTGGCCACAAGAAGCCCCTGGGGAGCTCCAGGCTGGGCAGGGAGTGGTTGCAGCAAGGGAGCTGGGAGTCTGGCTTGCCAGGAAGCTGAAGAGGAGGCAGCAGTGTGGCCAGGTGGCCAAGAAGGCCAATGGCATCCTGGGCTGGCTGAGGAAGAGCGTGGCCAGCAGGTCCAGGGAAGGGATTCTGCCCCTGTGCTCAGCCCTGGGGAGGCCACAGCTTGAGTCCTGTGTCCAGTTCTGGGCCCCTCAGCAAGTCCCTCAGGAAGGAGATTGAGGTGCTGGAGCAGGTGCAGAGAAGAGCAAGGAGGCTGAGAAGGGATCCAGCAGAATTCCTGGGAGGAAGGAAGGGCTGAGGGAGCTGGGGGTGTTGAGGCTGGAGAAGAGGAGGCTCAGGGGAGACCTCATCACTCTCTCCAACTGCCTGAAAGGAGGTTGGAGCCAGGGGGGGTTGGGCTCTTTTCCCAGGCAACTCTCAGCAAGACAAGAGGGCACAAAGGGTCTCAAGTTGTGCCAGGGAAGGTTTAGGTTGGAGATGAGAAAGAATTTCTTTCTGGAGAGGGTGATCAGCCCTTGGAATGGGCTGCCCAGGGAAGTAGTGGATTCTCCGTGTCTGGAGCTCTTTCCAAAGAGCCTGGATGTGGCACTGAGTGCCATGGGCTGGGAACCACGGGGGGAGTGGATCAAGGGTTGGACTTGATGAGCTCTGAGATCCCTTCCAACCCAGCCCATTCTATGGTTCTATAATGTTTGGGTGCTCTGGGAGGCAAAGCACTTGCTGCTTCCTAAAAAAATATTTCCTGATTGTCACCCTGGTGTTGAAGCATCTTCTGCAAAGGACAGATGGCTTTAAAAGCACAGGTTTGCATATTGGCCCTGATAAAATTACTTCAAGGTCACTGTCAGAGGACTTAGATGTATTATCATGGAATTCCAGCTTGGTTTGGGTTGGAAGGGACCTCAAAGCTCATCCATTCCCACCCCCTTTCCATGGGTAGGGACACCTCCCACCAGCCCAGGTTGCTCCAAGCCCCATCCAACCTGACCTGAGACACTGCCAGGGATGGGGCAGCCACAGCTTCTCTGGGAAACCTGGCACAGGGGCTCAGCACCCTCACATTCAAGAATTTCTTCCCAATGTTTAACCTAAATCTCCTCTCACCACCCCCAGAGACAATTTGGAAATGCAGCACAATTATTTAAGCACTTTGCTGGGGCCCAGCTACAACCCACCAGTGCCTGAAGGAGCTCTGTCCCTCTGAGTCCAGTGCTTGGATTTCCAAAGTTTGCACCTTTTTGCTGATTCCATCCCTAGTTAAGTCTCTGTAGTCCCTCACAGCTACAGAGCAGGCAAGAAAACTGGTAGAAAACCACAATTTAAGGAGAAAAAAAAAATAATCCATCCTCTGTCCTACTTTGGTGCTGGTGGGTTGGGATGCTTGACCTGGTTTGAAAGGAGATGCCCTCAGCAGTGCCCCACGGAACAATGTATGAGCAGTGGCATCTCTTTGGAGCACTGCCTTCTCCTTCCTCAGCTCACCCTGGAGATTTCACACAAATGCCAAGAGCTTGGCAGCTCCAGGGAAATCAAAGGGGATGTGTCCAAGCCTGGAAACAACCCTGCATCTGAAGGAATGTCCCAGTGCTCCCAGCTCTGCCCGGTGGCTGAGCTCCAGATGAGGGGGTGCCGCAAAAGGCTTGGACCCCATTTATTTCTCATTTAATCAGGAGAATGGTGGGGTATCCATAAGTGTTGTTTTCCATATTTAATATAAAGGTGTTAACAGAAGGAGGGAGATGGAAACACAGTGGGAAAAGGCAAAGTAAAAGGAAAATATAAAGCTGAGTTGCACTCGAGTGCCACAAAGCATTGGAAATGCAACAGCAGCATGAAGACAGCTGACATGAGAACTGGGGCAAACCCAGCAGCCAAAACTGATAAGGGTTTTATACACTGATTTAAACTATTCTCTTTTAAAAAAGAACATTTTTATTTCAGTCTTTTTAAGAGAAGTGGTACTGGAGACTGATGAGCTGAGAAGTTTAATGATGTTACATTTTTGCTCCAGCTGCTGAATCCAAACAGGCACAGAAGCCTCCCCAGGCGTTTCCTGATCAGACTTTTCAGCTACTGCAATTATTCCCAACAATGGAGATGAGGGGGAAAGTCCTAAGAAAATACAATTTGGGGATAGTGAACCAGGGCACTTCCTGGCTGGAGCAATTCCTTCTCTTTCCCAGATCCCTCCAAGATGGATTTGAGTTCTCAGGGTGGGTGTGTGCCCCATGCAAAATGCATCAGCAAACAATCTGTAATGTTGCAACAATCCAAACCTTTTCATCTCTCACATATTGATGAAAATATTCCCTACAAAATTCCTGGTTTCACCAGGGAATCCAGACCATTGCATTTCACCTTGGTACCCACCACCAAGCCCAGGAGTAACCTACAGCTTCTCTCCATCCCACCAACTTGTGGACCATACAGATGGAGCCCTGCTTGCTTCTCAGGGCGTTTTGCTGCTGGGCTCTGGGTTATCCCTCCTCTTCTTGTCAGCCCACAGCTTGGACAGGAGCACCCTGTGCTGGGTTAGGAACTGGCTGGAGGGCCGGGCCCAGAGAGTGGTGCTGAACGGGGCTGCATCAAAATGGCGGCCGGTCACTAGTGGTGTCCCCCAGGGATCAGTGTTGGGCCCAGTGCTGTTTAATATCTTGAGGGAGGATTTAGAGGAGGGCATTGAGTCCATCCTCAGGAAATTCCCAGCTGACACTAAGCTGGGGGGAAGTGTGGATCAGCTGGAAGGCAGGAGGGCTCTGCAGAGGGACCTGGAGAGACTGGAGAGTTGGGCTGATCCCAAGGGGATGAGGTTGAAGATTCCAAGGGCCGGGTCCTGCACTTTGGCCACAAGAAGCCCCTGGGGAGCTGCAGGCTGGGCAGGGAGTGGTTGCAGCAAGGGAGCTGGGAGTCTGGCTTGCCAGGAAGCTGA
The DNA here is from genome assembly GCF_003957555.1 of Calypte anna. Lineage (NCBI taxonomy): Eukaryota > Metazoa > Chordata > Aves > Apodiformes > Trochilidae > Calypte > Calypte anna. The sequence goes on from NC_044274.1 coordinate 2,238,124, forward strand.
AGAGGAGGCAGCAGTGTGGCCAGGTGGCCAAGAAGGCCAATGGCATCCTGGGCTGGCTGAGGAAGAGCGTGGCCAGCAGGTCCAGGGAAGGGATTCTGCCCCTGTGCTCAGCCCTGGGGAGGCCACAGCTTGAGTCCTGTGTCCAGGTCTGGGCCCCTCAGCAAGTCCCTCAGGAAGGAGCTTGAGGTGCTGGAGCAGGTGCAGAGAAGAGCAAGGAGGCTGGGAAGGGATCCAGCAGAATTCCTGGGAGGAAGGAAGGGCTGAGGGAGCTGGGGGTGTTGAGGCTGGAGAAGAGGAGGCTCAGGGGAGACCTCATCACTCTCTCCAACTCCCTGAAAGGAGGTTGGAGCCGGGGGGGGTTGGGCTCTTTTCCCAGGCAACTCTCAGCAAGACAAGAGGGCACAAAGGGTCTCAAGCTGTGCCAGGGGAGGTTTAGGTTGGAGATGAGAAAGAATTTCTTTCTGGAGAGGGTGATCAGACCTTGGAATGGGCTGCCCAGGGAAGTAGTGGATTCTCCGTGTCTGGAGATCTTTCCAAAGAGCCTGGATGTGGCACTCAGTGCCATGGGCTGGGGACCACGGGGGGAGTGGATCAAGGGTTGGACTTGATGAGCTCTGAGCTCCCTTCCAACCCAGCCCATTCTGTGATTCCTTGGGGGAAAATACTGGGATGGGAGGATAAAATACATATTTTGGTTTATCCATAGTGCCAAGGCTTACACAGGAAGGAGGCAGCCCTGCCAGGATGGGAAGCCCCAGCACGTCCAGCTGTCACCTCTGCAAGGCTGTAGCAAAGGAATGTCAGTGTTTAAGCAGATTCAACCAGTCAGAAAGACCAAAAGTAGAAACATATTAATTAATTCTAATTAAGATGGATCATACAGCTCCATGACAATATCCCATGGATTCAGCACAGCCCTTTCTGAACTGAAGAACTACTGGAATCTCTTAAAAAAGAAAAATAAAGGAATTCATTTCAAACCAGAAGTAGCTTCAGATCCGAAGGTCGCCCTCAAGCCCTCCCACACCAACACGCAGGGACGGAGCTTCCACAGCTTCCCAGGACAACCCATTCCAGTGCCTCACCACCCTCACACTGAAGAATTCCCTCCTACCTTGTGTGAGTAGTGCTGATCCACGATTCTGGCCAGCCCAAAGTCCCCAATTTTCAGCACCAGGTCCTCTGTGCTGATGAAAATATTGGCAGGCTTGAGGTCTCGGTGGAGGACGTTGGCAGAGTGGATGTACTTCAGCCCCCGGAGCAGTTGGTACATGAAGAGCTTGGCGTGCTCCTCAGCGAGCTTCCCTTGCTCCAGGAGTCGTGCCAGGTCTGTCTCCATGTACTCCTGGACGATGTAGACCACGTTGAACTTAAAAAAATCCCCTTGGAGGTTGGTGCCTTTGGGCCCCAACACCTCGTAGACTTTGACGATGTTTTCGTGCTCCAACCTACGGATGATTTTGACCTCCCTGAAGGCGTGCTTCATGCTCCTGGCATCACTGATGTTGATTTTTTTCACTGCCACCTTCCGACAGCTCTTGCTGTCCAGAGCTGAGAGCACCAACCCGTTGGCCCCGAAACCCAAGGGCCGGAAGTTGACGAAGCGGCAGCCCAGGTCGTAGCCGTAGACGTTGGCGATGCAGTCGCACTTCTCGGCCATGGCGGGCTCCCTCCTCTCCTCCTTGCTTCCCTTCTTCCTCACTTGGAAAGCTGAAGGAGAGCCCGGGCTTCCAGCTCACAAAGGTGGGTGGAAATCAAGAGCTTCATTGTTGTTCCCAGGTGATCATCACTTCGAGGTCACACACAGACAAAAATTTATTTAAACCAGGCGAGAAATCAAGGAGTAGGAGATAACACAGCCTGGAGATGTCAAGCAAACCAGGAAGGTTCTTTTTTCTTGAGACTACTGCTACATTTTTCAGCCTTCTTTTCCTTCCTCAAGATGATGCTGAAGTGTAGGGCTGGTGGCACAATTGGACACCTGTCCCTGTGTCCCCAGTGGCTCAGTGCTGGGACAACCGGCCAGCCCCATTGTGGGGCAGAGCCCAGAGCAGCCCCATGGCCCCTCTGTTGCCCCAAAACCCCCCTGCCCACAAGTTCTGCTGGTGCTTCCCCCACCAAAGAAGAGCATCCAGGCACCAACCAGGCTTCCAGAAGGTCAGTAAAGCTTCAGCCTTCTCGTGGCTCCCTTCTGGCTATGAGCAGACCCCATCTTCCCCAGCAGCAGATCCAAATCCTGATGGTTTGCAGATCAAACCTCACATTACCACGTGCTGCATTCTGCACAGTGAGTTTCCACGTTGGGAGTTCCTACACCTTCTCCTTGCAGGTCTATTTCCAAGCACCATCTGATCTTTGCAGCTTGGCAGGAGCAGATCCTGGTTGTCCTTCAGCAGCTCTCATTCCTGGAAGAAAAGAGGAGATGGATTAATTTGATATGCACTTTGGCCACAAGAAGCCCCTGGGGAGCTCCAGGCTGGGCAGGGAGTGGTTGCAGCAAGGGAGCTGGGAGTCTGGCTTGCCAGGAAGCTGCAGAGGAGGCAGCAGTGTGGCCAGGTGGCCAAGAAGGCCAATGGCATCCTGGGCTGGCTGAGGAAGAGCGTGGCCAGCAGGTCCAGGGAAGGGATTCTGCCCCTGTGCTCAGCCCTGGGGAGGCCACAGCTTGAGTCCTGTGTCCAGTTCTGGGCCCCTCAGCAAGTCCCTCAGGAAGGAGCTTGAGGTGCTGGAGCAGGTGCAGAGAAGAGCAAGGAGGCTGGGAAGGGATCCAGCAGAATTCCTGGGAGGAAGGAAGGGCTGAGGGAGCTGGGGGTGTTGAGGCTGGAGAAGAGGAGGCTCAGGGGAGACCTCATCACTCTCTGCAACTCCCTGAAAGGAGGTTGGAGCCGGGGGGGGTTGGGCTCTTTTCCCAGGCAACTCTCAGCAAGACAAGAGGGCACAAAGGGTCTCAAGTTGTGCCAGGGGAGGTTTAGGTTGGAGCTGAGAAAGAATTTCTTTCTGGAGAGGGTGATCAGACCTTGGAATGGGCTGCCCAGGGAAGTAGTGGATTCTCTGTGTCTGGAGATCTTTCCAAAGAGCCTGGATGTGGCACTGAGTGCCATGGGCTGGGAACCACGGGGGGAGTGGATCAAGGGTTGGACTTGATGAGCTCTGAGCTCCCTTCCAACCCAGCCCATTCTATGATTCTATGATACCAGCACTGCCAATGTCCTGCTTGCTGAAGGTTAATCACGAGCACAACTGTGACCTTTTGGAGACTCATTCATTATCCCTTCCAAAAGCACACATCCTTCCCAAGCATTTTTCAGATGCCTGATATTTCCATTTTGATTTGCAACACACAGAAACTTCCCAACCTCCCAGCTTTGCTCTTCTCGTGGAGATCCACAGAACCTGGGTGGAGAATGGATGGAGAGCAGCCCTGAGGAGAAGGGCTTGGGGAAAAGTGGTAAAATATTTCCTAAGGGAACTCTAAATAGCACTTAGGTGCTACGTTGGGGTTTGAGATCCATCTCTGTGCCCCATCCCCCAAATCCCACCACATTTCTCAGCTTTTTGGCACTACCAAAGTCCCCAGGGTTTGCTGAGACCAGGTGGAGGTGCCAGCTCCCACACCAAGCTGCTTGGTTTGTTCTAGATGCAATGGAAGGAAACCAAGTTTTGCCTCATCAGCTTCATTATTAATAATTAGTACAGCTCTAGAAGCACTGAAAGGGAAAATGTGAAGCAGGAGACTCAAAGGGAAGAGCCAAGCCCCTTTCCATCTCACAAGCAAAGGGATGGGCTTCTTGGTGATCTTGGCTACATCCCAGTCCCCAGCTGAGTAGTGACCCTGCAGCACCTCCTGCAATTAGAGGCAGAACAAGTCATAGAATCATAGAATTGGCTGGGTTGGAAGGGATCTCAGAGCTCATCAAGTCCAACCCTTGATCCACTCCCCCCGTGGTTCCCAGCCCATGGCACTGAGTGCCACATCCAGGCTCTTTGGAAAGAGCTCCAGACACGGAGAATCCACTACTTCCCTGGGCAGCCCATTCCAAGGTCTGATCACCCTCTCCAGAAAGAAATTCTTTTTCATCTCCAACCTAAACCTCCCCTGGCACAACTTGAGACCCTTTGTGCCCTCTTGTCTTGCTGAGAGTTGCCTGGGAAAAGAGCCCAACTCCCCCCTGGCTCCAACCTCCTTTCAGGGAGTTGCAGAGAGTGATGAGGTCTCCCCTGAGCCTCCTCTTCTCCAGCCTCAACACCCCCAGCTCCTTCAGCCCTTCCGTCCTCACAGGAATTCTGCTGGATCCCTTCCCAGCCTCCTTGCTCTTCTCTGCACCTGCTCCAGCACCTCAAGCTCCTTCCTGAGGGACTTGCTGAGGGGCCCAGAACTGGACACAGGACTCAAGCTGTGGCCTCCCCAGGGCTGAGCACAGGGGCAGAATCCCTTCCCTGGACCTGCTGGCCACGCTCTTCCTCAGCCAGCCCAGGATGCCATTGGCCTTCTTGGCCACCTGGCCACACTGCTGCCTCCTCTGCAGCTTCCTGGCAAGCCAGACTCCCAGCTCCCTTGCTGCAACCACTCCCTGCCCAGCCTGCAGCTCCCCAGGGGCTTCTTGGGGCCAAAGTGCAGGACCTGGCCCTTGGAATCTTCAACCTCATCCCCTTGGCATCAGCCCAACTCTCCAGTCTCTCCAGGTCCCTCTGCAGAGCCCTCCTGCCTTCCAGCTGATCCACACTTCCCCCCAGCTTAGTGTCAGCTGGGAATTTCCTGAGGATGGACTCAATGCCCTCCTCTAAATCCTCCCTCAAGATATTAAACAGCACTGGGCCCAACACTGATCCCTGGGGGACACCACTAGTGACCGGCCGCCATTTTGATGCAGCCCCGTTCAGCACCACTCTCTGGGCCCGGCCCTCCAGCCAGTTCCTAACCCAGCACAGAGTGCTCCTGGCTGAGCCATGGCCTGACAGCTTTTCCAGGAGAATCCTAGGGGAGACGCTGTCAAAGTCCTAAAAGGGTGGCTCTGGAGGATGGCAAAATGTCCTCCTGTCCTCCCTGTCACTGACCCATCCAGGGAAATGGTCTCCTGGTCACCTGGTGACACCAGGGAGGTTCCTCGTGGCCAAGGGACCAGCAAATTGTTTCTGTGGGACTGACTGTTGCCTCCATTATCTCTTCTCCACCATCTTCTCCATGGATCCACTTTACCTCTGCCTGCCATCCCAGCCACAGGATAAAAACCTGAAATCCTACAGGAGTTATTTTCCAGAGCATCATCAGCAAGCCCTGTTTTGGTTGGGTTTTTTTCCTCTCTCTTCTTGGTTTTCCAAGTCTATTGTAAATAATAAAATATTATTTAATGTCTCCATGAAAAGAGCTGCTTAGACCAACACTGGTCATAAAACCAGCAGTGATGGCTGCAGATGATGGAAACCAGGGTTTTTTTTCCTGGAGAAGCAGAGGACCAGAGGATTTTTTAGCTGAGGGGGCCAGGATCTGCCATCTACTTGCAAAGCTGAATTCAGTGGGAGCCTCAGGGCAAGCTGCAGCAGAACAATGGCCAAGGAGCAGGTCCTGAAGCTCAACACTGATAAAATCTGTGGTCACACCAAGACAACACATGGGGGAAATATCTCAGACTTGTTTGTATCAGGGGGGTCATCCCCATCTTTTGCTTGGGTGCTGGAAAATGGTCAGACACAGAGGGAGAATAGATTTAAGGGATTGGAGCCTTAACTTGCTTCCCAATCCTTTTTCCCTGGTTTCCAAGCTAGGAAAGCTTCTGGAGTACTTTTAGAATGCATATCCCAAAACCTTTTCCCTGTTGGAAAATTTTCCTGGGTCTGCAAGAGAATGAAACTCTCAGCTTAAGGAATATGTGTGAGGTCAAACTTGAAGCATGGCCAGAGGGAAGGCTCAGAAGCTCTCAAGATGCCCTCCAGAGCTCAGAGAGACCAAGGCAGTTGCTTATACAGAGAATTACACAATCCCATTCCCAAGGAAAATTGTGCATGGAATAATGCAGGAGAGGGATGTTCTCTTCTTAGGAATTGTGAGCATATTTTACAGTTTCCATGTACCTCTCACTCATTTTTTCACTGGGAGTAGCACATGGGCTTCACCATTTGCACCACAGACCTGAGAATCAGGGCCCCTCGTGCCATAAATTAGTGGGGTGAGGGAATTAAGGAAGAATTCTTAATTCTTTAATTCTTCCAACCTTTCTCCCTCCCACCCCTACCCTGGGCAAGGAAAGCATCTGCCCCCATGTCACTGCTGGTATTTGCACTGATTTTTCTGCTCCCTTCACTCCTCCAAAGAGCTCTGGGTGCTCTTGGGGGGAGCTGTGGGTGCCATCCCCCAGCACAAGACCCAGTGGCAAGGTTTGGATGAGCTTTTCCTTTCCACCAAATCCTCTCTCTCTTTCTTGCTGGATTGATTCATTAAACCTCAAGCACTGGAACAAGAGGTCTGGAATTACCACCACTGGTGCTAATTAAAGGAAGAGAACAGCAATCTCTCACTCAAAGAGCTTGTAAAGGGCTGGATCCTACAAGCCCTAACATCTCAGCACCCTTTTCCACAGTGCCTTGAATTAAACCCCCCAAAAAAAAAGCAGGGAGCAAAGCAAGGAGGATCTCTCAAGGGCTGTGCTCATCAGGCTGAGCTTATTGATCCCCATTTCAAGATCTGGCAGGAGGAGATTCATCTTTCTCTTCCAACTCTTTGACTCAGCATCCTTCCCCTTCCAGCCTTTCCAACATCCTTTATCCCAGCCTATCAGTCATCTCCAAGCTGGAGAGGTGAAGCAGCAGACACTCCATGGCAGAGGGATGAAGACTGAGGAGTTGGGTGCCTCAGGATGGACCAAAATGTCTTCAGGAGGTGTCTCCAAGCTTTAGTTACAGGACTGGAGTTGCTGAAGCAGAAGAAAACGTGGGCAAACCTCCTGTGGCTCTCAGCTCCCAGGCCAGTGACTGCTTCAAGGCTAAAATTTAATTAGTCCTTCCCAACAATGAACAAGGGAGGCTCCAGGTGCTCATTTCTGCAGGAACATCTCCCAGAGAGCCCCAGGAATGTTCACTCCTCAAGGTTGAATGGAGGTAGAGGCATCACTTCTGCTCTCATCTTGGAAAACAGCCTCTTCCCTTCCCTCCTGCAGCTCAAGCTTGAAGCTACAGCACGAGGTTCCCTGCTTCCCCACTTCCTGCACCTCTCAGGGCCAGAAGTTTTCTATCATGGAATTGGGGGGGCTCCATCTTAGGACCCTCTGTACACCACTATATGAACCACCCCAAGAGAAAAAACCCAAGGAAATGGGGAAACCTGGGACAAGATCCCACTCCCAAACCCAGTCTGATCTCAGAGGAACAAGGTGCTCCCCAAAACTCATGATGAGCCAGCAATGGGAACCACTCAGCCTGTGAAGGATGCTGAAGAAAAAGAGATGCTTTTGTGTGGTGTGTCCTCCACCAGAGTCACCCTGTCTTGGGAGCTCAGCAAGCAGCACAAGGTGTTGCACTGACACTTAGACCTGTCTAAAAACAAGCTGCAAAGAGTCAGAGCAAAGAGTAGAGTCAGAGATTAACCACAATTAAATCAATGAGCTCACTTGGGGCTTCTGAATATGGGGTTTGCCCTCCCAGCTTTGCTCCAGCACAGCAGGTACTCTAAGTGATCTGAACTTAACTTGTTTTTCATGAAGAGGTTTTATTTGTGGGGATTTTTTCCTTTAGGATCTACCAGGCCCTGACAACCCAGCTGTACAGAACTGCAGCAACCTGCTAATGAGTGAATCATGCACTGATTTGCCCCAAAATAATGCCTCTAATACCAGGATCCAAAGGGGCCCACAAGGAAGATGGAAGTTTTCAAAAGGACTTGGGAGTCAGGGGAAAAGGGGGAAGGGTTTCAAGCTGAAAGAGGGGAGATTTAGGTGAGATATTAGGAAGAAATTCATCCCTGTGAGGGTGCTGAGCCCCTGTGCCAGGTTTCCCAGAGAAGCTGTGGCTGCCCCATCCCTGGCAGTGTCTCAGGAAAGGTTGGATGGGGCTTGGAGCAACCTGGGCTGGTGGGAGGTGTCCCTGACCATCGAAAGGGGTTGGGAATGGATGATCTGCAAGGTCTTTTCCAACTCTGAATATTCCATGATCAGGTGTTGGTTGAGGAGAAGCTCAACATGTGCTGGCAGCCCAGAAACCAGCCCTGTCCTGGGCTGCATCCCCAGCAGGGTCAGAGAGGGGATTGTCCCCCTCTGCTCCACTCTGGGGAGACCCCCCTGGGGTGCTGGGTCCAGTTCTGGGGTCCCCAAGCCCAGAAGGAGATGGAGCTGTTGGAGTGAGTCCAGAGGAGGCCCTGGAGATGCTGGGAGGGCTGGAGCAGCTCTGGAACCAGGCTGAGAGAGTTGGGGTTGTTGAGGCTGGAGAAGAGAAGGCTGCAGGGAGAGCTTAGAGCACCTTCCAGTGCCTGAAGGGGCTCCAGGAAAGCTGGGGAGGGAACTGGGACAAGGGCAGGGAGGGATGGGATGAGGGGGAAAAGGTTTCGGAGGGGACATTGAGATGAGATCTTAGGGAGAAATTGTTGAATTTGAGGGTGCTGAGCCCCTGTGCCAGGTTTCCCAGAGAAGCTGTGGCTGCCCCATCCCTGGCAGTGTCTCAGGTCAGGTTGGATGGGGCTTGGAGCAACCTGGGCTGGTGGGAGGTGTCCCTGACCATGGAAAGGGGTTGGGAATGGATCATCTTGAAGGTCCCTTCCAACCCAAACCAGCCTGGGATTCTCTGATTTATGAGAAGAGCAGAGATGCCAGCAGCAAAGATCAGAAAGCACCAGGTAGCACCAGAAGGAAGGTGAAATCTCCATAAGCCTGAGGGAAAAGCTGGAGGGAGAAGACAAAACCAAAGGGAAGCAGCAGAAAAATGACCCCACAATCCTGGTTGGAGTCGTTGTAGAGCCACCTGTAACACAAGCAAACAGAGCAGCATCAGTCAGCACTGCAAAGTCCAAACTGGAATTTTCCTCCTTAAAGGTAAAGGCACTTGTGGCCTGGCCAAACTGAACTCAGAGAGAAAAAAAATTAAAAAATAAAAGAAAGAAAGAACTCAGGCAATGCTCATTAGTTCAAAGAAAGAACAGAAAACAATGAAGAACTTGCTGACACTCAGAGATTTGGAAAACCACCCAGCTGCCCCTGGCCAGCCAGTGAAGTTTTGGGAAATGAGCCATGGTGGGGCTGAGTGACCCAACACAAGCAGGGCAGAGAGGGGATAAAAAATAAGAAAAATGTTCTCATGAAAGTGCCCCAGGCTCAGCAGGTCTGGGACCAGATAGAGCCCAGACAGAGCCTTGAACAAACAGGGCTCATCTCATCCACAGCACCCTCTCCCCCCAGCCAAAACACATTTGTGTGGCGTGGGATAAAGCTGGAAAAGCCCAGGTCTGGCTGGAGGAAGCTTGTGTCAAGCTGAGCATGGCAAATACATCTCCCAGCCAACACCTCTCACTGCACCTGTTGTCTCCAAGCTGCTCAGCCCTCCAGCCCTGGTCCTGCCAGATGGGGTTCATCAGCTTTTCTCAGCTGAGGGACCTGGAGAGTTGGGCTGATCCCAAGGGGATGAGGTTGAAGATTCCAAGGGCCGGATCCTGCACTTTGGCCACAAGAAGCCCCTGGGGAGCTCCAGGCTGGGCAGGGAGTGGTTGCAGCAAGGGAGCTGGGAGTCTGGCTTGCCAGGAAGCTGCAGAGGAGGCAGCAGTGTGGCCAGGTGGCCAAGAAGGCCAATGGCATCCTGGGCTGGCTGAGGAAGAGCGTGGCCAGCAGGTCCAGGGAAGGGATTCTGCCCCTGTGCTCAGCCCTGGGGAGGCCACAGCTTGAGTCCTGTGTCCAGTTCTGGGCCCCTCAGCAAGTCCCTCAGGAAGGAGCTTGAGGTGCTGGAGCAGGTGCAGAGAAGAGCAAGGAGGCTGGGAAGGGATCCAGCAGAATTCCTGGGAGGAAGGAAGGGCTGAGGGAGCTGGGGGTGTTGAGGCTGGAGAAGAGGAGGCTCAGGGGAGACCTCATCACTCTCTGCAACTCCCTGAAAGGAGGTTGGAGCCAGGGGGGGGTTGGGCTCTTTTCCCAGGCAACTCTCAGCAAGACAAGAGGGCACAAAGGGTCTCAAGTTGTGCCAGGGGAGGTTTAGGTTGGAGCTGAGAAAGAATTTCTTTCTGGAGAGGGTGATCAGACCTTGGAATGGGCTGCCCAGGGAAGTAGTGGATTCTCCATGTCTGGAGCTCTTTCCAAAGAGCCTGGATGTGGCACTCAGTGCCATGGGCTGGGAACCACGGGGGGAGTGGATCAAGGGTTGGACTTGATGAGCTCTGAGGTCCCTCCCAACCCAGCCCATTCTGTGACTCTATGATTCTATGATGAGGCATTGATTTCTACCCAGCAGAATTATTTCTCTTGCTGAAAATCAAACAGTCCCTGGAATGGATGGCTCAGAAGCTTTTCCCTTCCTCAGGAATCAGAGGGGAAGGGTGATCCCTTATCACTTTGCCCTTTTGGTTTGGTACCTTGGGTCTTTTTTAATTCCTCAGAGAGTTGGGTCAAGACTTTAAAAGTATGAGCACTGAAGGGGGTGGACCAAGATAAGCAAGGATGGTTATTAAAAAAAATAAATAAACAACCCAAGAGGTTGGTAGATTTTTTTTAATGGTGTCTGAGAAGCCTGCAAGAGGAATTTGCCCCACAGGAGGAATGTGCAGCATGCACATCCCCAGGAGGGATGGTGGAGCAGCTCCTTCTTCAACTCCCCCCTACCCTCCCTGGGCCCCAGGAGGAGCAGAGAGCCTGATGGCCTCTGAAAACACAAAAGTGCTTCCACTTGTGTCCCTCAAGAGATGGACTTCCCTCTTAATCCCTCTGCAGATGGTTTGGGAGCTTGGGGAAACAAAAAGCCAGGATTTCTGCAGAGAGGAGGAAAAAAAAAAAAAGCTCCCTGGTGTGAAGACCTCCCTGGGGTCCCTGCCAAAAACACCCCCACTCAATGCCCCCTCTCTCTCCTCCCAGGAGTTCAGGGTTTGGACCTCCAGCTCCACGTTCTGGTTTCTATCATTCTCATGCAGAAAGATCCATGTGGAAGCAATCAGAACCATGGCATCCAGATGGACCTGGACAGGCTGGAGAGGTGGGCCCATGGTAATCTCCTGAAGTTCAGCAAGTGCATCTGGGTTGGGACAATTCCCAGTACAAATCCAGGTTGGGTGAAGAATGGATTGGGAGCAGCCCTGAGGAGAAGGACTTGGGGTGTTGGGGGAGGAGAAGCTCAACATGTGCTGGCAGCCCAGAAACCACCCCTGTCCTGAGCTGCATCCCCAGCAGGGTCAGGGAGGGGATTGTCCCCCTCTGCTCCACTCTGGGGAGACCCCCCTGGGGTGCTGGGTCCAGTTCTGGAACCAGCAGCACCAGAAGGACACAGAGCTGTAGGACTGAGTACTGAGAAGGTCACCAAGATGATCTGAGGGCTAAAGTCCAGAGGTCTCGCAGGTCCTAGCCCATGTAGGTCATGTTCTAAGGAGGCAGAAACATGACCTGCAACCATGAAGAAACCTCAAGGAGAGTAAGTTGTACCTCCAGGACTCTCCAGACATGGTGTTTCACCATCAACTCTGTGAGATTTGGCCACCTTGATCCAAAAGTAGTTGGGTTTAGGTGGCAACATCTAGAAGATGTTCCTCTTTAAGGGTTGAGCAGTGTTGCAAGCTCCAATGCTTCAGTGTCCCTACAGAAAGAAGCTCCCCCTCATGAGCACATTGCCCCAGTGCACACATCTGCCCCATGTTATCTCCTGGAACAACCAAAAGCCATCTCCCCAAGCTTGACCTACACATCCAGCCCCATAAATCCCCATCTTCCTGAAGGGTAAGGCAGATTCTTCCCAGGAGCACCCCAAACTTCAGCCCTTTCCCAAAAAAACAGGGTCACCAGGTGCCACATTTGTAGACAGACACAGGGGACCAGGAATCCAAACCAAGAACCTCACACAGCAAAGATTCTCCTCTTCCACTCTGGGAAAAAAGTCTCTGGAGTTTTCATGATTCCCAATCTCATGATTTTGGGGAGACCACACAAGGAAGCCACTGGATGCCAGCAGCTGGCAAAGGCAACCATCAGGTGGGACATTTCCTAGAGAATTAAGCCCAAAAGGTTCTAAGTCTTGGTCCTAAAAGAGCCTGAGGAAAACCCAAACAGACTCCTGGTGACTTTTAGCCACCTGGATAATAGAAGAGGAATCAAAAGCCTTTGCTGGAGCCCTGCTAAAGCTTGCTGGCTGTATAATCACCTACTGCTATAATGAGATTAGATGGATTAGCTGGGTTTTAAAGGAATGCCAATGAACTGGACAGGCTTTCTAGGCAGGTTCTTAATCCTACACAGAATCATAACAAGGACAAAAAAAAAAAGAAACATCAAGCCAGTGGCTATTTTTAGAAAAACCCAGGTGGGGAGAGACTTTGAGACAGCAGAGGAAGAGTTATGGCTGAGGCTGAATGAATGAATGTTGTAGAGAAAAGCAGCTCCATCCCTCGTTTCCCCTGGCTGAGATGCACACGAAATGAATTCAGCTGAATCCCAGGTTGTGTTGTGAGATGGACCCAAACATTTGTGTTGGGTTTCCCTCCCTAAACCCCCATCTAACTCCTAATGACCCCAGGAGACAAAGCCTCTAAAAACCTTTCCCTGACTGTGGAATTGACACAGGATAACGAGGCTCTCAAGGGCTGTGACCAAACTAACAACCTTCCTCCTGGCGCCACCATCTTCACCCAGTTTGCCAAAAGCATTCCCACTGGATTCATCACTTGGTATTTCAAGAAAAATGGTGCTGAGCTGCTTTGCTCACCTTCAGGGTGAAAACCCAGTGCCGCTTGGGCTGTCCTGCTGAAAATCCAGCAGGGATTTGGGGAGTGGCTGAGGCCATCTCTTCACTTCCAGGATTTTTTTGTTTTCTTTTTAAACAAACCCCAGCCTAATAACAAGCCTCGGGTGAAGCTGGAATGTGAGACAAGTTGAAAAGGCAGGAATCTCACCCGTTGATACTGTGGGGTGAATCATAGAATCATAGAATGGGCTGGGTTGGAAGGGAGCTCAGAGCTCATCAAGTCCAACCCTTGATCCACTCCCCCCGTGGTTCCCAGCCCATGGCACTGAGTGCCACATCCAGGCTCTTTGGAAAGAGCTCCAGACACAGAGAATCCACTACTTCCCTGGGCAGCCCATTCCAAGGGCTGATCACCCTCTCCAGAAAGAAATTCTTTCTCAGCTCCAACCTAAACCTCCCCTGGCACAACTTGAGACCCTTTGTGCCCTCTTGTCTTGCTGAGAGTTGCCTGGGAAAAGAGCCCAACCCCCCCCTGGCTCCAACCTCCTTTCAGGGACTTGGAGAGAGCTATGAGGTCTCCCCTGAGCTGCCTCTTCTCCAGCCTCAACACCCCCAGCTCCCTCAGCCTCTCCTCATAGGGTCTGTGCTCGAGTCCCTTCACCAGCCTGGTTGCCCTCCTTTGGACCTGCTCCAGAACCTCAAGCTCCTTCCTGAGGGACTTGCTGAGGGGCCCAGAACTGGACACAGGATTCAAGCTGTGGCCTCCCCAGGGCTGAGCACAGGGGCAGAATCCCTTCCCTGGACCTGCTGGCCACGCTCTTCCTCAGCCAGCCCAGGATGCCATTGGCCTTCTTGGCCACCTGGCCACACTGCTGCCTCCTCTTCAGCTTCCTGGCAAGCCAGACTCCCAGCTCCCTTGCTGCAACCACTCCCTGCCCAGCCTGCAGCTCCCCAGGGGCTTCTTGTGGCCAAAGTGCAGGACCCGGCCCTTGGAATCTTCAACCTCATCCCCTTGGGATCAGCCCAACTCTCCAGTCTCTCCAGGTCCCTCTGCAGAGCCCCTCTTTATGGTCAAAGGGGAAGCCCCTCCAGATGCCACCCCAGAGGTCCCTGTCCCTCACTTCAGTGGGAAAGGAGATGACTCAGCACATCACCACCCTTTGGGTGCCACCAGTTATGCCTCCAGCTTCCTTTTTTTTTTCCTGAGAAGAATCCCAACAAATTTCACATTCCTTTCTTTGCCTCTTCCCAAGGAACCCAAACCTGGCCAACCCTGAGGCAAAAAGAGAAAGGGGAAGATGAAATTCCAACTTGGCTTCCAAACTTCTCTCAGATGATTAGCAACCAGCAGCATGATTTTTTCTGCTTTGTGAAGGCTTCCCCATAAAATCAGCTCCCTGGACACCCATTCCCTGCTGCCAGTTTGGCTTAGGGAGGTGACAATCATTGCCCACCTTCCCAGGAGGAGCAGCAGCCTGCTCTGGGCTCTCTGCAGTAGTAAAAGCACATCATTATTTTCTAACTTTTAGCATTCCTGGCCACGTTCAGGCTGGGAGATATGTGGAAGGAAACTAAAGCTGGCCTGCTCATTTCAGGCTTTATTAAAGTTGATACAACCTCAATTTTTTTTTTTTTTTTAAAGCAGGGAGAAAGCAAAACTACCAGAGAACAGGAGAATTGCAGTTCTTAAAAGGAAATAAACTGAAACACTTCTAAAAGAGATGCAAACCAGTCCCAACATTTTTACCTGCAAGGAAACAACATTTCCTTTTCTTCCTCTCTTCCCATTCTCCTTGATCTCATTTTTAATTGGAACGAGTCCCAGCTGAATCAGATCCCCAGAAACCCAGCACCTACCCTCTTGTCCTTGAAGTCATTTTAAGCCAGGACCTATTTCCACATTGCCCTTTCCAGCCCTGCCTCCTCCCAGCAGGCCAGGGTTTAATTTACCTTTCCCTAAAGGCACTTTTTAATCGTTCAAAACTTTCCATATCTCCCAGGATAGGGGGAATTAATGGAGCAGACAGCCCTGGTGAGGGGACCAGGTCCAACCAGTGCTGTGACAGCTGTGTGGCACCGCCTGTCTGGTTTGTGGGACAACAGGGATGGGACATCCCCTCCCAAGTCCTTTAGGAACAACATAGGAGGATCTAATCCCCAGGATGCAAGCATGGAGCAGCAGTGTGCCCCATGTACAGAGCTGGTTTGGGTCTCCTGGGATTAAAACAAGCAACAAGTCACCTCTGTGTCCTGCTGCTGTCCCTGTGCTCATCCTGGAGTGGCACCAAGCAGATCCAACTGGGTAATTCCTTTTGTGCACTGGGATGTTATTCCATTTTGCTCACATACAGCATTTTCTTCCACCTTCTTTCCTCCATAAACTCCCCCAGACCAGGAGCAAGTAGGCTGGGGTTAAGGATACCCCCAGCTCCTTCTGGAGGCATCATCCACAAAAGGGGGAGCTGGGGAAGGGGGAGAGACTCTTTCTAGAAAGCCTCTTGTGTCTATAGTTGATACACTGCCTCCCCCCTGCCCTGCTTCACTTACACCTAGGAGCAAGCCTCTAGATCTGCAAAGCTTCCTTTAGGAAAGGATTTGGGGAGCCTCCCAAGGGAAGCAACCTGTTTTCTGACCCAAACAATGCAAGCAGGCTATTGATCTTCATTTCCATAGCTAATTGTTACAGGTGTATCAGCTACCATCTAATTAATCCTGTTGTAAAATCAGGTGCAGCTAAGAACTGACTCCTGCAAACAACCCCAGCAGCTGGGACAGATGGACAGCCTCAACGGGGGAGACTTGGTGGCTCCTCCCTGAATCCAGAGGGGAGTTGGGATCCCTGGGAAGCTGTATGGACCTGGAATGTCTCCCACTGCTCAGCCTGGGAGAAAAGCAAAGCTCAGGCAGCTTTTCATCCCTGAAACCCCACACAAGCATCACCCAACAGACACCCAGGCACCTCTTCTCCCACCATGGGGGATGCTCACAGCCCCAGAGCTTTTTCCACAACTTCCCCCTACTCCATCCCTTCCTCCCAGGAACACCCTGAGGATAAGCAAAGGAAGAGCCACGTTGGATGGGGCTGCTGCAGTGGCGTGGGCTGAGTGGCTTCTTACAGGGAGGAGTAGAATATAGAAACTGAGCTGCTGCTTCTGCTGTTCCAAGCACAACCACGTTGGCTGCAAAGTGCTGCAGGAACACACAGAGCTCATTCCCCCCCCTCCAAGCCAAGAGATGTTGGGGAGAGGGAGATCTGGGAGCTTCTCCCTCTCTTTCCCCTGATCCAGCCCCCAAGGAGAGGTTGGGAGGTCATCCCAGCACCTTTCAGCAGGTTGGAAATGGGCTCCTGGAAACCCTCAGCCCTGGAAGCAGAGGACTGTTTAACCTGAGCATAGATCATGGGAAAAGACACAGCCTGGGAAGTGCAGCCCATGAAGTCTGGGAGGTGCAGAGGTTGGTTAGGAGGAGTTATGAAGACATCAGGGGGCACAAAAGAGGACATTTGGTGCTTAAATGTACAAAAATAATTCAAACCACTCAATTTTCATCCCCAAGGCTGCTTGCTGGGCATCTGCAGGCCACAAAGCATGGAATTTCTTCTCCACTTGGAGCTGCACTGGTACAAGGAAGACAACACCTCATCACTATTCATCACACCCAAAGAAAAACACCCCAATGCAAACAGCTGCTGAATAATTGATCCAAAACCCAAGGAAGGCACTGGGGAGATGAAAAACCACTCCTGGCAGTGAGCAGCTCCCATTTCAGTGGGGATTGCCCAGGGAGTAGCAGCAAATCCAGGCAATGAGGATGAAGCCAAAAGGAACTGCTACACCTGGAGCAAATCCTCTTCTATTGTGGCTTCTGTTTCTGTGCTAAGCCCCTGAAACTGTGAGCCCCCAAAAATGACAGTGGTGTCTGAATTGAAAAGGCCAAGCTGAAAGCAATTGGGGTGGAATCACTGAAAGGAGGGGATCAAAGAGCTCAAAAATTACTGATCCAGGAAAGCAGCATGAATGAAATCAGGAAAAAAAAAAAAAAAAAATTCCCCAGAAAGCATTCTAGCAAAAATCAGATGTGGAAAGTGCATGGAAACATGATCTTTCTGAAGAGGAAGAAGAAATGGCATTGACAAGCAACATCCAGGGCTGGCGAGTGATGAGGACCTCTAAAGGAATCCATTAAATCTGAACAGCCAACAGAATAAATTGTGAAGTAAAGCACTATTTAGGCATGCTAGGAATGGAGAGTTAGATAACTGCTTGATTAGGTACCATCAGTGAAATTGGAAGGGAGTTTCTGTGAGCTGATGGGATAAAACAGTTACCAAAGAGGCTGAAACTCCATCTATAGATTAACCACCTGCACCCCAACAACCTCTGCTACCCCTTCCCAACAGAGGCTGCAGCACTGCCAAACACCTACTGGAAGGAAGCATTTTGAACCCCACCAGTGAGGATTTTAAGGATGAAAGGTGAAAAGCAGGAGGTCAGCTCCAGAGAGAAGAGCACAGGAGAGACTAGACTGGTTGGACTAGATGATCTTTCGAGGTCCCTTCCAACCCCAAGGATTCTATGATTCTATGAAATTCCAGGGAAATAGACAACCTGGAGACTAAAACCACAATCCCAATCAGCCAGCTGACTTTCCTGGAACTCAGTCAGTGTAAAAACAAAACAAAGCAAAACTTCTTTTCTCTTTGTCAGCCAACAGGGCTGCAAAATGTAGGTAACTGCCTCAAAGCACTTTATATTTTGAGGATAAACCTCAGAGCAGGTGAAGGAAACCCCAGTACATGAAGTCTGTGCCAGCACAGCTCCAAGTGTGGCTGCTGATGGGGTGGGACCAGGGAGGGAAGCCAAGCACCCAAGGGTGGCCCTCAGGGCTCAGTCTCACCTGGAAATCCTTCTGGGGGGATTGTATTAAATAGAAACCTGTAATATACACACAAAAAAAGCAGTAATAGATGGCTGGCTGGTTGGTGAGAGTTGCATGGAGACCCAAATCACCTCAGTGGAGGTCACAGTCCATGTTTTCAGGTGGCAAATACTTGAGGTCAGAAAAGGATTCAAGATGAGTGTGGGTCTTGCGCAGCTGGATTCAAAGCCAGAGCAAAAGGAAAAAGTCCTTTAATAGGAGAAGTCAGAAAGCAAGCTCACACCAACACCCAGCACTGCCCCAAGGTCATGGCTGCAGCCAGGCTGGCACCTGGACACCAGGGTCACAGCACCCAAGGGTGGCCACCAAACCCAGACCTGACAGAACAGGAGCACTTCTTCATGTGAAGAAGTGACCTGAAAAGTCACCTTTGTGACAAGGGCACCACAATCTCACTCTGCAAGTCAAAGCTAGAGAAGTTCAACCTTGAAATGAGATAGCATCTCTCTGGGGTGAGAGCAATTAAACGCTGGCACAAGGTACTGGAGGAAGGTGGGAAGGGGGGTGGAGGGGGAAGCTCACCATTGCTTAGAGCCATTAAAACAAAATTAACAGCCTGGTTTTTAACTCAGCCTCCTCTGCCTGCCAGAGGATGAGCTGCAAATGCTTCCCTGCGGTTGCATTTCTCCAACACCTCCCACCTGGGGCCGTGGAAAGTTTCAGAAGCATTATTTTATACCTCAAAAAAACCTGTTTAAAAAGCCTGAGTGGTAGGAGAGGAGCAGGGTGGTGGTAAGGAAAAAAGAAAGATGAAGACGAAAAGGACTAAAAGAGATTCATCTCACTTAAATCCAGACCTCTCAAACTCAGATATCCCAGTAGGACCAGCACCCTGGAAGGCATCTGCCTTCCCCACACCTAAAATTTCTGGCAAGGTGAAACAAATTCCACCCAGGAAGTGCCTGGCTGCTCTGTTTGGTGAGGAGCAGCTCGGACCAGACACTTTCAGATGCTCAAGTGAGGGCAAACAAATCACATCCATCCAAACCACCTTCAGCAGCAAGCAAGCTGCCCTGTGCCACCTGGGAAATTGAGAGGTAATTTCAGCTCTTTATGTTAATTCTGGTGATTTTGCCTTGAGGAGCTGCCCAGCACCCAGAGGGCAGAAGGAGAAGTTTCTCCAGTACTTGGAGGTCTTTGTGTCTCTGTCCTACTTATAAAGAAGATACAGAGAACATCTGCATCAAGCTCTCAACCTGGAGAGCTTATGGTTGACTGGGATGCTCCAGAAATGTTGACCCTCACCTGCTGGATGTGAGATTTATCCTCAAAATATCAGGTGTGACTCCAGCTCTGGCTCCTGCTTTATCCTGACTATGATCCTGGTCTCCCTTACCCTGTAATCCTTCACACACACACACCTCCATAGGGCTTTTTTTTGTCACCTTCAACCTGACGGGTCCAGCCAAAAGGAGAAAAAAACCACACTGCAAATCTGAGCCAGGGTTGCACCCCCTGACTGTGTCCAAGGTGGTGAAAAAAATGTCCCTTGTCCCCAGGCCTCGATGGTGAAGATGTCACCATCCCCTCCTTCTGCAGGAGGCTGGGCTCCTGCTGCAGACCAGGAGAGGGAACAGCACTTTTGCTACTCCAAATCACCTTCTCCTGCCATGATATCTCCAAAGCACACAAACATAAGGCAGACTCAAAGGACAGAGGTACCCAAACACCCAGGACAACCAGAAAAGGAGGAGCTCTGGGTGCTCACCAGATTTGGGAGGACCTTTCTTCCCACCCTTTGGGGCTGGAGGAGGTGGGCAAGCAAAGTGCTGTGCAGGGACATCTTGACTGAGCCACTGGGACATCTGGGTGAGGTTTTTTCTCCACCTTTCTGGGACTACACCAGCCCAGGATGAACCTGTGAGGTGTGGTGGGCAGCCAAGGACACACTGACCCTACATTGAGCAGCTCTGGTGCCATCAAAGAAAACCTGGACCACCTCCACCATCTAGAGATGGACCTCGGGGTCTGATCCAGGCGGGGAGGAAATAAAGAAAACCCAGAGCAATAAATAAAACCGAACCTTTTTTGGAGAGAGAAAGAGGTTGGGAAGCAGGTTTCCCTCTCCGGACATGGGGAAAGGGGTCAGGGACCTGCTGGGCAAGCTGATGGCAGCGTGGTGGTGAGGAGATGTGGCCGTGCACATGTCTGGATGTGCACACACATAAAACACGTCCAGACACACAATAAAATCGTGTCCACACACAGAAAACACGGATGGAACCGGAGAGAAGCCCCGGCAGACGCCTTCGCCCGCCCTCCCGGGAGGGGTCTCAGGGATCTCAATCCCACCCTTCCCAGGAGAGGGGGTCCCCGACAGGCCCAGGGGGCTGGGCTGAACGCAGGGCAGGGCGAGACGATACCAGCACCGTCGGGGGGTCCCGCGGTCCGGTCCCGCACGGGGCAGGAGCGGGCTCGCCGAACCCTCCCCCACCGCCCCAAATCACCTCACCACCGGAGCCCGCGGCACTTACCGGAGCTGTGTCCTCCGGTCCGCCATGATCCGCACCGGGATCTGCTCGGTTCGGCACGGCTGCGCTCGGCTGGGTTCGGTTCGGCGCACCGGCACCGCGCTCCCGCCCCCGCCGCTGACGTCACCCAACGGCCTCCGCCGCCGCGCGGGGGCCACCTGCCGGGGGAGGGGCGGTGGGGGGGGGACCCCTCTGAGGAACCGAACTGGACCGGTCCAGATACCCCATCGTATGTCCCCATGAGGAACCGCCTGAGAGGACCCGGTCCCCCCTCTCATCGTGCTCGGGAGGAGCCGCCTGAGGGGATTCGCTCCCCCTTCGCAGTGCCCAATAAAGAAAGAACCCTCTGAGGGGACCCAGTGCCCCGGGTACCTCCCGCTGTCCCCATGAGGAGCCACCTGAGGGGATCTGATTCCCCCTGGCAGTCCTCAATAAAGAAAGAACCCCCTGAAGGGATCCGGTCCCCCCCTTGCAGTCCCCTATGAAGATCCCTGAGGGGATCCATTTCCCCCATCTACCTCCTGTAGTCCCCAATAAAGAACCCCCTGAGGGGATCAGATCCCCCCTGGCAGTTCCCAATAAAAAAAACACCTGAGGGAATCCGGTCCCCCCCCCCCCGACACCTCCCACTGTCCCCGGTAAAGAACCAGCTGAGGGCATGCAGTGCCCCCCCCATTGCCCCCATGAGGAGCCGCCTGAGGGGATCTGGTTCCCCCTGGCAGTGCCCAATAAGGAAAGAACCCCCTGAGGGGATTGGATCCCCCCCTGGCAGTTCCCAATAAAAAACCTACTGAGGGGATCCAGTTCTCTGCCCAACACCTCCCACTGCCCCCAGTGAAGAACCACCTGAGGGGGCACAGTGTTTCCCCGCTCACCATTCCCATATGGAGCCACTTGAGGGGACCCGGTCCCCCCTCTCATCGCCTTCAGGAGGAGCCTTGAGGGGATCCATTTGCCCCATCTACCTCCTGCAGTTCCCAGTAAAGAACCACCTGAGGGAATCGGATCCCCCCTGGCAGTCCCCAATAAAAAACCTCCCCAAAGTCCCGCCACAACACCTCCCACTGTCCCCAGCAAAGAACCACCTGAGGGCACGCAGTCCCCCTCACTGCCCCCATGAGGAGCCGCCTAAGGGGATATGGTTCCCCCTGGCAGTCCCCAATAAGGAAAGAACCCCCTGAGGGGATCGGAGCAGTTCCCAATAAAAAACCTACTGAGGGAATCCAGTTCTCTGCCCAACACCTCCCACTGCCCCCAGTGAAGAACCACCTGAGGGGACACAGTGTTTCCCCACCCACCATTCCCATATGGAGCCACTCGAGGGGTTCTGGTCCACCCTCTCATCACCTCCGGGAGGAGCCGTGAGGGGATCCATTTCCCCCATCTACCTCCTGCAGTTCCCAATAAAGAACCACCTGAGGGAATCGGATCCCCCCTGGCAGTTCCAAATAAAAAAACACCTGAGGGGATCCGGTTCCCCCCCAACACCTCCTGCTGTCCCCAGTAAAGAAGCACCTGAGGGGACACAGTGTCTCCCACCTCACCATCCCCATGTGGAGCCACTTGAGGGGACCTCGTCCCCCTTCTCATCGCCTCCAGGAAGAGCCACCTGAGGGGATTCGCTCCCCCTTTGAAGTCCCCAATAAAGAACCCCCTGAGGGGGATCCAGTCCCCCCTTGCAGTCCCCTATGGAGATCCCTGAGGGCATCCATTTCCCCCATCTACCTCCTTCAGTGCCCAGTAAAGAACCATCTGAGGGGATCCAATTCCTCATGGCAGTCCCCAGTAAAGAACCTGCTGAGGGGATGGATCTAGTGCACCTGACTATGTGCCGCTGTCCCCATGAGGAGCCACCTGAGGGGATGCAGTCCCCGCCATTGCCCCCATGAGGAGACGCCTGAGGGGATCCAGTCCCCCTTGGCAATCTCCAAGAAAGAACCCTCAGATGGGATCCAGTGCCCCCAGCAACCTCCCACTGTCCCCATGAGGAGGCACCTGAGGGGATTCGCTCCCCCTTCACAGTCCCCAATAAAGAAACAACCCCCTGAAGGGACCCAGTGTCCCCCCCACTGTCCCTATATGGAGTTACCTGAAGGAATCCGGTCCCCCCTCACAG
Organism: Calypte anna; assembly: GCF_003957555.1. Classification (NCBI taxonomy): domain Eukaryota; kingdom Metazoa; phylum Chordata; class Aves; order Apodiformes; family Trochilidae; genus Calypte; species Calypte anna. The sequence continues at coordinate 2,260,489 of NC_044274.1, forward strand.
TCCCCTATGAAGATCCCTGAGGGGATCCATTTCCCCCCTCCACCTCCTGCAGTCCCCAGTAAAGAACCCCCTAAGGGGGATCTGTAGCCTTCTACCCCCCGGGGCCACCCCTGTGAGGAGATGCCTGAGGGGCTCTGTCTGCCCTTGCCCCCCACCACAGCCCCTGTGAGGAGCCATAGAGGGGGGATCCCCCTGTCTCCCACCTCAAGATGTCCCTCACAGAGGGGGCTGGAGATGAACCCCCTCATCTTCTCTCTCTGTAGCAAACAGAGATTTGCTCACTGGTATTAAATGTGTGAATTTCCAGGCTCTGGAGCATGGAAACATCCTTCCAGAGCTCTGTCCACCTTTCCCAAGGAAAAAAAAAGGTGTAAGAGGATTTTGGGGAGTGCCCCAAGGGGCTGAGATCTTTTGCAGGGGTGGTCTTTCCACCCCCGGGGGTGGCATTACCCACTGAGCAGCCTTAATGAGGAAATAAAAAAAATTTTAAAAGTCCTGTACACTGTATTTACAGTCTGAAAGAACAATTAAAGGCAACTGCTTCAACAGCCTAAGTGGAGGAAGCGCGGTAGCTCGATAGCTATTGATCCTTTAGTTAGAGCTGGAGGGACTGAGCCTGCCTTGTCCTCCTCAGGGAAAAACTGTGGCAAAAATAAAATAAAATAAAAAAGGTCCATCAATTTAAACTCACAGGGAGTTGTGAAGGAGGCAATGAGGGCGTAGAAACCATTTTTGGGGGGTTCATTTGCAAAACATTCCCATCCCAATTTCCAGGTATTGAATTGGTGCTTGTGCCCAGGAACACAAAGGAAAGGGAGGTGGGGAAATCAAGGAGAAGGAAGAGGAATAGGAGCATCAACACTATGAAAAATTCCCAGGGAAACTTGATTTCCTGCGTCCCACATCACTGGGAGCTTCCACATGGCTTCCCCTGAGCCTTTCCCAGCCCAAAGGGGAGGTCGGTCCCCTGGTTGACCCAGGTGACAAAGATACAGTCATGGAAACCAAAGGACATGGGGGAAAACAGGGGTGTTTGGGAAAAAATGTTCTCAAACATGAAGTAGCAACTTTCCAATATGTGAAGGGGCTGCAAGAAAGCTGGGGGAGGGCTTTGGACACGGGGGGGTAGGGAGAGGAGAAGGGAAATGGGTTAAAACTTGGAGAGAAAGGGGAGATTGAGGTTGGAGATGAGGAAGAAATTGTTGAATGTGAGGGTGCTGAGCCCCTGTGCCAGGTTTCCCAGAGAAGCTGTGGCTGCCCCATCCCTGGCAGTGTCTCAGGTCAGGTTGGATGGGGCTTGGAGCAACCTGGGCTGGTGGGGGGTGTCCCTGCCTATGGAGAGGGGTTGGGAATGGATGAGGTTCAAGATCCCTTCCACCTCAAACCATTCCATGATTCTGTGACTACTGGCTGGCATCACACTTCAAGGTTTTATTGCTGATACCCTCAACACTGACCTGATCTTTAGCAGTGAAGTTTCTACCACCAAGGAGCTGCCATCTCTGCTCATCTCGAGTGCCAAGTGCCACCTGGGAATGGAAAATAAATCCAGGGATTTGAGAACTTTTCTTCTGCAGCTTTAACCCTTCAGCTATGCTCTTAACAAGCAGGCCAACAACCTCCCTCTTGGGGAGGCCCACGAGCCTACACTTTTTAATTTTGCTTTAAAAGCTGGATGCTGTTTCAGTTGACACAGTTTGATTTTGTTGAAGAGGTTGGAGCTTCAGCAAAGCAGGGCAGCCCCCAGCAGCTACCAGGACCTTGCCAAGGCAGCAGTGAAGCCTGGCAGGGATGTGCACGGTGTCATGGAGCAGCTCTCACCCCAGCCTAGCAACAAGCACCCCAGCTTGGCAGGATCAGTCCCTGCTGCTAACGAGATTAAGGTTCAAATAAGGTGATTAAACAGCAGTAACTCCAGGCAGCTCCTTGTCATTGTGAAGCTAATGAATGAAAACACTGTGTTTACAGGGCAGGGTGAGGTTGCCACTTGAGCTGGGTGCCAAAAAATGGGAGGTTTGGGTATCTGTATGTGTTACTTAAACACACAGTCACAGAAAGAAGATGCTCCTCTCCAGCACAAGGTGCATGTTTTCCAAGCAGGATGAAGAGAGATGGGATGATAACATGATAAGCAACTTAATTAAACACTCCAGAGCCTGCCTGGGTAATCACAGCCCTGTGCTGCATCTTCCCACATGAGGAATTGGTGTTGCTTTTTCAGCAGGGAGAAGCCAATCTCTCAAAAACCTGCCTGAGTGTTTACATCAATTTCCTGGTGATTGGTGAGGAAGGAGCTGGCCCCCTTGATCAGCTGCCTCAAGCCAGTGCCAACAACAGGAGCTCTAAGAATCTTTCCCCCCCCTGCTATCATGTGGGTTTTAAATCCAGGCTCTCTCTCTCTCCTTCCCCTGTGAGACAGCCACAAACACTGGGAAGGAAAAGGCCAAAAGGTGTAGCCTGGAGCCTGGTGATTCACCCTTCCTGCTCCAGGCTTGAACCATCAGATGCTTTCAGGAAGGGCCTTTTTTCTCTGCTGTCTCCTTTCCCAGCACTGCTTTTCATGGAGAGAGAAGGCATTTTTATTGTCTAATTACAGTGTGGACAGCATTTTATTTAGAGCCTGAAATTCAGGCAAAGGAGTCAAAATGTGGTGTTCAGAAGGCAGAATGGGTGACTGAGGGCCTTACACCCCACATCCAGGGGTAGTTTTCCCTCCAGCTGCATCATGATGCCATTGCACCCACTGCAAAATGTTTGTCTGCTATAATAATGTTCTGTCTCCAGCAGGATGTACCCAACATCTTTAGAAGTTAAACTGTCAGCTGCTGAAATCATGGAGTCATGGAATGGTTTGGGGTGGAAGGGACCTCAAAGCTCATCCATCCCCAACCCCTTTCCATGGACAGGGACACCTCCCACCAGCCCAGGTTGCTCCAAGCCCCATCCAACCTGACCTGAGACACTGCCAGGGATGGGGCAGCCACAGCTTCTCTGGGAAACCTGGCACAGGGGCTCAGCACCCTCAAATCCAAGAATTTCTTCCACAAGTCCAACCTCAAGTTGGACAACCTCTCTCCAAGTTTTAACCCATTTCCCTTGTCCTCTCCCTAACTCCCATGTCCAAAGCCCTCGCCCAGGTTTCTTGTTAGCTTCGTTGCCAGCAGGTCCAGGGAAGGGATTCTGCCCCTGTGCTCAGCCCTGGGGAGGCCACAGCTTGAGTCCTGTGTCCAGTTCTGGGCCCCTCAGCAAGTCCCTCAGGAAGGAGCTTGAGGTGCTGGAGCAGGTGCAGAGAAGAGCAAGGAGGCTGGGAAGGGATCCAGCAGAATTCCTGGGAGGAAGGAAGGGCTGAGGGAGCTGGGGGTGTTGAGGCTGGAGAAGAGGAGGCTCAGGGGAGACCTCATCACTCTCTGCAACTCCCTGAAAGGAGGTTGGAGCCAGGGGGGGGTTGGGCTCTTTTCCCAGGCAACTCTCAGCAAGACAAGAGGGCACAAAGGGTCTCAAGTTGTGCCAGGGGAGGTTTAGGCTGGAGATGAGAAAGAATTTCTTTCTGGAGAGGGTGATCAGACCTTGGAATGGGCTGCCCAGGGAAGTAGTGGATTCTCCGTGTCTGGAGATCTTTCCAAAGAGCCTGGATGTGGCACTGAGTGCCATGGGCTGGGAACCACGGGGGGAGTGGATCAAGGGTTGGACTCAGTGATCTCTGAGCTCCCTTCCAACCCAGCCAATTCTATGATTCTATGATTCTCTGGGAAACCTGGCACAGGGGCTCAGCACCCTCAAAGTCAACAATTTCTTCCTTATCTCCCACCTCAATCTCCCCTTTCTCTCCAAGTTTTAACCCATTTCCCTTCTCCTCTCCCTACCCCCCCGTCTCCAAAGCCCTCCCCCAGCTTTCTTGGAGCCCCTTCAGATATTGGAAGGTTGCTCTGAGCTCACCTGGGAGCCTCCTCTTCTCCAGGCTGAACAAGCCCAATCCCTCAGCCTGGCTTCCCAGGGAGGTGCTCAGCCCTCTGAGCATTTGAGTGCCTCTCCTCTGGACACCTTCCAGGAGCTCTGTGTCCTTCTGATCGTGGGGACTCCAGAACTGGACCCAGCACTGCAGGTGGGAAATAAACAGGATTTGAGTGTCTGCAGCCTGAAGGAGTTTCACAAGTCCCCTGCCAGATCCCAACGTAGTGACATCCTCAAGTGACAGCAGCCAGCCCAGAGCTGTCATTTCCAGCTGGATGCAGTGCACTCAGCACATCCTTTTTGACACACAGAACACCACTTTCTCCAGGCAGGTCCTTGTTTTTTCCACCAGCTCTTGGAACATGATGCAAAACATCAGTAGCTGATCTATTCCTCGTGACCTGGTCTATTAGTGTCCTGCAGTAGTGTACCCTGGGGTGAACTGTCAGTGTTCTTATGGGTCCTTACACAACAGGTAGTGAATAAAGAATTTTTTTCACAGCAAATTCCATAAAATGAAAAAGCTCCTGCATTTCCAGAGGTGCCAAGACCAGCTGCTGGGTTTTGAGGACACCCATGATAAAAAAAATGAAAATAAACATTATTCACCTGCACTTTGTAGGTTCTCTCTACCTAGATGAGGAATACTCTTAGGAATTGCTCGAAGAATTTCCCATCTTTCAGGTGCTTGCAGGATAATTTATGTCAGAAGGGGATTCCAGAGTCACCTCCACAACTCAGAGAGCATCTCCTCAACTCAGGTTCCTTACAGAGTCTTCCAGTTGAGCCTTGCCCATCTCCAAGGACAGGAAATTGTACAGCAGGGCAAAGAAGATTTAACTGAGTTGGGAGCCCAAAAGAAAACTCTTTCTTGCCTCAAGAGCCTCCTCTTCTCTCCAGCCTGCCTACACACAGCTCACCAAATTTTAGCTTTCCTCAGCACTTGGAGCTTGCAGCCCAATTTGGTTCTGTCAGCTGTATTATTAATCAGCAGGCTGTAAATTATGTTGCTGTAACCCACATACTTTTTGTATTTTCAACTGAAAAGGACAGAAATTGGTGCAGGGTAAACAAATCCCAGCTTGCCAGGAGAAGCATGCAGGTGCTACAGGACCAGGACCAGCTGGGAACCCAGAGAATCATAGAATGGGCTGGGTTGGAAGGGACTTCAAAGATCATCAAGTCCAACCCTTGATCCACTCCCCCCGTGGTTCCCAGCCCATGGCACTGAGTGCCACATCCAGGCTCTTTGGAAAGAGCTCCAGACACGGAGAATCCACTACTTCCCTGGGCAGCCCATTCCAAGGGCTGATCACCCTCTCCAGAAAGAAATTCTTTCTCATCTCCAACCTAAACCTCCCCTGGCACAACTTGAGACCCTTTGTGCCCTCTTGTCTTGCTGAGAGTTGCCTGGGAAAAGAGCCCAACCCCCCCCTGGCTCCAACCTCCTTTCAGGGAGTTGCAGAGAGTGATGAGGTCTCCCCTGAGCCTCCTCTTCTCCAGCCTCAACACCCCCAGCTCCCTCAGCCCTTCCTTCCTCCCAGGAATTCTGCTGGAACCCTTCCCAGCCTCCTTGCTCTTCTCTGCACCTGCTCCAGCACCTCAAGCTCCTTCCTGAGGGGCCCAGAACTGGACACAGGACTCAAGCTGTGGCCTCCCCAGGGCTGAGCACAGGGGCAGAATCCCTTCCCTGGACCTGCTGGCCACGCTCTTCCTCAGCCAGCCCAGGATGCCATGGGCCTTCTTGGCCACCTGGCCACACTGCTGCCTCCTCTTCAGCTTCCTGGCAAGCCAGACTCCCAGCTCCCTTGCTGCAACCACTCCCTGCCCAGCCTGGAGCTCCCCAGGGGCTTCTTGTGGCCAAAGTGCAATGTTAAGGTTGGAAAAGACCTCTGAAATCACCACCTCCAACCATCAACCCATCCCCACCATGGCAACTAAATCATGTCCTGAAGTGCCACATCCACACAATTTATGAACGCCCTGGAGAATGACCGTGTCCAAGGTGATGGGGATAATTTAGTGCTCAGCTGGGCTCTGTGGGAGCAAATACACCCATGGCACTGTTTTCATCCTGCTTTTCACCCAAGGTGCCACTCGGGCTGCTCAACCAAGGTGGATGAATCCAAAACACTGGGATTTCAGCCCAGCTGGAAAGAATATTTATTTCCCAGCTGAGAAGCCAGACAGAACTTCCTAGAGAGTCAAATCATGTTGTGAGGCTCCAATGTGGCTGTTGGTGGAGTGTCTTCCTTCCTGCTACAACTGAGGACATCAAAAATGCCAACACTGAGATGTCTACTCAGGAAAAAGCTGGGAACAGAGCCTGCCTCTTCAAAACAAGAAATCTCAGAGTACAGGATCCACCAGGCACAACTGAGGTGGTGCCCTCAGCTCCTGAGAGAGAAGAATTAAATGGAGGAGGAAAGGTCTGAGATACTTGGGAGCCACGCTGAATCCAGGGCTGTATAACAGGGCAGGACATGGCATGGAATGGACAGTTTGGGGAATAACTAAGCAGATGTGAAGCCCAGATGTTGAGCTGCTAGGAAGGAGTCCATAGGAGGCCCTGGAGATGCTGGGAGGGCTGGAGCAGCTCTGGAGCCAGGCTGAGAGAGTTGGGGTTGTTGAGGCTGGAGAAGAGAAGGCTGCAGGGAGAGCTTAGAGCACCTTCCAGTGCCTGAAGGGGCTCCAGGAAAGCTGGGGAGGGACTTGGGACAAGGGCAGGGAGGGATGGGATGAGGGGGAAGGGTTTCAAGCTAAAAGAGGGGAGATTGAGGTTGGATATTAAGATACAACTCCCTTCCCTCACCCCTTTCCACATCATATTTGTTTTAAGGCTGATGTCACAGCTTTCACCCAAAGCAGGACCAGAGCAGCCACCACTGCCACCCCCCAGCTGTGAGGAACCCCTCACTGCCACCAAAACAAAGCTCTGGATTTCCCAAACTGTCAGCAACATCCTTTGACACTTTCCTTATTATTTCCCTTATTAAACCAACCTAAAACTGCCAAAGCCAACACGAAAGATGTCACCTCCTTCCAGGCAGCCACCTTTGTACTTCCCCAGGGATGAGGTTCTCCAAGCTTCCCCGGATGAGGGAATGCTGTTAGGTGCCTCAGAGTCACCTTGTCATAAGTAGCATGATCGCACCTGGACACCCTTTCCCCACTCTTCCAGAAGTTGGATCCAAACTTGGCTTTAAGGAGCTACCCCAGGAGGAACCACTCACCTGCTGATGTGAGGATTTAAGTGTTTCACCAGCTCTCAGTGTTTGCATTCCTGCTCCTTTGCAGAAAACAAGCAGCCAGTTTATCTTCTCTGTGGACCTTCAGAAAACCTTGCTCCAAATAACCTGGGAGAAGCACAGGAAGGAGAAGGGAAACAAAAATGGGAGCCAGTCAAGGTCTTCCTACTCATAAAGCTTAATTTTATCCACAAATTAAACCCAAGAAAGCTTCAGGGTGGCAACAGCTTCTCCCCTGAGGTCCCAGAGAAGTGGGGTGGCATTGCACCAGTTGCAGGGGTGTCTGAAGAGCTGGGCAAGGATGGAGGCAGGAGGGATGGTAATGGAGGATCTGGTGAAACACATGCAAACAAAGATCCTGATGACCTCAAGCAGCCTGGTTTGGGAAAGCTGAGCTGTCTGCACCAGGAGATGCTATCTCCTCCCAGCTGAGGAACATCCAAGCCCTTTAGATCCACCATCTGGGTTTTTCCACACCCCCCCCAGAATTGTCCATTTCCCTGCATTGCTGTTCCAATTGTTCCTCCCTGTTTCCCTGGGTTGTCTGAAAGGGACAGTTGGGGACAACTGCTTCCATCTCCCCTCTGTCTTCTCCTAGTAGGCTCCTGCTGCTACTTTTGGGCTTAGAATCAACCAAATGTTCTCATCATCCCAGGATTGCCACCACATCAATGGCTGCTGGTGGGGACACAAGGAGCACCTCTGTCCACCTAAAAGAGGATGGGAATGACAAAAGTTTCATTGTGCTGGGTGGGGGAAGCAGAACTTTGGGCTCTACCCCTCAGCCTGTGGCTTCCATGCTTGTTTTTTTCCCCTTGGTGGCCCCCAACAAAGGTCAAGGACTATGTGGCCTCACCAGGACATCTGTCACAGGGTGCACACCAGGGTTCAACCACTGGGACAGGGTGTAGGATCAGCCAGGGTTGCTTTTATGAGTCAAAGGACACAGCAGCCTCAGCTCAACATGGTCCTGCAGAGCCCTGAAGGCTTTTCCAGTGTTGATTTGACCTCCCTGGTCCTCCCAAGCTTGGAAGATGTTTCCAGCTGAAGAACAAAACCAGAATAACCAGCTGGGCCACCAGTGCTTTCAGACTGGAGAAGACTCCAGCTGCCAGACAGCTTCTATGGAACAAAATCCTTGGATGGAGAGTGAAGCCTGGGCAGGGTAGCAGCAGCAGGTGATGCTCAACCCCTGCCATTCCAGAGACAAAACTTGCTCAGGGCTGAGCCAGGGTGGCTCCAAGGAGGATTTGTGTGACTCCTTTGTGGATTAATCCCCTAGCAGATGGGTGGGTGGAGAAAAATCACCATCCTCCTCCATCAGCTGCTTCTTCAGATCCAGATCTCATCAGCCCCCAGGCAAGGCATGGCCTTATTTTATTTTATTTTATTTTATTTTATTTTTTTCATGGTATCAACTGAAAGCTCTCACCTGAAGGACACTGACCACCAGTATGTGGAGTCAGCTCATCCAAACTTCTTCCTTCCACACACCCAAGAGCTGCTTGGACACCACCAAGACATTTTCTGGAGTCCTGCCCAGTTGTGGGGCAGACATGAGCTGGGGACAGAGGGCAGGACAGGACTGGGAAGGTGATGCTGAAGGTCACACTGCAAGAGAGGAGAAAAAAAAGCTGGAATCCTCAGAGGAAAAGGCAGGACAACCTGCAGAAGGTACAAGAAGGCATCAAACCTTGGCACTAAAGCCCATCTCATGGAAGAGGAAGGTGCTGCAGGATTTCAGAGGAGACCCCTGATGTCTGTGTCCCAGATTAATCTGGATTTTGATGTTTTCAGCCAGGAAAATGTGGTTTCTCTCATCATCTGAGGAACTCTGTGGTCTCTTTGTACACTGGTGGTGTGTTTGTGGGTTTAGATCTCCCACCTAACAGCTGAGACAAAAGCCTGGCTGCAGCAGAGGAGAAAATAATGCTATTAATCAAGCTAATTGAGATCAGGGAGCCCTTCAAGTGATATTAGGCTCAGCAAGATCAGCCTGAGCAAAATCATCAAGGCTTGAGAACAATGAAGAAGCCTCCTGAAAATACAGATTTCTCTGGCCAACAGTAGCCATCAGAGGAGCTGAGGAAGCCCAGGATGTGCTTTTGGGTCAAAACAGAGAGGATTTGGTGGCCACACCAAGCAAGGAAGATCTGGGTGAAGTTGGGTATGACTGCACATCCCCTAAGGCTGGTTAAGAAAATGAAATGGTTGGGTTGGAGGCTTCTAAGCACCTTTTTTTTCTGGTCTTTAGGGATTCACTTGCCTGCAGCTGAGCTCAGAAAAGAGAAGTGAGTTCAGGTCATCAGCTTCTAAGCATTTTAGCAACAAACCCCCCTGCAGCCACTATGGAGGTCACCCTTCCCCCAGATTCTCCCCAAAATGTGGCTGCAGAGAGAACCAACCTTTCAGCTCATTCCTTCACTGATGTTTTTGGGGTGAGAAGTTTGGTAGAGCTTTTGTGTCACCCCACATCAGTGTTAGGTGATAGGAGGTGAAAGCAGCAGAAAGCAAAAGTTCAGATGTGCTGTTCAACCATTTTATGGTCCCTCTGTCACCTCCCTCCATGTTCTTTGTGGTATTTTGTAGAGCTGGAGAAAAATAAGAACCATTTTCCCCAGCCACCAAGGGAAGATGTCCCTGTGTGGGCTCTGCAGCCTCCACACCAAGCCCTGAGCTGCCAAAACATTGGGATAAATTGATAGGATAGAAACATCCCGACCCAAGGCAGAATAAAGGGAAAAAAATGGAACCAAGGGAGGTTCTGGGGCCTTTTCTGATGCTTCCCAGGCTGTTCTGCAGAGTGTCTTTCCTCCACTCTCCATTTCCAGGTGAGCTTCCCAAGGTTAATAAAGAAGGGGGTGAAAATAAAAGAGAAGGGACCAAACCTGAGGGAGAAACAGCAATGCAGGTGGCTTCATTCAGGGAAGGGCTCCAGAGGTCCCCCACTGGAGAATTTTCCCATTTTTTTCCTGCTCCTGGGCACAGACACCTCAAAGTCTCAGGTGAAGACAATCAGGATGGTTTCCCAACATGGAGAAGAACCTGAAATCATGGAAAACACTCAGAATCAGAGAAATGGAAGGAATCTCTAGAGATGATCTCGTCCAACCCCCCTGTGAAAGGAGGATTTTATCTTGTTGGCTTCTTTAAGGACCCAAATTAAAAGATGCAAACCATTTTTAAGCCAATGATGAGGAGATGCTGGAACAGGGAAGTCAAAGAGCCCAAAGCATTGCTCCTCAGAAAGGGATTTGCAAGGTAAGAGCTGGAGGGAGGTGGTGACCAGTACTGAGAGAAGCTTTGCACTTTGATCAGAGCTGCCAGCTTCTAGAGTGGCCTTGGGAAGTACTTAAAAGCCCTGACAACTCATTTTCCTTTTGTACAAGAGGGATAATAATGCTAATCCATGCTTGGGAACCACTCCAGACATGAACACTGAGGAATAATCACAAGAGAACTCCTCCTGGTTCATGTTGCAGCACTAAATATTCCTCACTTCCAATCATTTGTGACAGTTTGGGGGTGGGAAATACCAAGGATCTCATCCAGGGGCTTGACAGACACCTCAGCCTGTCCCTAAGCAGAAGGAAACCCCATGAATCACTGCAGGTGATGGAGCCCCCAAAACCTCCGAACTCCTCCAGAAGGGAAGGAGAAGCAGGGGAACCCTGGAGCTGGGTGCCCACCAGGGCATCCCTTCTCTGCTTTTATATTTGAGGAATAAATAAAATTTTAATTTAAAAAATTGATATTTGATAAATAAATCAGGGGTCCTGCAGCACAGGCTGGGTTCCCTCTCCTCCTGGGAGGCTGTTTAATTTTTTTATTGGTGTCTGCAGATCCCTCCACACCCAACCAGCTCCTGGCTGAGATGTTGCCATGGTACCTCCCAACCCCAAAGCACCAATGTTCAGCTGTAGGATGATTCCCACTCGGGGCTGCTGCAAGAAAACCAAATTCCCAAATTTTCAGATGGCAAAAAACAAAGAGCAAGGGAGGGCTGCTTCATCAGTGCTGGGGTCGGGATGCAACAAGACCTTACTGGGGGTTTCCTGGAGGGTCATCTCTTCCCTGGCTGCTCAAATTTCTATTCCCTCATCAGGGTGAGGGGATCCTGGTGCCATTTCCCAGTGGGCAGCATTCATAGAATCATAGAATTGGCTGGGTTGGAAGGGAGCTCAGAGCTCATCAAGTCCAACCCTTGATCCACTCCCCCCGTGGTTCCCAGCCCTTGGCACTGAGTGCCACATCCAGGCTCTTTGGAAAGATCTCCAGACACGGAGAATCCACTACTTCCCTGGGCAGCCCATTCCAAGGGCTGATCACCCTCTCCAGAAAGAAATTCTTTCTCAGCTCCAACCTAAACCTCCCCTGGCACAACTTGAGACCCTTTGTGCCCTCTTGTCTTGCTGAGAGTTGCCTGGGAAAAGAGCCCAACCCCCCCCTGGCTCCAACCTCCTTTCAGGGAGTTGCAGAGAGCGATGAGGTCTCCCCTGAGCCTCCTCTTCTCTAGCCTCAACACCCCCAGCTCCCTCAGCCCTTCCTTCCTCCCAGGAATTCTGCTGGATCCCTTCCCAGCCTCCTTGCTCTTCTCTGCACCTGCTCCAGCACCTCAGGCTCCTTCCTCAACTTCCTGAGGGGCCCAGAACTGGACACAGGACTCAAGCTGTGGCCTCCCCAGGGCTGAGCACAGGGGCAGAATCCCTTCCCTGGACCTGCTGGCCATGCTCTTCCTCAGCCAGCCCAGGATGCCATTGGCCTTCTTGCCCACCTGGCCACACTGCTGCCTCCTCTTCAGCTTCCTGGCAAGCCAGACTCCCAGCTCCCTTGCTGCAACCACTCCCTGCCCAGCCTGGAGCTCCCCAGGGGCTTCTTGTGGCCAAAGTGCAGGACCCGGCCCTTGGAATCTTCAACCTCATCCCCTTGGGATCAGCCCAACTCTCCAGTCTCTCCAGGTCCCTCTGCAGAGCCCTCCTGCCTTCCAGCTGATCCACACTTCCCCCCAGCTTAGTGTCAGCTGGGAATTTCCTGAGGATGGACTCAATGCCCTCCTCTAAATCCTCCCTCAAGATATTAAACAGCACTGGGCCCAACACTGATCCCTGGGGGACACCACTAGTGACCGGCCGCCATTTTGATGCAGCCCCGTTCAGCACCACTCTCTGGGCCCGGCCCTCCAGCCAGTTCCTAACCCAGCACAGAGTGCTCCTGGCTGAGCCATGGCCTGACAGCTTTTCCAGGAGAATCCTAGGGGAGATGGTGTCAAAGGCCTTGCTGAAGTCCAGGCAGACCACATCCACAGCCTTCCCCTCATCCACCAGTCGGGTCATTGTTCATTCCTGAACCTCTCTCTCCTTCAACAACTTGAGCAACAGAGGGAAATGCTGCTGTGAAGAATAAACAGATTTCCAGCTTGTCAGTATACTATTTAATTTAAATTAAAAAAAAGGCTATTAAGATCAGTGGGATTTCCCCAGAGGGAAATACCCTCCTCATTTCAATGACTAGGGCGGCTGATGCTTGCTGCAGTTATTGTAAGGCTCTGACACTCAACCCACCTGAAAGCAGTGAGAGAAGGAATATTTTTCATGTTAATTCCTCCTGCTGCCAGGTTCTGGGATCACTTTCTCTTTGTGGAGTCTTCCCAGGAGGCTGCAGGAACTGATAATTTACAGCCCATTTATTCCCAGCCATTTAAACAAGGAGCTTTTGCACCCTGGGTCAGGTTTGTTTCTTTTTGTGGTTTTCAAAGCCTTCTGACTCGTAGGGTGTTGCAGGAATTTATTATTGGGCATTGCTGAAGAGCTAGAAAATGTAATTTTGATTTAAGCTCATCTAGAGACAAATAACTGCATTGTCTAGCAAAGCAATTTCCCTCCCAAAGCATCTGGAGAACATTGTCCCAGATTATGGACTCATCCAAAGGCAAACCTGGCTCACTCACAGCAGGCATCACCAGAAGATGTAGATCTTGGACAAAGAATTATTTAGAAATTCAAAGTTCCCATGATAGCAGCAGGGAACAAAGAGTCCCATTCTTATTATAATTTAATTTTATTTATTTCCTGGTTTGGGGATTGTATTTTTTTTTTTTGGTGAGGATACAGAATCTGGCCCATCAGACCTTCCATCTAGGCTGCCAAGACACCTGCCACAACCAGAAGGCTCTTTCCAGATGGAAGCAGGCAAGAGAGGAGTGATAAACCCACTCTTTAATTAAACATTTGTCTTGCAATTACATCCCTCTGAGTAATTATCCCCATCAAGCCAAACACCAACTGCATCACACAAAGAGGAGACAGACTGTGAAGGTTAATGGGTCTTCTCCTCCCTTTTTTGCAGCTATTCCTAAGATCTTCCAGAGGGTATCTGGAGAGCTGCTGCCACTCCAAGGGAGCAACAAATCCATTTGAGGAAGAATTAGGCTTGAATGGGCAGATTTGGAAATTACAGGACTGAGAAGAGGGGTGAGGATCTTTTCCAGGTGTTGGGACAGCCTTGGTACAACCCACAACCTCCAGGGGTTGTGGACCCTCCCTCTGTGGCTCTTTTTTTGTATTTTATTGTCCTCAAGATCCATGAGCATAAACCTGAACCCAAACTTAAGGCCCCACAGCCTCATTGCAAGGTTCTGGAAGCCACCCCAGGGGTTCTTCAGGTTCCTCAGACAAAGTTGTTGTCCCTTGAACCATCTCTATTTACATGAAGTAACCCAAATTCCTGCCTTTTTCCCTTACATCCAACCCCTTCAGCCACCTTCACTGCTCTTTAATTTATCCTAAGAAGCAACCAGGACCTCAGAGAAAGGCTTCAAGATGTGTTCCCACCTGTAATTGGTAGTTCACTGACTGCTTTCCATTTCTACAGAAATTCCCATCTGGCAGACCTTGGTTTTTATCTGTATTTATTGGCTTGCTTTGCCACATAATTCCTACTTTAATCTGGGCTCTGCTGTGACCCTCAGATCTCCTCTGACACACCACTTGTTCCCATCCTGCTCTGGTTTTTCCTTCCACTGGAAATCTCCTCAGTCAGAAGAAAGGGAGGGCTCAGAGAAGAGATGTCTGCACAGAGATCAAGGTGAGATGTAAGCAAGGAGACACCAGAGAAGGTGTAACACCCATGTGCTCCCATTATCATAGAATCCCAGACTGGTTTGGATTGGAAAGGACCTAGTTCCAACCCTTTCCATGGTCAGGGACACCTCCCACCAGCCCAGGTTGCTCCAAGCCCCATCCAACCTGACCTGAGACACTGCCAGGGATGGGGCAGCCACAGCTTCTCTGGGAAACCTGGCACAGGGGCTCAGCACCCTCAAATTCAACAATTTCCTCCTTATATCTCATCTCAATCTCCCCTCTGAAACCTTTTTCCTTCATCCCATCCCTCCCTGCCCTTGTCCCAAGTCCCTCCCCAGCTTTCCTGGAGCCCCTTCAGGCACTGGAAGGTGCTCTAAGCTCTCCCTGCAGCCTTCTCTTCTCCAGCCTCAACAACCCCAACTCTCTCAGCCTGGCTCCAGAGCTGCTCCAGCCCTCCCAGCATCTCCAGGGCCTCCTCTGGACTCACTCCAACAGCTCCATCTCCTTCTGGGCTTGGGGACCCCAGAACTGGACCCAGCACCCCAGGGGGGTCTCCCCAGAGTGGAGCAGAGGGGGACAATCCCCTCCCTGACCCTGCTGGGGATGCAGCCCAGGACAGGGCTGGTTTCTGGGCTGCCAGCACATGCTGAGCTTCTCCCCAATCAACACCTGATCATGGAATATTCAGAGTTGAAAAAGACCTTTAAGATCATCTCATTCCAACTTTTATCCATGGGCAGGGACACCTCCCACCAGCCCAGGTTGCTCCAAGCCCCATCCAACCTGACCTGAGACACTGCCAGGGATGGGGCAGCCACAGCTTCTCTGGGAAACCTAGGACAGGGGCTCAGCACCCTCAAAACAAAGAATTTCTCCTTAGATCCAATATAAACCTCCCCTTTTCCATTTTAAAATCCTTCCCCCTCACCCCATCCCTCCCTGTCCTTGTCCCAGTTCCCTCCCCAGCTTTCCTGGAGCCCCTTCAGGCACTGGAAGGTGCTCTAAGGTCTCCATGGAGCTTTTTCTTCACCAGAAGCCCAACAGCTCCACAGCAGAAGTTCTCTCTTACTCTGCATAATTCCCCAACATCCCTGGTGCAGCTCCAGGTACAGTTGCTCTGGCACATCCAAAAACCATCCCATAAACCCTCAAAGTGTTAAAACCAATAGGAAAATACGGATTACTAAAATCAACCATCTGAGCAGTTTGAACAAACCTCCAACTTGCACCACGACTGACCTGAAAAATCCCATTTCCTTCCAGGCATTTTCCTCAAACAAACCACCCAGCAGCAACTTGTAGGACTCTTTCCCTGCTCCAAATGAATAATTTTATTTATTTTAGTCATTTGAAAACCAAAGCTGAAGAGGTTCCCAAAGGTGAACTTGATTTGCTGAGCCACAGCTGAATTATTCATGCTTTTTCTTCAGACACAAGCACCCAGGTAGCAACTATTTCTCCAGCAAATCCTTTCAGCTGGTGCCTAGAGAGGATCTCATCTGACTCCTGGTCTGCTCAGACCATGGGGAAATTTAATTATTTAAGGTTTCTCAGCTGCTGCATAAATAGCCAACATGAAACCTTGGCTCCTAATGGAAATCCTGCTGCTCAGCAGGGAGGTGGGAGGGGAGGCTGAGCTGCTCCAATGAGCAAACATCCCTTGAAATTCCAAAAAAAAAGAATAAAAAAAGTGAAGCAGCCCAACTTTAGAAGGCACCAAGCTGCAAGGCTGAGAGTGAAACCATCCTCACATAGGCAGGAGGGCTCTGCAGAGGGACCTGGAGAGACTGGAGAGTTGGACTGATCCCAAGGGGATGAGGTTGAAGATTCCAAGGGCCGGGTCCTGCACTTTGGCCACAAGAAGCCCCTGGGGAGCTCCAGGCTGGGCAGGGAGTGGTTGCAGCAAGGGAGCTGGGAGTCTGGCTTGCCAGGAAGCTGAAGAGGAGGCAGCAGTGTGGCCAGGTGGTCAAGAAGGCCAATGGCATCCTGGGCTGGCTGAGGAAGAGCGTGGCCAGCAGGTCCAGGGAAGGGATTCTGCCCCTGTGCTCAGCCCTGGGGAGGCCACAGCTTGAGTCCTGTCTCCAGTTCTGGGCCCCTCAGCAAGTCCCTCAGGAAGGAGCTTGAGGTGCTGGAGCAGGTGCAGAGAAGAGCAAGGAGGCTGGGAAGGGATCCAGCAGAATTCCTGGGAGGAAGGAAGGGCTGAGGGAGCTGGGGGTGTTGAGGCTGGAGAAGAGGAGGCTCAGGGGAGACCTCATCACTCTCTGCAACTCCCTGAAAGGAGGTTGGAGCCAGGGGGGGGTTGGGCTCTTTTCCCAGGCAACTCTCAGCAAGACAAGAGGGCACAAAGGGTCTCAAGTTGTGCCAGGGGAGGTTTAGGTTGGAGCTGAGAAAGAATTTCTTTCTGGAGAGGGTGATCAGCCCTTGGAATGGGCTGCCCAGGGAAGTAGTGGATTCTCCGTGTCTGGAGATCTTTCCAAAGAGCCTGGATGTGGCACTGAGTGCCATGGGCTGGGAACCACGGGGGGAGTGGATCAAGGGTTGGACTTGATGAGCTCTGAGCTCCCAGCCCATTCTATGATTCTATGATATTGCCAGCATATTCTGAGCAGCTCCAGTTCACCAAGTGACTTCCTGTACTGGATTTCCCCTCTCCCATCAATTGAAGAAGCAGCACACCGAAACTGGCCTAAAAAAATTAAATTAAATTAAATTTACAATCGTCACACCACTGCTGCTCACCCTGCTCTTCCTCTGCTTGCTTTGCAGCCAGCAAATCCACAAAACACCAAGGTGAGGGGGAGAACTGTTTCCCTGATCCAGTTGTCCAGATGAGGAAGCAGAAGCTACAAGGTTGAAACATCAAAATATGGACACACTTAACAGGTTTGGGGCACAGCATCCCAAAATATTTGGGTTTATTCAACTTTGAAAGCAATGCATGGAGAATAAACTCATTCAGTGATTCTGTTTATGTGTAGGAAATGGGTAATTAGGAAGGATTTCTAATTCTTTCTAATTCTGAGGATTTCAGAAAGTTTAAAAGTTTTAAAAGTGTTTAAAAGTGGTTTCATTTAAGCAAGTTTTTCTGCTTTTCACTGCTTTCCAAACGCAGGGAATTCACTGGGACACAAGTGAGGTTAAAAATAATAATAATAAAAATATATTAAAAATAATATATTGAACTTCTCCCCCAACTCCTTCTCCTCAGGGTTGTTCTCAATCCATTCTCCACCCAACCTGGATTTGTGCTTGGGATTACCCCAACCCTGGTGCAGGTTGCACCCACCTCTCTAGGTCCATACCTGGATGGTTATCTTTTGAGGCAACTCCTGGAAACAAAACATTTTATCCCCAAAATGCTTTGGAAACTCCAAAAAACTCATTCCAGAGAGGAGACAGGCACTCACCAAGCACCTGGGACATCAGGGTACTATGATTTTCCAGCTCCTTGGGTTGTTTTTTTTTTCCAGCTGATGCTTTTCCAGCTCAGTTTCAGTGTGAACTTTAGGGAGGCAGAAAGGTGGAAGGGTACAGGAGGTGACCACAAGGTTGACTTCCTTGCAAGGGAAAGAAAACCTAAGGTTAGGATAAGGGATGTGAGAAACTGCCCCAAGGAAAGAGAGTGGAGAAAATAAAAAAAAACAAACTCCAGAGTAACAGCCTGGAAGCTGTTAACCAACATCTGATTCATCACAAGCTCCAAGCACCACAACAAAACATTCAAAGGAATTCTAAGCAGGAGGAAAAGATTCATGCAGCAACCAAGCTTCCCCAGACCAAAAGAACAAGTAAATAAAACAAAAAACCACCACCATAAGTGATACCTCAACAAAAAAAACTTTTTGACCCAACTCACAAACAACATTTGGCCATTTTTGAGGCATGGGACCATCTCTGGCTACACTTTGCCCTCAGATGAGCTGGCAGAGGGCACAGTCACTGCAAACTTGCCTGATTTCTGGTGATCTCCCTCTGCTTCAGCCTTTAGACCTGCCAGGGCAGAGCCGGAGCCCAGCCAGAAGGTTCTGAAGAGTTGCCCCAGCTGCATCTTTCTGCTCCTTGGTGCTACAGGGGACTTTCTGGATCCAGAGTTCTCCTCAGTGAGGAATCCAGCTTCTGAAGAACAGCAACTTTTAAACATTTATTAATTAATTAAAGGTCACTCAGCTTTCTCTGATTATGAGAACCATGAAATACATGTTTGTCCACCATTAGGTCCCTTTTTTTAAGCTTTCCATGACTGTCTTGGACCCTTAGACCTCTCCTTAGGGCAAATTATTCACACCACTGTGGTTCTGGGTTCTTCTTCTTTTTGCTTCTTCCCCACACTTGTAAAGTTTAAGCAGCACAATCACTGAGTAAATCACAGAGGAAGAGAAGTCAGCCTGCTGTAAACACTGAAATAGTCCAAGATGCTTCTAGAGAAGAGGAATGGTCAGAGGGGTGGAGGAGAAAAGAGAACTTAAGCTGCTGGACAGTCTGGAGTCACCTGGAATGTCAAAACCATAAGAGAAGAGACCAAAAACCCTGGCTCCAACCTCTTCTCAGGGGGTTGAAGAGAGCAATTCCACTCTGCAGGAGCATCTAAGGATGTGGTAGCCACCAGAAGCAAGGTCCCCAAACCATATCAAGGTGCAAGGCAGGGCAACTACTTCCTGAGGAGGTTTCTTTTTGTTAAAAAAAAAAACCTGGATGTATCTTGATTCTGCAGAATAGGTGAAGCTGGGTCCAAAGAGGAAAAAGACCTGGTGATCCATGGAGCCAAACCTCTGCACTCAAGATCAAATCAGCTTTGTGAGAAGCAACCAACAGCTCCAGAATGATTTTGTGCTGTTTCTCTGAACATGGAACAGCTCCCAGTTTGGTGCAGAGTAGAAACCTCAGCTTGGATCTCAACATCCCAGAGGAAAAGATCATAACCCTCCCCCTTAGAAAATACCAAGCACCATGTATGTTATATTAAAAAAAACAAAAGGAGTCTAGAATTATATGGCACTCACCAGGATGTCTTTATTGAGAAAGTTCAAAGCTCATTCAGGATCTTTGCTCATGAAATTTTCATCTTAACACAGACAGGGCACAAGAGGAAGTATTTCAGATTAGATATTAGGAGAACAGCAGATAGAGCCTCATAGGAGAAGACCACCGTGGTTTTTCTTATCAAAACAGTTTTGATTACTCACTGAGCTGATATTTATCACACTGATTCCTCCACTAATAAGTCCTTTGGAAGCAATCTCCTGTAATAAAACTTGTGACAGGTTTGAGCAGGATTTTTCAAGTGAAAGTCATCATTTTCACTTGAAAAACCTCCTCTGCTCTATTGTTTCAGTCTAATGAATTGGTCTGAAGGCAAAAAACCCAAGAAGGTGGCTGCATGATGAGGTATGGAAACCACATGGCTAACACAGCTACTGCTCAGCAGGCTGCAAATATTAAAACCACCTCAGATCTTCCTGTTCAAGCCAGGCAGGAAACTCCAAACCATGCAATTAGGAGAAGAAGAAGGAAAAAAAAAATATTAAGGAAATCTGGAAATTGGTTTGAAGGATTTAAAAACCCCAAAGCATCAAATGCTTCCTGTGGGTTGTCTTAAACACAGTCTCCAACTCATAAACACAAAAGGTCTGAAGGGAGTTTTAACTTGCAAAGGGGATTAGAACCACAGGCAGAGCAATCTAGGGGGAAAATTACCAAAACCCAGTCATTACTCTCTAGTTTTCAAACCAAAACTCAGCTCCTTCGGTATTTATTGCCGTGGGTAGAGGGCTGACAAATCACGGTGCTTGCTGCTACTGCCTTTTAGAAAACAGCAACACCCACAGGTGGAAATTCTCTGCAGGCAAGGAAATCCCTCAGGAGCTCCGAATCTTTTTGCCTTCTGCATCTCGGGCACAGGGGGAGCTCTTCAGCAGACGACGTAGCGGACGAGCCTGGAGCCGCGAACCTCCCTGAGCCTCTGGCAGTGGCGCAGGATGTTGAGGATGCTGTGGAAGCGTTTGTCCACCTTCAGCTGAGTGAACTCCCTGATGTCAGCCTCCACGATAAAGAATTCACCTGGCAAAGAAGGATTCGAGCTGTGAGAAGTGGCAGGAAGACACCGTTTGGCAAGGAGAAAAAGCTCTTTGTAACGCTGCCACCTGCTGAGGAAAGGCAATCAGCACTAAGGGGGCCTCCTCAGGAGCTTTGTGCTGTTTTATTTGAGCACCAGAATGAAAAATTCCCAACCTCCCCATGAAGCCCATCCCTTCTTGTCACTGCTTATCGACCTTTGAGAAGGAAATTCTCCTTAGCAAAGAGCTTGGGAGACACCAAGCCCTTGACTGGAGTTCAAAACATTTCAGACTCCCCATGAGAAAGTCCCCAGGTAGACTGGAGGAAGGAAGGAGTTACTCTGCAGGACTCCATGGAGAGGTTCCCTAGCTGGGATTTCATATTCAGAGAGGAGATAATTATGCTCAGAGAGGAGATAATTAAAGCTGGAGTCAAATGACAGAACATTTAATGCTTCCTGTAGCATGGCAGAAGGTTTGAACCACACATCTTCCCAAAGCCCTCAGAATGAAAAGGAATCAGAAGGCAGGAGCATGCTAATGAAGGTTAAAGATAATTTATTATCTTTAAGGGGAGGAAGCAGAAGGAAAGAACATATTCTTTTGGAGTATCACACTTCCAAGTCTGATGAGGAAGAAGTCACAAGGCTCAGGGGGTGTTCTAGCTTGGAAAAAGGGAGAGAATTCCCTTCTTCTCCTTTCACCCTTAAAGTAAAGCAGAGGCAGAGTCGCCTCAGCTAAGAGGGAGCAGCTCTTCTTGCTCTTTGTGGAGAATCCTCTTAAATAAGGAGAAAGCTCCCTGGAAAGCTGCCAGCAAAGCTTTTATTTGTTTTATTTATACCATGTAGGTTTACAGGGGCCAACCCCTGTAATTCTGTCAACATTTTCTCTTTGAATTACATCTTTAAATTTCAGCACCATTAAGTTTGGAAAAGAACTTGAAGATCACCAAGTCCACCAAGCCCTGGGCAGCCTGGGCCAGGCCCTGACAACCCTTTTGGAGAAGAAATTGTCCCTCATTTCCAATCTAAACCTCCCCTGGCACAACTTGAGGCTGTTTCCTCTTGTCCTTGGGAGAAGAGACCAACAACCCTGGCTCCAACCTCTTCTCAGGGGGTTGAAGAGAGCAATTCCACTCTGCAGGAGCATCTAAGGATGTGGTGGCCACCAGAAGCAAGGTCCCAGAGTGCTACTTTCTTGTGCTGCCCTCCCTAAAATACTGCTCAGCCAGAGCTGGGGAAAAACAGATTATTTTTTCCCACTGTGCTGTTTTGAGGTGGTGACATAGATGTGTGAGGCAGCATCTCAGAGCTTGCAACACTGCTGAATTTGGACACAGAGGAGCAGTGGAAAGTTTCTCTATCAATAGGAAAAGAAAAAAAAACACTGAATAACTGCTTAAAATAGAACTAGAGTTGGAGAGAGAACACTTGCCATTTCCAGAGACAGGGCAATACAACTCAACAAAACTCAGGGATGATCCACAGATCACTTCCAGCAGGTGTTTTATCTGGGGTGAGCATCAGAACATCCTGATTCTGAGCAAAAGATCATTTCCTCCTCTATTCACCCAGAATTCAGGGCAGCACCATTCAGCCCAGCAGGTTCCTCTTTGTGAAGAAACCCAGAGCTGGCTCAAGGGTGGTGGTTTGGTTGGGAACAGTAAGTCCAAGCACCAAAGAAGGAGCTAAAGTAACTGCATCACCTTTTTGGCTGGGAGATTACCCTGCTAAACCAGGCAGGGTTTTTTTATTTTCTCTCCTTTTAGAGGAAAAGGTCAGCTGGCAATCAGCCCAGACTGAGAAACAGTGAGAATCCTAAGCAGAGAGTCACTCACAGCTGAAATTTAAGCAAACAAATCAATGACTCCACAACCTCATCCTGAAAAATGCAATGGATGAAGACATTTAATCATTTTGTGCTGGCTAGATAAGAACTCCCTGACAGCCTGCCAGGCCTCTTCAGGTTTTCTAGATGATTAGCCACAACAAACAAAAACAAAATAGAAAAAAAAACCTCTACAAAAGACACACACTCACTCAGATGCTGAATGTCCCAGGTTTTCTAACTGAACTCTCCTAAATAAACAAGAAAATCATGATTGGCTCTCAGGTATCTGAAGAAATAAGACCCTTTGGGTTTTTATCAGAATAAAAAAAAATACTTTCAGGCAGAAAATGATCTCTGGTTAATTGTAGCTTTCTCAAGTTGCTAAAGTGGCTCCTTCACTGCAGCCAAGGCAGCATTCCAGGCCTGGAGATCTCTAGAAGAGATCTGATAGTCCTGAGGACAGTAACACTTAAAAATATATATTCTAAAAATGATCAAATAAATCTTTTTTTAAAAATTCCATATTAATAGGAGATGTTAGACTTGAAGCAAACCTTGCCTGGAGAAAAAAGCAGCAAAAAAAGTCAGAAGCCAATCACTGCAGCAGTCCTTTAGCAGGCTTGTATTAAAGTCCTGGCCAACACTGAATTCTGTCTGACATCTCAAAAGAAATCACAGAATCACAAAATGGGCTGGGTTGGAAGGGAGCTCAGAGCTCATCAAGTCCAACCCTTGATCCACTCCCCCCGTGGTTCCCAGCCCATGGCACTCAGTGCCACATCCAGGCTCTTTGGAAAGAGCTCCAGACACGGAGAATCCACTACTTCCCTGGGCAGCCCATTCCAAGGGCTGATCACCCTCTCCAGAAAGAAATTCTTTCTCAGCTCCAACCTAAACCTCCCCTGGCAGAACTTGAGACCCTTTGTGCCCTCTTGTCTTGCTGAGAGTTGCCTGGGAAAAGAGCCCAACCCCCCCTGGCTCCAACCTCCTTTCAGGGAGTTGCAGAGAGTGATGAGGTCTCCCCTGAGCCTCCTCTTCTCCAGCCTCAACACCCCCAGCTCCCTCAGCCCTTCCTTCCTCCCAGGAATTCTGCTGGATCCCTTCCCAGCCTCCTTGCTCTTCTCTGCACCTGCTCCAGCACCTCAAGCTCCTTCCTGAGGGACTTGCTGAGGGGCCCAGAACTGGACACAGGACTCAAGCTGTGGCCTCCCCAGGGCTGAGCACAGGAGCAGAATCCCTTCCCTGGACCTGCTGGCCACGCTCTTCCTCAGCCAGCCCAGGATGCCATTGGCCTTCTTGGCCACCTGGCCACACTGCTGCCTCCTCTGCAGCTTCCTGGCAAGCCAGACTCCCAGCTCCCTTGCTGCAACCACTCCCTGCCCAGCCTGGAGCTCCCCAGGGGCTTCTTGTGGCCAAAGTGCAGGACCCGGCCCTTGGAATCTTCAACCTCATCCCCTTGGGATCAGCCCAACTCTCCAGTCTCTCCAGGTCCCTCTGCAGAGCCCTCCTGCCTTCCAGCTGATCCACACTTCCCCCCAGCTTAGTGTCAGCTGGGAATTCCCTGAGGATGGACTCAATCCCCTCCTCTAAATCATCACTAAAGATATTAAACAGAAAACTTGTGGCAGCAGTGGGATCTCATCAGTATTCTTCCCTTACAGAAGAGCTGCACTGAGAATCTAGAATAAATGTAATAATCAAGTCTTGATCAGCAACAAGAAAGAGAAGGTGAGAGTTTGTGATAAGGTGACTCCTGAGCACCCAGCAAATGCTGAGGGCAAAATCTTCTGTTCTGGCCAGGCCAAAAATTGAGAGGTGGGTGTAAAGGTGACTTTGTTCTCCTGTCAGAGTTTGCTTCGTGCTTTAAGTCCAAACTTGGCAACATGAAGGGATTCTAAGGACATCACCAAGCTTAATATGTGCAGTACAACCCTCCAGGAATAATTATAGACTCCACAGGAATGTCAGCAAGGAGATTTTAATGTTAAGAGATTCACCCTGCCACATAACTCTGGAAAAGAAACCTTGATTTTAAGTGGAGAGGCAGACATTTTAGTGCATTTTTGCACCCTCTGTGCTTTGAAGAGGAGAAAACTTCTTAAGATCATCAGACAGCCCTGTCTCTTCCACGAAGCCACTGCAGCATGACTGATTACCCACATTCCCCAGCTTCAGAACAAATGTTTAACAGGTCACGTCCCTTCTAGCTTAAAAACTGAGACTGCACTTTTAGGCTGTTTATCAAACCAGGAGTTTCCAAAACTTGCAGTGACTCCCAATTAAATCTTTGTGTAGTCTACCAAAAGTTTTTTGCTACAACATGCCAGGAAAGTGACATGATTTCACTGAAAACACCTAAAAAGTAGACAGATCAGCTAAGGGAAAACTTTTTACTTACAATACTCCTTGTTGCTAAACTTTATCCAGAAAGGGTGACTGGATTTTATACAGGATACTCAGTTCAGCAGAGTAAGGAGACAACTACATTCCTAGAAACTGATCTGCAGATTAATCTTATTTTTTCCTCCCCTTCTATCAAGGAAGAACCAGAACTTCCACTGCTCCAGCCTGTTCAAGTGTGGTTTGTCCCCTGTAGTGGAGAGGAATTCTGCAGGCCCAAATCTGATTTAGGCTGTGGCAACTCCTGCTAAATCTGCAGATTATTCCCTTTTTCTCCCTTTGTTCTCAATCTCAGAATATCCAATAGGAGGTTTTCTAACACTTTTCAGGATGATTTTCTGGAAATAAGCTGCTCTCAGTTAGGCTAGAACATGAAAAGCATGTGCTGGCATCAGCTTGCCTGCTATTTTTTCTGATTGTGCTGTGATATCCAAACGTTGTGTGTTTGATACCAAAAAATATGACCAAAAAAAATACCTTTTGTGTCCTTAGTTTCCTCATCCTGAAACCTGTGGTAGAGATTCCTGACTTGGGCACTCATAGATTTCAAAGGCTGATGCAGGATCTTGTACTTGCCCACCACAGCCTTGTTGATCTCTTGCACAACTGCATTGATCTGCTCGTAGCTCAAACGTCCTTTCATGTACCTACCAATAAAACCAAAAATCAGTCACCAAAAAATTCACAAACCAAAGTCCTAGTGTAGAGAAACAAGATAAACCAGGTGCCTCAAGTTGCCAAAGAGTGGGTGTGAGTCCACCTGTGCCTGGTTAGGGCAGGCCCCCTATTACCAGGGGGACAATAAAGGTGGGACACACACCCACAGAAAGCAGCCCAGCTCAGCTTGCTCTTGTGCAAGGCAATGGAGAGCCCAGCAGCTCATCAAGGAGCTCAGGAGCAAGAAAGGCTCCTCCTGCTACATTTGGTGGAGAATGCGGGCAACAAACAGATGTCTAAAGAAGCAGCAGTGTGAGGAGCTGGCAACAGGAACATTCTCCCTGATTTGAAAAAGTGCCTGGGCTAACACTCTCCCTGAAAGGTATGACCAGCAAGCTCTTTGGATTGGAAACCCCTGAGCAGAGGGAAGCCAAGATAAGGATTCTCTCTTTGGAAACCCCTGAGCAGAGGGAAGCCAGGAGGATGGAATCCCATGAGGAAGGGTTAAAACCTGTGTGTGGAATCCCATGAGGAAGGGTTAAATCCCGTAATCCCATGAGGAACCAGAAACCCATGAGGAACCAGCAAGCTCTTTGGAAACCCCTGAGCAGAGGGAAGCCAAGAGAAGAGCAGATACAGGAGGGAGAAGAACAACTCGAGTCGGAAAGGCAGAGACTTTGTGAAAAGTATATGTTTGTGTATGTTTGTAAACTAGGGTTAAATCCTGTAAGCTATAAGTGTATCCTGTAATCAGTGTTAAAATGTTTGTAAGCTAGGGCAAACCAGGAAAGCTTTGCTGTAAAAAAAAAAAAAAAAAAAAGGGGGAAATGTAGAGAAACAAGATAAACCAGGTGCCTCGAGTTGCCAAAGAGTGGGTGTGAGTCCACCTGTGCCTGGTTAGAGCAGGCCCTATTACCAGGGGGCCAATAAAGGTGGGACACACACCCACAGAGCTCAGCTCACTCTTGTGCGAGGCAATGGAGAGGTCAGCAGCTCCTCGAGCCTCTGGAGCAAGAAAGGCTCCTCCTGCTACATTCTAGGTTTCTATTTTCTTTTTCATCCACGTTATTTAAACACCATATCCCTGGTTAGAGAGAGTTTCCTCTGTTCTGGGCTAATAAGTAAATGTAGGAGTTCATTTTGTTCGTTTCCTTGGTGGGTTAATAGTGTGGAAGGAAAAAAAACAAACCCAAACAACCTAAACCAGAAACATTAGAATGCTAAATTAAGGAAAAAAAGCTAAAATTGAGCCAGTTCTTAAGCTACAAGGAGCCCTCAAAAATGGACTAAAAGTTGCTTTTACTTAGCTTGCCACTGAGACTACAAATGGAGAAAAAAATCAAGAAGCTTTGCAGGAAAAAAAATGACACAAGTGAAAAACTCAGATAAAATGCCTAAAAGTGCAATTTGGTTCATACTAAAATAATAAAAATTTACTCTTATAGCCATTCCTTTCATTTTGTTTTAAAGAAATGCCACTTTTGTGCTCTTCTCTATAATTTATTATCCAACCTCCTGAGCTGTCCAGCCCCAGTTCTGCACAACCAACATCTTCTGAACTTTCCTAAAACTAAATAAAAAAAAATAAGAAGCTCTGTTGATAACAGCCTGGAGGTACAGGAAGCAGAGAAGCTAAAAACAAACTGCTGTGGAAATTTTAAAACACTGGAATACTTGCAAGTAAAGCTGTTCAGTGTTTAGAGATGTAAAGGCTTGGACTGAAGGGAAAGGAAACTGAGAAGCCATTATATACAGATGAAATCTGAACCTTCATAAAAAAAGGCAAAAAAAAGGGCAGAAACACATAAAAAAAGCCCAAAGAAAACTGGAATAAAAGCTGGGGTAAGCTTGAATCATCCTGTGCTCACCAGGAAACAGTTGGCTCGGTATCAGTTTGCAGATGTGTGGGATCTAAAAAAAATTCTAGTGAGAAAAGTGTAGTTTTAAAAATGAGTTGGGTTCTTCAGGTCTTCAGGCAGGTAAGAGCTGGAGGAAAACAAAACTGAAAAGATCAATGATATTGATCTTTAACCCTAATTCCTATTGATCTAACCCTAATTCCTTCCCTCCTTTTAATCTGAATGGCAAAACCTCCTTTTTTGGATAAGAGACAAGAATTGAAAGCACAACTCACTGATCAATTAGAAATTCAAGGTTCCAAACCAGAATGTGGGCAGGAATCATCCAATTGCTAACCACAAATAAGAGCTTGGGTTTTTTGGGTTTTTTTAACAGCCAGTCCCTGCAAAGGCCATGTAAAAGCTCCAGAATTCAAAAGCAATTGCTCCAATTTCAGACTGAACTGCCAGTTTGCAGCAGCTTTTCAACTTCATTGCTATTTTGATTACTCCAGATTCATAGGTGGAGGCATAGCTTTTTTTATAAGGGAGCTCTCCTGGCACACATATCAAATAATAAAAATAAAAGCAGCACTACCACTCCTGAAGCCCAGTTTTTATGTATATAGCTGTTCTCTCTGCATCCCTTCCCCTATTTATGGTCATGGGGGAATAGGCAGAGCTATAAAAATTAAGGCCAGGGGTATAAAATACCTCTATTTAAGTTCCTCCATCACTAGAGAGGCAGCTTAATAAAACCAGCTCATCCCACAGTACAAAGAGAGAAGCAGGATTCAGTTGCCTAAACCTAACTTCACTGAGAGGCCCTCAAGAACCCAAGAAGCTCCCCAGATGTGTTGGGGTTCACAAAAAGTTCACTCATTCAAGACCTGGCAGTACATCTCCCACTAGAGGAGGAGCTCTGGGTGAGGCTGGAGACACCTGAGTCACAGATGCCTTAATACTAAAAGGAATTCTCTCAAAAGCAACTGGAATTTTTCTTATTTGCCTAACTGGAAGGGTCATAAACACTCCAGCTTGGCCACAGAGCCTTCTCATGTCTCTATCTATCTATGGACTTCAGCAAGGCCTTTGACACCGTCTCCCCTAGGATTCTCCTGGAAAAGCTGTCAGGCCATGGCTCAGCCAGGAGCACTCTGTGCTGGGTTAGGAACTGGCTGGAGGGCCGGGCCCAGAGAGTGGTGCTGAACGGGGCTGCATCAAAATGGCGGCCGGTCACTAGTGGTGTCCCCCAGGGATCAGTGTTGGGCCCAGTGCTGTTTAATATCTTGAGGGAGGATTTAGAGGAGGGCATTGAGTCCATCCTCAGGAAATTCCCAGCTGACACTAAGCTGGGGGGAAGTGTGGATCAGCTGGAAGGCAGGAGGGCTCTGCAGAGGGACCTGGAGAGACTGGAGAGTTGGGCTGATCCCAAGGGGATGAGGTTGAAGATTCCAAGGGCCGGGTCCTGCACTTTGGCCACAAGAAGCCCCTGGGGAGCTGCAGGCTGGGCAGGGAGTGGTTGCAGCAAGGGAGCTGGGAGTCTGGCTTGCCAGGAAGCTGAAGAGGAGGCAGCAGTGTGGCCAGGTGGCCAAGAAGGCCAATGGCATCCTGGGCTGGCTGAGGAAGAGCGTGGCCAGCAGGTCCAGGGAAGGGATTCTGCCCCTGTGCTCAGCCCTGGGGAGGCCACAGCTTGAGTCCTGTGTCCAGTTCTGGGCCCCTCAGTTTGGGAAGGATATTGAGGTTCTGGAGCAGGTCCAAAGGAGCGCAAGGAGGCTGGTGAAGGGACTCGAGCACAGACCATGTGAGGAGAGGCTGAAGGAGCTGGGGGTGTTGAGGCTGGATAAGAGGAGGCTCAGGGGAGACCTCATCACTCTCTCCAACTCCCTGAAAGGAGGTTGGAGCCAGGGGGGGTTGGGCTCTTTTCCCAGGCAACTCTCAGCAAGACAAGAGGGCACAAAGGGTCTCAAGTTGTGCCAGGGGAAGTTTAGGGTAGATATTAGAAAGAATTTCTTTCTGGAGAGGGTGATCAGACCTTGGAATGGGCTGCCCAGGGAAGTAGTGGATTCTCCGTGTCTGGAGCTCTTTCCAAAGAGCCTGGATGTGGCACTCAGTGCCATGGGCTGGGAACCACGGGGGGAGTGGATCAAGGGTTGGACTTGATGAGCTCTGAGCTCCCTTCCAATCCAGCCCATTCTATGATTCTATCCAGCCATGGCTAGCAAACCCTTACCTGATGACATTTATTTCAGCCCATACACTGATCTAAAAACCAAAATCTATAGTTGAGAAATTCCAAATTCATCTATTTTAGATTGAAAATAACTTTCAAATCTGCTTCACTCCACCAAAAGCAAAAACATTCAAGACTTTTTTTAAGACAAGTGACCCAATTTGATTTTTTAATCCACAGAAGCCCTTTTCAAACTATTTTTTTTTCCATAGGTATGAAAACCAAAGCACAGTGCTGTGTTCTTTAAAGAAATGAGTGATATCACAACACTGGGAAAAGAGATAAACCTCCTGGCCAGCCCTTGCTCCCTCTCCAAAATGCTGAGGTTAAAAGAACTCTGTATTTCCCTCAAGTTAACATCTTCTGAGACTTCAGAGACTTAGCATGAGTGTGCTAATTCTAAAAATATCCTAAGCAGTGAGAAGTTTTGACACAAAATAAAGGAAGCAGCCTCCTTTTGCCTTGAATCTGGTGTGAACTGAGACATCTACTGTGCTATTTCCTTTTTCTCCCTCCCAAAAAGAAAGTGTTTTTCTGCAACAGATTGGAAGGCTGAGATAATTTGCAATTTCCTTAATGGGCAAGGGGATTTTCTTTGATCCAAATGCTCTGCATCTGCACTTGAACCCAGTCTGTCCTGCTCCAGAGCTCTAATGAAGTCACTGAAGAATCTTCAGCCCTTCTTGTGCTGTCACTGGTCATTCCGGTCACTAGTGGTGTCCCCCAGGGATCAGTGTTGGGCCCAGTGCTGTTTAATATCTTGAGGGAGGATTTAGAGGAGGGCATTGAGTCCATCCTCAGCAAATTCCCAGCTGACACTAAGCTGGGGGGAAGTGTGGATCAGCTGGAAGGCAGGAGGGCTCTGCAGAGGGACCTGGAGAGACTGGAGAGTTGGGCTGATCCCAAGGGGATGAGGTTGAAGATTCCAAGGGCCGGGTCCTGCACTTTGGCCACAAGAAGCCCCTGGGGAGCTCCAGGCTGGGCAGGGAGTGGTTGCAGCAAGGGAGCTGGGAGTCTGGCTTGGCAGGAAGCTGAAGAGGAGGCAGCAGTGTGGCCAGGTGGGCAAGAAGGCCAATGGCATCCTGGGCTGGCTGAGGAAGAGCGTGGCCAGCAGGTCCAGGGAAGGGATTCTGCCCCTGTGCTCAGCCCTGGGGAGGCCACAGCTTGAGTCCTGTGTCCAGTTCTGGGCCCCTCAGCAAGTCCCTCAGGAAGGAGCTTGAGGTGCTGGAGCAGGTGCAGAGAAGAGCAAGGAGGCTGGGAAGGGATCCAGCAGAATTCCTGGGAGGAAGGAAGGGCTGAGGGAGCTGGGGGTGTTGAGGCTGGAGAAGAGGAGGCTCAGGGGAGACCTCATCACTCTCCAACTCCCTGAAAGGAGGTTGGAGCCAGGGGGGGGTTGGGCTCTTTTCCCAGGCAACTCTCAGCAAGACAAGAGGGCACAAAGGGTCTCAAGTTGTGCCAGGGGAGGTTTAGGTTGGAGCTGAGAAAGAATTTCTTTCTGGAGAGGGTGATCAGACCTTGGAATGGGCTGCCCAGGGAAGTAGTGGATTCTCCGTGTCTGGAGATCTTTCCAAAGAGCCTGGATGTGGCACTCAGTGCCATGGGCTGGGAACCACGGGGGGAGTGGATCAAGGGTTGGACTTGATGAGGTCTGAGCTCCCTTCCAACCCAGCCCATTTTATGATTCTGTGCCCTAATGATTTGGGGAAAAGATTTTGCTTTGCTTTCAGCAGAAAAAGGGGTGAAAAAGTTATATTTTGCAGTTACACCCCAGGTGTGGTAGGAAAAGAACTGAAACAAGGCTCTGGGCAGATCCAAACCCCACAGATGCTATGGGATTTAAACTCATGTGCAAATCTGGGCTTTATTAAGGCCCTCAGATGGGTGCAACCAGCAGAAAAAAAAAGAAAAAGCCCAGGAGATTCATAAACTCATGGGATTGTTTTGGTTGGAAAAGAGATATTAAGATGCTCCAATCCAACTGTTAACCCAGAACTGCAAAGTATCCCTTGGAAGGTAAAAAGAGACCTCAACACATCAGAACCTGGAGCACTGAGATATGAACCTCATTTTTATTCTTCTAGAGTAGCTTTGGTGTGGAAACAGTTGGGGTGACAAAACAGCCACTGCTTGGGTTTGATGAAATAGAACATGAAAGGCAACAAGAAAAAAAAACCCTGGTTGGTTAATAGAATTATTTAATTCATGCAAATCTTCCCCCAAAAGAACAAACATGCTCCTCCTGTCTGAATTAAAATATTTCTGGCAGTCCTACTAGCAGTCTAAGATGCAAATTTCATATAAACCACTGATGAATCTGTCCCCACCCACAAAGAGCAGTGGAAAACCTTCCCCTTCCAAGGGTAATGAAGCATTTCAAGAAGTTATCAGAGAAGATCAGCTTGAACTGGAAGTTAAAACAACATTTGGCTAGAATTGTGTCTCCTTCTTTCACCCTACCAGAGATCAAACATTTCCATGCTCCTGTTTTTTTCCCTTTCCCAAACTAAAATCCCACCAAATCCTAGAGGTGATCTGCAGAATAAAAACCCCAGGAGAGTGCACTTTAAAGAAGTAACCAAAAAAGAGTCTCTTATCAGCATTCTAACTCCTTCATTTTTATTTTTATTTAAGCAATGGGGTGGATGAAAATGGTCACTGCTCACCTGGCAATTTTGAAAGCTATAGGGAAAGAGGATTTGAAAGCTTCAAGTAAAACACAGACTTAAAGAAAAAATTCATATGGAAACAAGTTTTTCCAAGGAATCTAAAGTCTAGGCAACAACTGAGCCTTAGGCATCAAGAGAATTTTTGCCTTTTTGCAGAAATATTTGTCCTTGTCCCCAAAATGTCATTTAAAATATTCCTTTGTGAGTGACTTCAAACAAGGATTTCTGTTAATCAGGCCCTGAAGGGAGGGGGAAAACCCCACAGCTTTCTACCCTAGAAATTGGGGTATTTCACTGGGTGTTCTTGCTTTTAACAAGTCTGATTTATTTTCCTTTTTCACAAGTTGACAAGTCAAGATCTGAAGTTTTCAGGGACCAATAATTAGGTCAGACACAAAGAATGATAAATATTGGTTTTAAGTGTAACCACACCTTCCATCTTCTGAGGTGGTGGCTTTTATTTAAACAAGCAGTCAGTCCCCCAAACAAGAAGAGAACCCAACTCTTAACTCATGTATTTCTGTTCATATGATTAAAGTGGCTTTTGAAATAAAAGGTTTTGGGTTTTAATTGGTTTTTAATTGGATCTTCCCAACACACACATAAATAAAAGCCTAATTAACACTATTAATTTTATTTTCAGGTTTGCTGGTATTGCATCTGAACTAGCTGGAGCTATCACCCTGTGGAACACTTCAAATTTCAAAAGAATTCTGTCAGTCTCAGCTCTCCAAATGGTCCCAACTCAATGGTTTTACACCCAAACTGACACCAGGGGATGGAAGAAAAGAAGCATTTACTTACCCAGGAACACTTTCAAACTCTTCTGCAGTTATTAAAGCTGCTTCCTTAATGGGTCTTTGCTCTTTTGGGGGTTTTTTGGCACGCTCAGGTTCCACAACTTTGCTTTGTTCTTCACTTTTCACAATCTGCCCAGCAAGGCTGTAAATATTAAGGATAAAAGTAGTAGTAAGGTGAACGCTGTAACATTATCAAGCCTGCTTCCTCACAGACTTGAGTTCCAACCCATCTCTTGGGTTGAATGAACACAATTCACCATCTTTCCTGAAAGAAAAGGTCTTCATCTCCCCTTTAGAGAGGCAGATGAGGAGGCAGCAGACCCCAAAGGGAGCTGCCTTCCAATTCCTGAAGGGAACCTCCAGGAAGGCTGCAGAGGGACTTTTCCCAAGAGTGTCCAGCCATAGGAGAAGGGGAAATGGTTTGAAAGTGCAGGAGAAGAGGTTGAGGCTGGATCTGAGGAAGAAGTTCTTCAGCAGGAGGGTGCTGAGACTCTGGAAGAGATTGCCCAGAGAAGCTGTGGCTGCCCCCTCCCTGGAGGTGTTCAAGGCCAGGTTGGATGAGGCTTGGAGCATCCTTGTCTGGATGAGAGGTGTCCCTGGGCATGGCAGGGAGCTTGGAGGAGATGAGCTCTGAGCTCCCTTCCCACCTCAGCCATCCTGGGATTCTATAAAATACTTCACAGATCCTTAAAAAAAGTTCAGCTTTTGGGAGATTTGATTTGAACATTAATTATTGAAGAGAAGAAATTCAACACCATCAGATGGAATATTTTTTTTTAAATGTATACTTTTTTTTTTTAGGCATGATCCCAAAACCTGAAGATTTTCCTGTTTTGAGTGATTATTAAAGTACGATTTTTAGAAAATCACTCTTCCTCAGCTTAGAGCCTCAAACACTGAGTTTTTGGCAAGCCACTCACTTTGCTCCTCTCCTGCCCATCAGCAGGGAAGCAAAGAAGAGGCACTTGGCCAAATTCACTGTCACCTGAGTACAAGGACATCACAGGGCTGTGACATGTGACAGAAATAACTAAAGCAGCACCAAGCTGAGGTGTCACAAAGAACTCATCCTCTGCTTTGAGCTAACTGACCCACAAAACAGGGACCTGCAGCCTGCCAGCTGCACAGCAGTGCCTCACTCAGAGCCAGGATTTGATGTGACACTCTCCAAACCCAGTGTCCCAAGGTGACAGCAGCACAGAGGACACAGAGTGCCACCTGCTGGGCTCCCAAAGTGGCTGCTCAGTGACAGCGACAGGAGGGAAAGGGAATGAGGAGATTAAGAGGAAATTCTTTGTTATGAGGGTGCTGAGCCCTTGTGCCAGGTTTCCCAGAGAAGCTGTGGCTGCCCCATCCCTGGCAGTGTCTCAGGTCAGGTTGGATGGGGCTTGGAGCAACCTGGGCTGGTGGGAGGTGTCCCTGCCCATGGAAAGGGGGTGGGAATGGAGGAGCTTTAAGGTCCCTTCCAACCCAAACCAGTTTGGAATTGTGGTATTTGGTTGTGGGTTTGGAATAAGAAGGATGAATACAAAGACACAAGCTTGCATTCAAAACCTGGGGTTGGTGCTGTGAGAAACTGCTCTCTTAGTAAACACCTGGAACACAAAAGGGCTTAAGATGGAAACTTGTTTTTTATTTCTGTGCCATTCCTCTGGCTAACAGGAACATCAAAACCAAGAACATGGAGATAAACAATAGCTGAAAGCAGGAGTTGTTGAGAAAGGGTGTTTGGACAAGAGGCCTTATCAACTTATGTGTGACTCCTCAGGAAAAAACACCACCACAAACTGACAGTGACAGAACCAAAATCATCAACTGGTAGAGCATAATTTGTTGAAAATGACAAAAACTGTCTTATTTTTACAGGGGTGGTTCTGTCTAGAAAGGGAAGGAGCAGCTAAGCTTGCACCACACTTAACTTCTCAATCAAAACACAAAAAAACTGGAAGGGAAACCAAAATCCCAAAGAATCCTTCTGACATCAGTCAGAAACAAGCTTTGTTTGCACCTACAGAATTCCCAGGAGCTAATGGAAATTCAGGACAAAGATTTTTTTCCTAAAACAAACCAAAACAAAGTTACAAAAGGAAGGCAGAACCTCAGTGATAATTTCTGAAGAACTTCCACTCCTTCACACACAAAAACCTGCAACATCTAAACTGAAAAAACAACTGAAAAGGATCAAGAGGCACATTTATAAAATACCAGCCTGGTATTTTATAGGATTTACCTCAGGGATTTGTTAGGGTGCTGGTAATGGAGAGTCAAGAGCAAACAAAAAAAAAAACAACAAAAAAACCCCAAACTTGACTCCCAAAAATTTAGAGTTAAAAGGAGTAAAGCAGTAGGAGACCACTTACCAGCTCCGAGTTGGTTTAGGCAGGTAGGGAGGAATATTTTCATAGAGATGCTGTGCTTCATTTTGCTCCCTCTCAGCAGACTTCTGGAGCTCCTGAAATGAACGTTGGACTTCATGAAAAATCTGAAACTTTATGTCAAGTAAGATAAGTTCACTATTAGAGGTGTTTTCTGCTCTCTCCCCACCATCCTAACACTTTAACTCTCTCATTTCCCAAGAGCAATGAGCAAAGCCCAGAAAAAACAAAGCTAAGAGTGAAAAAAATCAAGTTTGTTTTAAGTACTTAGGAATTTTCAGAAATTTAAGCAGACAAGAAGTAAATCTTTAACAATATACCCTAGGTTTGGACAGGGGAATGGTGGTGGTGATGAAGAAAAGATAGAGCAGGAAACTCATCTAAATTCCCTGAATAAGACTTAAAACATGATAGCACAGGGAAGAACAAGAGATCAATACTCTACAAAAGAACAACTACACACTTAGCAAAGATTCCTTTGAATAGTTCAGCAATATATGAACAGAAAAAAATATTACTTTTAGCAAGTTCTTCAGTTTTTCTTGCTGTTGAACCCCAGTTTCCATTTTATTCAGGAGATCATGCAAGAGAATCATCTCCTGCCCTATTTTACAGAGCATAGATTTGAGGGATGGCTCTTGACCTGTCAAAGAGAGGACCTTAAGACAAAAAAATCTCCAACAGAAAACCAAAATCCCATTTCCCTCCCCTCCCCAAGCAGTGATTCCCTATTAACCCTGTGTTTTCCCACCATATCTTCCCAGGAGAAGCAGCAATACTCACTGCCAACCTGCTACTCCACACAACCAAAGAACTTCAAAGCTGCTCCAGGAAAAACTTCCCCTTAGCCTATGTTCTCTGCTTGGCACCTGGTCCCCTGATAATGCCCTCACTTTGCCATCTTTGATCACTTTTTTTTGTTTGTTTTTTTTATGTTCTCTGTATTTAACTTGACTTCCACTTCATGTTACATTCCCTGTCTAATCAGAGCATTCCCATTTTTGGGGTGCAAACCAAAAGCCCACTCTTAAATTTCTTTTACCTATGTTCCTTAACTGAAGAGTCTTCTTAATAGCTGAAATCTTTGTGTTGATGTGAAGGCTCAAATCTTCCAGGTCTGAGGATGTCATTATTTCTCTATTGTCAAAGTGAGGGGAAAAAAAACAAACAAAAAAGAATTAAGTTATTTAAGAAAGCCCTGAGCTGCAAACACTGAGCACACAACCAGAATCTTTAAGAAGGACCCTGAGCTGTCCAAGAAGCAAAGGGAACTTAAATGAAGGAGTAAATGTAGTAACTACCTGTTATTTTACTAAACTGGAAAGAAGAGAAGCACAAAGTGACTGGCATTAGACAAGACAAGGCAATTTTCCTGAACTCTGAAGATAAATGCAGTGAAACTGGGCTGATTCCAGCGGTATGAGGTTCAACACGGCCAAGTGCTGGGTCCTGCACTTTGGCCACAACAACTCCATGGGGAGCTCCAGGCTGGGCACAGAGTGGCTGAGAGCAGCCAGGCAGAAAGGGAGCTGGGAGTCTGGATTGGCAGGAAGCTGAAGAGGAGGCAGCAGTGTGGCCAGGTGGCCAAGAAGGCCAATGGCATCCTGGGCGGGCTGAGGAAGAGTGTGGCCAGCAGGTCCAGGGAAGGGATTCTGCCCCTGTGCTCAGCCCTGGGGAGGCCACAGCTTGAGTCCTGTGTCCAGTTCTGGGCCCCTCAGGAAGTTCAGGAAGGAGATTGAGGTGCTGGAGCAGGTCCAAAGGAGGGCAACCAGGCTGGTGAAGGGACTCGAGCACAGATCCTATGAAGAGAGGCTGAGGGAGCTGGGGGTGTTCAGCCTAATGAAGAGGAGGCTCAGGGGAGACCTCATCACTCTCTGCAACTCCCTGAAAGGAGGTTGGAGGCAGGGGGGGTTGGGCTCTTTTCCCAGGCAACTCTCAGCAAGACAAGAGGGCACAAAGGGTCTCAAGTTGTGCCAGGGGAGGTTTAGGTTGGAGCTGAGAAAGAATTTCTTTCTGGAGAGGGTGATCAGACCTTGGAATGGGCTGCCCAGGGAAGTAGTGGATTCTCCGTGTCTGGAGCTCTTTCCAAAGAGCCTGGATGTGGCACTGAGTGCCATGGGCTGGGAACCACGGGGGGAGTGGATCAAGGGTTGGACTTGATGAGCTCTGAGGTCCCTTCCAACCCAGCCAATTCTATGGTTCTATGAAACATCATTCCTCATGAAACAGGTTATTTCTTTACTAAATTAAGGTGAAGAAGATGGCAATTTACTGCAATAAAGAAAAAATAACCTCGTTTATACAAAGCAGTGCTGTTAGACTCTCCCAGGGAGATTGGATCAGATGATCAAGATTTAGAGATAGGGTTTTTAATAATGCCAGTAATTAAACAAACAAAAATGTGTGCTTGCTTGCTTGTAGAGTACAGAGACACAAAAATATAGCATTGTATGTAGAATCATAGAATTGTCAGGGTTGGAAGGGACCTTTAAGATCATCTAGTGCCAGCCTCCCACCAGCTCAGCTTGCTCAGGGCTCCATCCAGCCTGGCCTTAAAAACTTCCAGGCTTCCACCCCAGGGTTTTCCAGAGTCTCTCCATCCTCATGGTGAAGAACTTCTTCCTAACTTCCGATCTGGATCTCCCCACCTTCAGTTTGAATCCATTTCCCCTGTTCCTACCCGAACCCAAGATCTAAAAAAGTCCTTCAGCAGCTTTCTTGTAACCCCTTCAGACACAGGAAGGCCACAATAAGGTCTCCTCAAAGCCTTTCTTCTCGGTTACTCTTGAATAAGCATTATTACTAATTCTAGTAGAGAAAATAATTGATAAAAACCCATTGCTGAAGCGCAGGGTAACCAACCCCCACCGCACAGAGCTCGCTGCCTCCGGTGGTCACCTCGCACCTGAAAAGAAAGCTTTTCTTTTCTTTTTAAAGCACCACCAACCCCCAGGCCGGCTGAACTACTTTTACAACGCATTAAATAAGGATTTATCCCTTCCCACACCTTCCGTACCTCAGGAGACACCGTTACCCCCCCTCGCCCTCCCTTTACGCCCCACGGCCTGGGTGGTGATGTCAGGAGTTTCCTCCCCCGCCCAACTCCTCCGCTCTCACCCTCAGCAGCACCGGAGCCAACAACCCGCTGGGAGCGGGAAGGAGAGAAGCTGTTTGCCGCAGGAAAAGAAGCTGTTTGCCGCAGGAAGAGAAGCTCCGAAAGGCCCCGCTGCAGCTCCGGTTCAAACCCGCCGCGCTCCGCCGACCGTTGGGGAGCGCAGGCGCCCGGGAGAATGAGGGCGGGAAGGGGCGGAGAGGGGCGGGGAAGGGGGACCGGCTCCTCCCTGCCCACGGACCGGGCTCCCCGAACCTCAGGGATCCGCCTTCTCGTACCTCAGGGGACCGCCTTCCTCCCGCCCATGGACCGGGCTCCCCGAACCTCAGGGATCCGCCTTCCTCCCGCCCACAGATCGGGCTCCCCGAACCTGAGGGAACCGGCTCCTCCCTGCCCACGGACCGGGCTCCCCGAACCTGAGGGAACTGGCTCTTCCCTGCCTATGGACCGGGCTCCCCGAACCTCAGGGAACCGGCTTCTCCCTGCCCATGGACCGGGCTCCCTGAACCTGAGGGAACCGGCTCCTCCCTGCCTATGGACCGGGCTCCCCGAACCTCAGGGATCCGCCTTCCTCCCTCCCAGGGATCGGGCTCCCCGAACCTGTGGGAACCGGCTCTTCCCTGCCTATGGACCGGGCTCCCCGAACCTGAGGGAACCGCCTTCTCGTACCTCAGGGGACCACCTTCCTCCCGCCCATGGACCGGGCTCCCCGAACCTCAGGGATCCGCCTTCCTCCCGCCCACAGATCGGGCTCCCCGAACCTGAGGGAACCGGCTCCTCCCTGCCCACGGACCGGGCTCCCCGAACCTGAGGGAACTGGCTCTTCCCTGCCTATGGACCGGGCTCCCCGAACCTCAGGGAACCGGCTTCTCCCTGCCCATGGACCGGGCTCCCTGAACCTGAGGGAACCGGCTCCTCCCTGCCTATGGACCGGGCTCCCCGAACCTCAGGGATCCGCCTTCCTCCCTCCCAGGGATCGGGCTCCCCGAACCTGTGGGAACCGGCTCTTCCCTGCCTATGGACCGGGCTCCCCGAACCTGAGGGAACCGCCGTCTCGTACCTCAGGGGACCACCTTCCTCCCGCCCGTGGACCGGGCTCCCCGAACCTGAGGGAACCGGCTCTTCCCTGCCCACGGACCGGGCTCCCCGAACCTGAGGGAACCGGCTCTTCCCTGCCCACGGACCGGGCTCCCCGAACCTCAGGGAACCGCCTTCTCGCATCTCAGGGGACCGCCTTCCTCCCTGCCCATGGACCGGGCTCCCCGAACCTGAGGAAACTGGCTCCCCTGTGCCTATGGACCGGGCTCCCCGAACCTCGGGGATCCGGCTCCTCCCTGCCCACGGACCGGGCTCCCCGAACCTCAGGGATCCGGCTCCCCCCGCCTATGGACCGTGCTCTCCGAACCTGAGGGAAAGGTTTTCCCGCCGCTGCGGGGCCGGGGCTG
Organism: Calypte anna; assembly: GCF_003957555.1. Taxonomy (NCBI): domain Eukaryota; kingdom Metazoa; phylum Chordata; class Aves; order Apodiformes; family Trochilidae; genus Calypte; species Calypte anna. The sequence continues at coordinate 2,300,179 of NC_044274.1, forward strand.
CTGAGGGGATTTCGCCTCAGAGCAGCGGAGCAGAGGCGGTCAGGATTCTACCAGCAAAGCCGAGCCAACAGATGTTAATAGGTTGTATAAATTCGGTTTATTTCGGTGCTCAGCAGTCGATAAATAAAAATTAAAAGTCGCTTTTCAGCGACAGACTCGTCCTGGTGGGGAAAACATCATTGCCAACCATGGCTTTCTTCTTGGAAAGGGGGGGAAGATAAAAAGCTTACATTTACCCCAAACTCCTTCTGTTTAGCTCCAGTTACAAAGGTTCCTTACTTATCTCTCCAAAGAAAAAAAAGAAATAAATACACCCTTGGATTTCCATGATGTCGTAACAAAGAAGAGCTTGGAGTTCCCTCCCCACATGCCATCCCTAAAAAGAGCCAAAAAACCTTAAGAAATGAGAAATAGATTGTCCCGCAAACAAAGCATCAGCAAAAGGAGAAGGAATCCTAAAGCCTTATTTCATAAGCAATCTTTAATGACAAATAATTAAAAAAGAAAAAACAAACAAAAACCAGCAAGCCATAGATGTCCCAAGCCCCAAAACGCGTCCCCTCCTAGCCTGGAGCTGTTCACATTTGTTAGCTGCTTTAAAACAAGTTTCAGGTTCTAAACAGCTCTTAAGAACCTCTGCAGTGAAGTGAGTTACAACATACAGCCATAAGGAGGATTTTTTAAAAATTAAAAATACGAGAAACACCATCAGATACAGAGAAATTGTATTCTGACTCCTCGTGCTTATGCAGAATATCTGAGCTTGACATTCAAAACTTTCTTCTGCTGTTTTAAGCACGCCATGGGAATGATCTGAGGTGCATGCAGACAGCTGAAACCCTTCCTGCAGTCTCAGTTTAGTGATTAAAAAGAACATTTCTCCTGCGAGCTTGTGGGACAGAGGAAAGAACTGCCTAAGGAAGATTCTTTCTGGAGCCTTTCACACCAGCTGGTGCTACATAAAAATCACACATCCAAACCTACAGGAACCTGACAGGAAGCTGTTGGATGCAAGATCAGGCTACTTGGGGCACGGAATATTGAAATCACATCACCCACAAGGGATTTTCCCAAGTCAACAGGCAATGCTCTGTTTCACGAAAGTAAACCAAAGTATTTGGCAGTAAGGTCATAAATTGTCTTTCAGTGTTCAGCTTTACAAGGCTGGCTTATCCTCAGGAAGCAAAAGGCATCTTGGCATTTTGTTAAGCAAACACCCCAGAGTAAAGAGGCTGATATTCACTTTCTTCTTTCTTGCAAGTAAGCACACAAACACTCAGCATGCCAAAGAACTGAAAAAGAGAGAGAAAGAGATTTAGTTCTGCTGGATTTCATTGTAGTCACCAGACCAAACATGTTCTTTTCCTCCAAAAAAAGCTACTTAGAAAACACATCTGCACAAAGTGATTTATTTTTTTTTCCATATCTACTTCAATAGGTCCAGGTTAACTTTTTCCTCCCTGGTTTCTCATATGAATTTAAAAATCCAGATTAGCTTCTAAATTCTCTTACTATGGGGAAAAAACTCAGTGAAAGGGTGGGATTATTCTGGATGTACATGTGTAAAATATATAAATATATATATAAAATTTGCAACTAGATATACAGCAGAATATGCTAAGGCAATCATTGGAGATGATGGCAGGAGAGATGGTGATGGGAGGGTTGATCACAAACATTTACATGTAAAGAAAGAGTAGAGGGAAGGGAGATGATGCAGTGTCAGTGAGGAATTTAAACTCACGAGGTCAAATGCTGTGAACAATTAATTTTGTGTTAGGGCCAAAATTAAGAAAGTTCAACTGAGCCAAGCCCCTGAGGTGGCATCCTGAGACTTTGGCTTCTGCACTGAGCTGAGGATTCATAGAATCACAGAATGGGCTGGGTTGGAAGGGACCTCAGAGCTCATCGAGTCCAACCCTTGATCCACTCCCCCCGTGGTTCCCAGCCCATGGCACTGAGTGCAACATCCAGGCTCTTTGGAAAGAGCTCCAGACACGGAGAATCCACTACTTCCCTGGGCAGCCCATTCCAAGGGCTGATCACCCTCTCCAGAAAGAAATTCTTTCTCAGCTCCAACCTAAACCTCCCCTGGCACAACTTGAGACCCTTTGTGCCCTCTTGTCTTGCTGAGAGTTGCCTGGGAAAAGAGCCCAACCCCCCCTGGCTCCAACCTCCTTTCAGGGAGTTGCAGAGAGTGATGAGGTCTCCCCTGAGCCTCCTCTTCTCCAGCCTCAACACCCCCAGCTCCCTCAGCCTCTCCTCATAGGGTCTGTGCTCGAGTCCCTTCACCAGCCTGGTTGCCCTCCTTTGGACCTGCTCCAGCACCTCAATCTCCTTCCTGAACTTCCTGAGGGGCCCAGAACTGGACACAGGACTCAAGCTGTGGCCTCCCCAGGGCTGAGCACAGGGGCAGAATCCCTTCCCTGGACCTGCTGGCCACACTCTTCCTCAGCCAGCCCAGGATGCCATTGGCCTTCTTGCCCACCTGGCCACACTGCTGCCTCCTCTTCAGCTTCCTGCCAAGCCAGACTCCCAGCTCCCTTGCTGCAACCACTCCCTGCCCAGCCTGGAGCTCCCCAGGGGCTTCTTGTGGCCAAAGTGCAGGACCCGGCCCTTGGAATCTTCAACCTCATCCCCTTGGCATCAGCCCAACTCTCCAGTCTCTCCAGGTCCCTCTGCAGAGCCCTCCTGCCTTCCAGCTGATCCACACTTCCCCCCAGCTTAGTGTCAGCTGGGAATTTCCTGAGGATGGACTCAATGCCCTCCTCTAAATCCTCCCTCAAGATATTAAACAGCACTGGGCCCAACACTGATCCCTGGGGGACACCACTAGTGACCGGCCGCCATTTTGATGCAGCCCCGTTCAGCACCACTCTCTGGGCCCGGCCCTCCAGCCAGTTCCTAACCCAGCACAGAGTGCTCCTGTCCAAGCTGCGGTCTGACAGCTTTTCCAGGAGAATCAGAAAAGGAGCTCAGGTTGGTCAGACAGGACCTGCCCTTCCTAACCCCGTGCTGGCTGGGTCTGATCCCTTGCCCATCCTGCAGGTGCTGTGTGATTGCCCTCAGGATGAGCTGTTCCATGACCCTGCCAGGCACTGAGGTCAGGCTGACGGGTCTGGAGTTTCCTGGGTCCTCTTTCCGGCTCGTTTTGTGGATTGGGGTGACATTCCCCAACTTCCAGTCATCTGGGATGTCCCCAGTGAGCCAGGAGCTGGGTATTAAACATTAAGTGTTCTGCAGTGGCTTTCCTTACAGCCAAACTTGATAGAGATGGTCAAAGACAAAAGCACTTTGCTGTTATTAAATGGTTCAAATCTCTGCCAACAAGGAACAGGTTAATTCATCTTGGGGAGCAGCTACAGAGAACAATGACAAACCACCAGGATAAAACTGATGGGTCAAATCTTCAAAGAAATGCCTGTGCACCTCAGTGACGTGCCAATCACCAGGAGTTTGAAGTCAGGGTTTTTCAAATCCACTTTTCCCCTCATAAGGTGGATCTGATCTCACATTTCATTTCATTCTATCTTGGAAGTCTCTAAACAGCCCTGCCAGTTTCATTCCCAGTCATACTTCTAATCCATTTTAATTCCAGCTCTACAAAGTATTCATTGGGCTACATGTAAAAATCACACATTGATGAGCAATTTTTAAAATCCCAGTTCAATATAGAAAAGCTGGTTGTTTTAATAAAGAATTACATCCCAAGGCCTTCTAGCACACCCAGCTTTTTCTACTCCTTACCAAATGATCAAAATGGATTTGCTGTTGACTTATTACCCCATATTCCCTACTGCCTTTTTGTATCCCTCCCCTTATCATCATGCATGCTAAAGTTGGAAGAAAACAAGAGTGAAGCTACTTCAAAGCCAGAAAAAACAACTGTAGGCTAACAGGACATAGCAGAAGAAAAAGCCTCAGCATCAAAGGATAAACTGGATTATTTTCCATGAGGGAAAAGATAAAATATTTACCTTTACAATGGCAAACCCCAGGATTACAAGCATTGCATAGCTGGTGACACTCTGCAGCCCCAACTCCAGTTCCTCTGCACAGCCCTGCCATGAAAGAGATGGGTGAAAACAAATCAAAAGATGGACCTGAAAGCTTTCAGTCCTGTCTTCCAAACCCAGTGGCTTCTCATTGACCTCTTGGTTGGGGAGAGGCACTGACAATTTGTTGCTTCTCAGAATCCCCTCTGCTCCCTAAGAGGAGGTTGGAGCCAGGGGGGGTCGGGCTCTGCTCCCAAGGAACAAGGGATTGGAGAGGGAGAAGGGTGCCTGAGTGGTGTGGGTGGTGGGTGATGGTTTCAAGATTTCTCTTGATTTCTCCTGCAAGATTTCTCCCATCTACAGGCTGGGTCAATGGGATGAGGTCAGTAATGTGAGGTTCAGCCCAGCCAAGTGTTGAGTCCTGCACTTGGGTGACCCCAACCCCAGGCAATGCTCCAGGCTTGGGGCTGGAAAGTGCCCAGAGGGAAAGGAGCTGGGGGTGACAGTGGCTGAAGAGGAGCCAGGGGGTGCCCAGGTGGCCAAGAAGACCACCAGCATCCTGGCTTGTGTCAGGGCAACAGAGCTGGGGAAGGGTCTGGAGCACAAGGAGAAGGTTCTGGAGAACTTGTGAGGAGCAGCTGAGGGAATTGGGAATGTTGGGTTTGGAGGAGGCTGAGGGGAGACCTTCTGGCTCTCTGCAAGCCCCTGAGAGGAGGTTGGAGCCAGGGGGGGGGTTGGGCTCTGCTCCCAAGGAAGAAGGGATGGGAGAAGAGGAATTGAGCTGGAGGTTTAGATTGGAGCTTGGGAAGAATTTCTCCCTGGCAAGGGTTGTCAGGGCCTGGCCCAGGCTGCCCAGGGCAGGGCTGGAGTCCCCATCATTCCTGGAGGGATTTCCAAGGCCTGGAGATGTGGTGCTGAGGGCCATGGGGCAGTGGTGGCCTTGGCAGTGCTGGGTTAAGGGTTGGAGTTGATGCTCTCCCAGGTTTTTTTCCAAGCCCAAGGATTGTGTGACTCTCTGCAGAGCCTGATGAGATCCCTCCAAGTGGAACTCTGCTCAGAGCCACTCCAGAGCCAAGTGCAGAGGCTGCAGAGCTCAGGGTGGCACAGCAAGCTCAGGACCCCCATGGGGACAGGTGGCATCTCCTAACCCTCCACTGAGCCTTTAGGGGAGGTTTAGGTTGGAGCTGGGGAACAATTTCTCCCTGGCAAGGGTTGGCAGGGCCTGGAGTCCCCATCATTCCTGGAGGGATTTCCAAGCCCTGGAGATGTGGTGCTGAGGGACATGGGGCAGTGCTGGGTTAAGGGTTGGACTGGATGATCTCCAAGGTCTTTTGCAACTAGAACAACTCCATGATTCTGTGTGTTTTTCCAGATGAATGGTCAATCCTAGAAGAGTCTCTCCCCCTACCCCAAATCTGTTTGAACACAACTAAATGCCCACAACCACCACTCTTGTCATCTTGTGTCTGTAGCAGCACAAAACAGGACTGTTAGAAGCAGACAGACAAGACCAAGCATCCAGACTTCTTGTCCCTCCTCCATCTAGGAGCTTTTATAGAATTACATGAAAATGCAGTGAGCTGGAGGAAAACCATGGGGAGGAAAAGGTGTAGGGGACAAATGGCTGAAAAGAATTGGATGATGTTTTCTCAGCCTCAAGTCCTTTCAGAGAAAGATCCTGGCTCAGATGGGAACCTTCATCCTCACCCTTGTATTGAGCTCCTCTGGCTGATCCAGACGTCCTGTGCAGTTCACCACCTCCTGCCTACAGCAGCTCAGGGGGACACTGCTGTTACCAGTGGAATTAAACCAAGCTGTGGTTGTCCAGTCACTGTAGTTATTCACCCCACAACAGTGAAGCTGATAAACAAACAAACAAAAACCAAGACAACTCGTGAGAAATATAGAGATGTGTAAATATATAAGAACATAAATCCAACAACTAGAGACTAGAGAGATGGGCAAAGGTGAACTTCATGAAGCTCAGTAAGGACAAATGGAGAGTCCTGGATCTGGGGAAGAATAACTCCATCCCACCAGTAGAAATGAGGGGATGTCCTGCTGGAAAGCAGCTCCATGGAACAAGCCCTTGGAGTCCAGGTGGGCAGGAAATTCTCCATGGGTCAGCAATGTGCCCTTGAGGCCAAGAAAACAATGGTGTCCTGGTGGGCATCAGGAAAAGTGTGTCCAGCAGATCCAAGGAGGTTCTCCTGCCCCTCTACTCTGCCCTGGGGAGACCACACCTGGAATACTGGATCCAGTTTTGGGCTTCCCAGTTCAGGGATCTACTGGAAAGAGTCCAAGGGAGAGCTATGGGGATGATGAAGGGACCTGAGCATCTCTGCTGGGGAGAAAGAGTGAGAGCCCTGGAGAAAAGAGGGCTGAGAGGGGATCTCTGAATGTCCATCAATATCTGAGGGGTGGGGGGCAAGAGGAAGGGGCCAATCTCTGTTCAGTGGTGCCCAGGAACAGGACAAGGAATAATGGGGTGAAGGTAGAACATGGGAAGTTCCAGCTCACCATGAGGAGAAACTTCTTTCCTGTGAGGGTGAGGGAGCCCTGGCCCAGGCTGCCCAGAGAGGTTGTGGAGTCTCCTGCTCTGGAGGCTTCCAAACCCCCCTGGATCTGTTCCTGGGGGATCCTGCTGTGACAGGGGGGTTGGACTGGATCATCTCCAGAGGTTCCTCCCAACCCCTGACATTCTGTTTCAATGAATTGTAACACTGAGTGAAACCTCTCAGGCTTTTGGGGCAAGAGCTGACCTCAGAATGCAAATGATTTACAAGGAGCAGGAAGACAGCTGTAGGGACTACAAATCAACCTCCCTCCACACATTATTACCTCTTATTTATTACTTATTTTTCATCTCTTTATTATTATTACCTCTCCTCCCCCTTCCCCAGCCTAAATTTCTTGCTAAGGACTCCAATTGTTCTTTTCTAAACAATTCTCAGGACAACATAAATAATTCCTCACCTGTCCTTGCAGGTAATCCATAACAGTAGACTCTGGACTTCTCCCATCATATTTCTCAAAGACTGAGTGCATTGTGCTTTGCACATCAGTTTTTACCTATTTAGAGAGGGAAAAAAAACCACAAACATTTTGTTTTCACACCAGAGCAAGGAATTTCTTTACTCAGTGGAAAGTGCAAAAGATCTGTAGCCTGAATAAGTGAGGGAAGAAAAAAAAATTAAATGAAATAAAGATAAAAGTCACGTGGTGTTTTGGATAAAATGCAGGCAGCACTTCCCCAGAATCACATTCCTTGGATAGAAGCTTCTGTCCCCTTTCAGGGCCAGGTTGGATGGGGCTTGGAGCAACCTGGTCAAGTGGGAAATGTCCCTGCCTATGCAGGGGGGTTGGAACTGGATGAGTTTTAGGGTCCCTTCCTACCCAAACCATTCTATGATTCTAATAGACCTTCTTTGAGAGCATCAACAACTGTTTAATCCAGTTGCAGTGATTTTCAGCCTTTTGGCTTCTTTCACCAATAAAGAGTGATCCAAATGGTGATGGTGACATCCCCATCCCTGCCCTGCAGATTTCAGGATAGGGGCTGAGGTGGAAGGAAACTGGATATACTGGGATTCTCCAACAAGATCTATTCTTTACTTTTAGGTAATTCTTTGCTTACCTTTTCCCTGTAAACAAATCCCAGGACAAAAGCAGACACTTCTGCAATGAAGATAATCAGGATAATGGCCAAAAACTGAAAGGAAAAGAGAGACTGTAAAGAAGAATTCCACAGCATTTCAATTCAACTGCACATAATCCAGTAATTTACAGTGGGAAGGAACTATTTCCTGTTGGTGCTTCTCTAATCCTAATTGTTTCCAGAAAATCATTTAGAACAGGAGGTGACCTTGGTTCCACAGGATCTGTGCCCAGCGTAGGCAACCCCCTGACCACTGCCATGATGTGATCTGGGTCAAGAGCCTCTGAAGCTCTTCAGGAGGTGGCTGTGGAACAGGATGCTGCTCAGCTAAACCAGCAGCCAAGCTGAGCTCAGATTGCCTTCAAGGCATCAGCTGGGGGCCTCAAGTTCCTCAGCCTGAACATTTCTGGGCTTTCAAAAGAAGTTTCTGGACTTTCTAGAAGAAGTTGAGGCACACTCAGGATTCAGAGAAGTAGAGTCAGCAAAAAAAAATTTTTTTTTTAAAGTTATTTTAATTTTTTTTTTGCTTGTTTTGGACATTTCTATCTCCTCCTACTCCCTCCCCACCACCTCACTTCTCAAAACACATTTTCCCCACACTCATCTCCAACAAATAGCTGTGGCCATCTGCTTGTACAGTTACTTCACCCATCCATTTGACAAAACCCATTTTTCCCTTCTCTTCTAGGTCTAGGGTAGCACCTCCCATGCCACCCAACAAGGTGACAGAGGGGACATGGAAGAATCTGCAGCACTCACCAGCCCTAAACCAAGTCGAGACTCCCGGAAGGTAGAACACCAACCAATCAAACCAATGATGAACATGACTATGGCAACAGAAATAATGATGGCAGCTGGAAACAGAGCATATTTGTCCTGCAGAAAGTTGTCATAGCTCCTGTAGGTGTTGATGACATAGGCCCCAACATAGGTGAGACCAGCTGCTGCTGCCTGCAAAAGCAATCAAGGAAGTTATTAGCAGTTATTTATTAAAGCATCTGTTCAGGGAAGTAAATATGGGCCTTAGAATCATAGAACTGGCTGGGTTGGAAGGGAGCTCAGAGCTCATCAAGTCCAACCCTTGATCCACACCCCGCGTGGTTCCCAGCCCATGGCACTGAGTGCCACATCCAGGCTCTTTGGAAATAGCTCCAGACACGGAGAATCCACTACTTCCCTGGGCAGCCCATTCCAAGGGCTGATCACCCTCTCCAGAAAGAAATTCTTTCTCAGCTCCAACCTAAACCTCCCCTGGCACAACTTGAGACCCTTTGTGCCCTCTTGTCTTGCTGAGAGTTGCCTGGGAAAAGAGCCCAACCCCCCCCTGGCTCCAACCTCCTTTCAGGGAGTTGCAGAGAGTGATGAGGTCTCCCCTGAGCCTCCTCTTCTCCAGCCTCAACACCCCCAGCTCCCTCAGCCCTTCCTTCCTCCCAGGAATTCTGCTGGATCCCTTCCCAGCCTCCTTGCTCTTCTCTGCACCTGCTCCAGCACCTCAAGCTCCTTCCTCAACTTCCTGAGCTGAGGGGCCCAGAACTGGACACAGGACTCAAGCTGTGGCCTCCCCAGGGCTGAGCACAGGGGCAGAATCCCTTCCCTGGACCTGCTGGCCACGCTCTTCCTCAGCCAGCCCAGGATGCCATTGGCCTTCTTGGCCACCTGGCCACACTGCTGCCTCCTCTTCAGCTTCCTGGCAAGCCAGACTCCCAGCTCCCTTGCTGCAACCACTCCCTGCCCAGCCTGCAGCTCCCCAGGGGCTTCTTGTGGCCAAAGTGCAGGACCCGGCCCTTGGAATCTTCAACCTCATCCCCTTGGGATCAGCCCAACTCTCCAGTCTCTCCAGGTCCCTCTGCAGAGCCCTCCTGCCTTCCAGCTGATCCACACTTCCCCCCAGCTTAGTGTCAGCTGGGAATTTCCTGAGGATGGACTCAATGCCCTCCTCTAAATCCTCCCTCAAGATATTAAACAGCACTGGGCCCAACACTGATCCCTGGGGGACACCACTAGTGACCGGCCGCCATTTTGATGCAGCCCCGTTCAGCACCACTCTCTGGGCCCGGCCCTCCAGCCAGTTCCTAACCCAGCACAGAGTGCTCCTGGCTGAGCCATGGCCTGACAGCTTTTCCAGGAGGATGCTGTGGGAGTTTTCCTTATTTCTAAGAGGGAAATTAACATTTCAACCTGGGAAGGAATGACCCCAGTATGCAGAGACAGGAAAATAAAATTATGCTGCATCTGAACTTCTCAACATCTGCTTGTTCCAACTTCAATGCAGAGAAGGCAGAATTCCAGGCTCACTAGAACATTAACCACCAAGAGAGGGACCAATGCTCTTCATCTCAGCAAAACACAGTTCCTCCTTTCATAGAATCATAGAATCATAGAATCCTTGAGGTTGGAAGGGACCTCGAAAGATCATCTAGTCCAACCCCCAACTCCTTTGCCTGGAGGCAACAGATTGCTGACTGTTAGATCAGAGAATCAATGTCAGGAATTAACTCTTATCCAAAATGTTGCTTTGCTGATGGAGGCCACCACAGGGCACACCACTGACAGCTGCCCAACTGGAAGCTCTGGAGACCAAAGTCTTTTATCCACAGAACTGGGAACAGCCCTGGAAATAACACCAACAGACTCAGCAGTGCCTCACTAATGGCATGAAAACATTCTCTCAAGAGTTACAACTCATCCACCCTCCTTAACCCTGCAGCACAAGATGATGGTTGTAAAAACCAAGCACCTTCCATACTCACATTCTGGAAACCTGAAGGAAAAAACTTGTTTGTTTTCTGTGGACTTCAGCTGGATCTCATCAGATGGCTGAAGAGCAGTTCACTACTTCCCTCAGTGCTGTTTTAATTGAATCAGACACTGCTCTCACTGGAGCTGGGACTTGCTAATTCCTTGAATTTCATTTGGCTCCTTCCCCTCCAGCCAGGTCTGCTGTCTGCCCTACATTTACCTCCAAGTGCAGAAGACATCCCTCTTTGGCACCCAGCTCTCATCCCACACCACTTTTACATTCCTGGACCTCCAAAATATCAGGATCAAATGCACCAAGTGATGAAGCTAGGATCAAACTAACCCTCAGAGACATTTATCATGTGTCACTCATTCTGCTTTGCTGGGACTCAAACAGGGCAGGTCCTCTACAAAGCAAGATTCTGGGAAATACTCCTTTCCTGGAAAAATCCTGCCTTCTCACTTTACCACCAACCTCACCCTTTCCTTCTCCAAGATCCTCTTGTACTGAAAGTGGGACAGGAAAAGTCCTGTGCCTGGTGACAGCATTAAAGGTGAGGCTGAAGACACTGCACCTCCATCCTGCCTGGCCTTCAGGGGCACAAAGTACTGGGTCAGGTTCTGGAAACCCAAACACCAGAAGGAGATGGAGCTGTTGGAGTGAGTCCAGAGGAGGCCCTGGAGATGCTGGGAGGGCTGGAGCAGCTCTGGAGCCAGGCTGAGAGAATTGGGGTTGTTGAGGCTGGAGAAGAGAAGGCTGCAGGGAGAGCTTAGAGCACCTTCCAGTGCCTGAAGGGGCTCCAGGAAAGCTGGGGAGGGACTTGGGACAAGGGCAGGGAGGGACAGAACAAGAGGTGATGGAAGAGAGGAGATTAAGGTTAGACATTGGGAATTAATTCTTGAATGTGAGGGTGCTGAGCCCCTGTGCCAGGTTTCCCAGAGAAGCTGTGGCTGCCCCATCCCTGGCAGTGTCTCAGGTCAGGCTGGATGGGGCTTGGAACCCCTGGGAGGTGTTCCTGCCCATGGAAAGGGGTTGGGAATAGAGGAGCTTTAAGGTCCCTTCCAACCCAAACCAGTCTGGGATTCAATGATTCTATGAAGGAGTGAGCAAGGTGTAGGACTCAAAACATCCATCCCATCTTTCCAAACCACTTTGTCCTTGGTCTCTCCTCTGCTGCCATCACCACAGGATTTAAACCTCCAGGCTAGGGAATTTCCTCCCAGGTAGTCACTCCAAACCAAAGGTGGAGCTGACCACTGGCAGCATGGAGCCTCCTGCATGGGTATTTTTATACCAGATGCTTGCAGCTGGGCACAGCCACTCATGAGAAGTTTTTTTCCTGAGTCCTTTGATGGAGCTCAGCACTCAGGCTGGGAAATTCTCCCACAGCTGAGTGCCCACAACCTCAGAGGGCACGTAGACTTAGTTAATGTGTAAAGGTTGAGGTGCAAAGTGCAAAGTCAACCACTGGGCATCACCAGGGGACATCAAGCTCTGCTCTCCTGCCTAACTCCAGCCTTTGCAAGTTGCTCTGGACTTCTAGACAACCTGCAGAATAATTTAAATTTCCTGTAGAACGTTTCACACAAAATAACCCCCTAGGATTTTATTTCTGCAAGGCAACAGACACATTCTTCACCTCCTCTCTATACCTTATGCCTGGTTTCCAACCCATTTGCAGCTCTGAAGACAGAGCAACTGTGAAACAAACCTTGTTGTGAGTTAAGGGCTACCACAAACTTAAAAAAAAAACCCACCCAAACAATAGTGCAGCCAATTCACAGAAGTCCCACGAAGCCAAAATTAGCAAATCAGCTCCAAGAGAGAAAGATGAGAGGGTTCATGTTGAGTTCAAGGAGATTCTTGCCCAAATCTATATCAATACAGACCAACATTTTCAGAGTAGGTTTTCTTGTGACATTCAGGATTGTCTGGGTTCTGGTCAGAGACAAAACAGAGCCAGCAAGTGCTCTACTACAATTTCTGCACTTCTGCTTCCAAACAGAATAAAGAAAAGTAATGAGGTAAAAATAAAAGACTTTGGGTAAAGATTTGGCTTAAAGGAAGTTCACTTTTTTGCCCCCCCTACAAACTGAGATACAGCCACACTTCACTCATGGTTTTTAATTCAAAGTGAAGACTTTGAAGCCTGAAAAGCAGAGTCACTCAGCAGGGGGAGGCATTTCAGGTAACAGTCTGTTCCCTGTTGTGTTTTTGGAGATGAGTCCCAGGGCTAAACTTTGAACAGAGAGGGGAGAAATATTTCAGCACATAAATCTTGGAGCTGCCAGAATTATTCAGAAAATTAAATATTATAAATTCTTTTTAGGGTTCCTGCCTGGAAGATGACTTTCAGAAGACCTCAGCTCAAAATAGGATCAGGAGATGCACAGTTTGGCCCCATGCCACTGGCACCAACCCCAGCACAGCCAGCCAAGGAGTGACACAAGTTTGACATGGGATAACCAAGTCACCAGCAATGGTGAGCAGACCATCCTAACCTTGTCCCTTCCTCCCCAACAGTGCTGCTGTGGTAGCACAAAGCTGATGATTTCCCCAAGCCAAGCTGAAGAGGTGAGGCAAGTGAAAGTTCTGGAAGGAAACCCTTTTCCCAGCCCAGCAACACAGCTGTGACCTCCTCTGCTGTCTCACCCAGCACAGCTTGTGGTGTTCCAAGGACCCAGTTCCACAACTACTCACTTTTTCATCTGCCATGCCTCTGATACAAAGCAGAGATCTGAAATTCAGGGCCAACAATAGAGCTCTTGTCTTGTTGAGGTTAAAAAAAAACAAAAAGAAACCAAGCAAAGCCCTAACAAGGGGGTTTTCCTCAGCTGATGTTTGAGCAGTTACTTCACCCACCTCTTCCATATTTAGTGCAGCCAGCTGAGCCAGGTATAGACTGATATAAATACATACAGTTACTATATAGAATCCCAGACTGGTTTGGGTTGCAAGGAACCTTAAAGATCTCGTAGTTCCAACTCCCTGCAGGGACACCTCCCACAAGCCCAGGTTGCTCCAAGCCCCATCCAACCTTTCCTGAGACACTGCCAGGGATGGGGCAGCCACAGCTTCTCTGGGAAACCTGGCACAGGGGCTCAGCACCCTCACATTCAACAATTTCTTCCTCATCTCCAACCTCAATCTCCCCTTTCTCTCCAAGTTTTAACCCATTTCCCTTCTCCTCTCCCTACCCCCCCGTGTCCAAAGCCCTCCCGCAGCTTTCTTGGAGCCCCTTCAGATATTGGAAGGCTGCTCTGAGCTCACCTGGGAGCCTCCTCTTCTCCAGGCTGGGATACGAGCTTGATTTGAACCTTTGGGTAAAGGTGGATTTACGAATCCTTTTGAGCCTCACACCAAAGAATTTCCTCCTAAGATCTCACCTCAGTCTCCCCTCCTTTAAATTTAAAGCCATTCCCCCTCATCCCATCCCTCCATGTTCTCATCCCAAGTCCCTCCCCAGCTTTCCTGGAGCCCCTTCAGGCACTGGAAGGTGCTCTAAGGTCTCCCTGCAGCCTTCTCTTCTCCAGCCTCAACAACCCCAACTCTCTCAGCCTGGCTCCAGAGCTGCTCCAGCCCTCCCAGCATCTCCAGGGCCTCCTCTGGACTCACTCCAACAGCTCCATCTCCTTCTGGGCTTGGGGACCCCAGAACTGGACCCAGCACCCCAGGGGGTCTCCCCAGAGTGGAGCAGAGGGGGACAATCCCCTCCCTGACCCTGCTGGGGATGCAGCCCAGGACAGGGGTTGATTTCTGGGGTGACAGAGCAGACACATCCCTGTCCTTGCTGTGCCTCCATCAGGTCTCACACAGCCCTGGTCCCTCTCTTCCAGTTTAAAACCCTTCCCCCTTGTGTTCTCACTCCCTGCCTTGTCCCAGGTCCCTCCCCAGCTTTTCCTTCAGGCACTGGAAGGTGCTCTAAGGTCTCACAGTGATCCAGACAAGAAACTGGAAAGCTCTCCAACCACTTACTGCACACACAGTGCCATGAATATACAATCATCCCCTGTGGAACAGAATCAGGTAGGACCTGATAGCTCTCAGTGCTCTCACTAATACCAAACCACCCTTGGGAAGGAGTAGACTTCACCACTTTTTTTTTTGTTAAATGCACAGCAAGATTTTTATTTTTTTTTTACCTTGTGTCTCACTGTCAGAAGGGGAATTTTTTATCTGATGATGCCCACCAGCCCCTGCCCTTCTAGAGACACTTAGGGGCATTCAAATCTTAGAGCCACAGCAGGTGCCCCTGAGACTTCCCTCTATAAAACTGCTCTGAAAAAAGGAAAATAAAAAAAAACAAAACAAATTTGCATCTCTCAGTCAGGCAGAACAGGTATTTTTCCACCTTCTCTTCTTTGTTTTAATAAGCTGACCTTCTGGGAACAGAAGCTTGTGTTCATTTGCATTTATCAGCACAGGCTCCTTTCCTCCTCCTACCAAACCTGCCTAAAATGAAGGTGCCAAACAACTCAGCACAAAATGAAAAGGCAGTGTTTGTTGGTTTGAGGTTTTGTGGGTTGTTTTGTTGGGTTTGGTTGAACACTCCAACTTCAGAGTGTTGTTTGATCCTTTTGTCTGTTGCTGTGGACCAGAAAGGGATTTTTTCAAAAGCTGGAAAGTTTGGGGTAACAAAGTCACAGTGTTAAAAGGAAAAGCTGTGAGAACAGAGTAAGCTGCAAATTCCCCTGACAAGTGTGTTCAGCAAGATGCATCCTCCAGGCAGGAAAGGAACTGAGCTAATAAGATGCAAAAAATGGCATTTCTTTCACAACAGAAAGAAATGGGGCCTGCACTAAAGAAAAGTTGGAAAATCTGCACAAAACTTGGCCTGATCTGACTTTGTCCATATCAGTAACTTTTTACAAGCAAAGAAAATTATTCTTCACCCTCACAGCAAGAGCTTCTTCCTAAAACCAAACCTAAATCTCTCCTCTTTCATTTTCAAACCATCCCATCCCATCCCTCCATGTTCTCATCCCAAGTCCCTCCCCAGCTTTCCTGGAGCCCCTTCAGGCACTGGAGGGTGCTCTAAGCTCTCCCTGCAGCCTTCTCTTCTCCAGCCTCAACAACCCCAACTCTCAGCCTGGCTCCAGAGCTGCTCCAGCCCTCCCAACATCTTCATGGCCTCCTCTGGATTCTCTCCAAAGCTCCTCCTTATCTTCAGCTACTTTGCCCCAAATCAGGAAGCAGAAGTTAACTGACTTTCAGGAAAATCCACTTTGCTGGATGTGTAGGGGCCTGCCAGGCAAAATGAAAACCAAGATATCAGTGCTTGCCTGGTCAGGAAAAGGGAAGTGTTCAGATGGTGGGACACACGCAGTGTGAGAAACTTAACCCTTTCCCCTGTGCTTCCAGGGACCAACCACAGTCCCCAAGGGTCCCTGAGGCCATGAGAAGGCAGGAGACCTGTGTCCAGTTCTGGGCCCCTCAGCAAGTCCCTCAGGAAGGAGCTTGAGGTGCTGGAGCAGGTGCAGAGAAGAGCAAGGAGGCTGGGAAGGGATCCAGCAGAATTCCTGGGAGGAAGGAAGGGCTGAGGGAGCTGGGGGTGTTGAGGCTGGAGAAGAGGAGGCTCAGGGGAGACCTCATCACTCTCTGCAACTCCCTGAAAGGAGGTTGGAGCCAGGGGGGGGTTGGGCTCTTTTCCCAGGCAACTCTCAGCAAGACAAGAGGGCACAAAGGGTCTCAAGTTGTGCCAGGGGAGGTTTAGGTTGGAGATGAGAAAGAATTTCTTTCTGGAGAGGGTGATCAGCCCTTGGAATGGGCTGCCCAGGGAAGTAGTGGATTCTCCGTGTCTGGAGATCTTTCCAAAGAGCCTGGATGTGGCACTCAGTGCCATGGGCTGGGAACCACGGGGGGAGTGGATCAAGGGTTGGACTTGATGAGCTCTGAGCTCCCTTCCAACCCAGCCCATTCTATTATTCTAATACCAATAATCTCCAGCATAATCCTTGCTGCTCCCTGCACTTTTAATCCCATCAAAGGATTAGCAGTTCTCCTCCTCACTGAGGGTGGTTTTTTTTTCATTTCTATTTTTTAATTATCCAGAAAACCACAGAGAGGGTGAAAACAAGTAGCTTTGGGTCTTGGGTGCACCAAGAGCCAAGGAGATAGGTGAAGCACAGAGCAGACAAATGTCAGAGCAGCACAAGTACTTCCTCAAAGCAGAGCTGACACTAGGAACCAAAACACATTTGATCCCTGCTTTTTGGAAACTCCTGGGTCAAAGAAATTTTCCAAACCCACTGACAGAAGGTGGAGAAAGGAGATAGGGGATTAAAAAAAAAAAAAAAAAAGGGGGTTAGAAGAAAAGCAACCTGAGAAGGTGCTCAGAAATAGACAAAAATATCAGAGCAGGAAATTTCCAGCTTCCAGAGATGCCCAGTTTCTTCCCTTGAACCAGCAAGTGAACCCCAGCAGTTCACCTCTCCCCTTCCAGAAGGATCATCAAATCTCATCCAGCCAAATCCCCTCACAAGAGAGTGGCAAAAACATCAGAACCTCCTCAGACTCTTCCTCTCCCTCATCTAGGTGACCAGAGTCAAACCAACAGCCCAAATCCTCACCTCAAACAGGTGAGCACCCACTTACCAAAATACCCACACACTTAGACCTAATTATTAGGTGCTAAAAAGCAAAATTGGAGGTTTGCAGATTTCCCACAGCTTGAAGGACCACATTTAATTAAAAGCAGCTCCTAATCAATGCCTTGTCTGGGGAGGTTATGCCCACTTCCAGCTTCCCCAGTCTCACCCTCACTTCAGAATGACCTCCAGGTAGGATGCTGAGCCTGGTGGCTAAGAGAAAAGTTGTTTTTTCACCTCATTTAGCAAGCTACTCCTTGGCATTCTGGAAAAATCTCTCTTCACCCCTGCACAACAATAACCATCAGAGGATTTGTTCCCTTTTTAGGATGTTTCTAAGCCATAACCTTTGGCAAAACACCATAGCTGCACCAGCTGTTGAATATACAGGTGGTGAATCATTTTCTTTAATAATTTCCAAGCAAACTTTGCAGCATGCAAGGCCTGAGCATGAACTACTCCTTGGAAAAGAAGTTTAATGCTCTTGACAGGTGCTGTGTTTTGATAACTACATGGGACTTTGGACTGTTAAACTGTTAAAAAGGCTCTGAAAGAGCAGAAAAAGCCTCAGCTCCTCTTTCCCCACCCTCCTAAAACCTGAATTCCAGGTTCTACAGTTCTGCTGCAGGAATGTGATTACCACATCTGATGCTGGAAGCAGCCTCTAAATAAATGCCAGAGGCTTGGAGGCTGCATTGCTCTTCACTAGAGAAAAAAACCAAACAAACAAATCCCAAAACAACAAAGGGCTGGTTTGGGTCACCCTAAATTCAGAGGCTGCAGAAAAATAATTACTGCTGGTCCATGGATCCAGGTGACCTCAAGCTTAAACCACTGTCAGAGTGTACCCCTCCAGCAGGAAAACTACCAGAGACACTTCTAGGATCAAGCACCCAACACCAGGTTGGAAAATACTCAAGCTCTACAAAGCAGATGGGAACTTGATGATCTCTAGAGGTCCCTTCCTCATAATTCTGTGAACACCCCACAAACCCCAGGGTTAACTGGGCCCCTCTTCCCAGAGCAGGTCCCTGGCTGATAAGAGGGGTCACATAATCTTCTCCACACAGAAAAAAACCCTCAAGACTGGTTCCAAAATAATAACCAACTCTTCAAAGCAGCCCCCTCTGATGCTCCTAAACAAAAAAAACCTGGGAGAAAACTACACAAACACCCTGCTTTTTTTTTTCTTTTTTAATTGCTTGTAAGTATTTCTTAAGGAAGTGATATGGAGAGAGCAAAACACAGCTGGAACAAAGTCCTCAGCCCTTTTCCTCACCCCAAAAAGGGAGGGCAGCCCTGGTGCCCACCCTCACCCTACTGCTCCACTTCTTTCCAAGCCCAAAATTAGTCTGTAGATTGTTCCAAGAAAACAGTTGCTGGATTAAAAACACTCTGAAAAAAAAAAAAACCAAACAACTTTCAACCATTTTCTTTCCTCTCAGAAACTTAGAGGCTCCAAACCTCTGGAATCCCCCCCCACCTCCCACCCCTCCTGGGTCCCAGCACCCTCACCCAGAAGGCGAGGCTCAGCAGCAGCAGGATGCTCTTGGAGGTGATCACGCCACAGTCCATGATCTGGGGGGAGAAGAAGCAGCTCTGGGAAAAACTAAGCACGAACCAGCTTTGGGTTCGTGTAGGACCGCCCCTAGAACCGCCCCTGAACCCGCCCTGTGGGTTGGGTAATCCCGGTAACAAACGTCAAAGCAAATGAGTGTTGAGTTCAGCAAGGTTGTTGGGGGTTTTGGGTGTTTTTTTTTAACTTCTGCAGCTTTCAAGCTCGGTGAAAAAAAGATGTGAAAAGTGCTCACTGTGCCTGAAAGGTTTCCATCAGAGCTGCCTTCCAGGCTTGCTAAATGACAGCTGAGTGTTTCCCTTCCTCCAAAGCTTCTCCAACTTTCTGGTTTGGCAACTCCTGATGGTTTTCCCAGGACTACAGCCACAGTCTGGGTTTGGACACTCGAACATTACAGCCATAGATTCAGAGAGATGCTTTGGTTGGAAAAGTCCCTGATGTCCAACCCTTAACCCAGCACTGCCAAGCCCACCACTAAACCATGGTTCTCAGCACCACATCTCCACACACAGCTTTGAAATTGCCTTTTTTGCTCCAGGTCACTCAGCTGTTCCTGGGCAGAGTTGTGCTCCAGACCCTTCCCAAACTCCATTGCCCTTCTCTGGACACATTCCAGCACTTCAAGGAGGTGAAGGAGGAGAAGTGTTGGAGGAGAGCACTGGTAGGTCCACTCTTGGGGCAGGGAGGTAGGGAAGGACCACAGGTAGATTTGGTTGGAGCTATCAAAGGGTGTAAATCCACTAAAATACTCTCTCCTTGTTCATGATGATCTCCTGCTGGGATTATTCACACCATGTTCCCTTTTTGTGGGTACCTTTTTTCAAGACTGAGGGAGAGGAAGGAGAAGAACCTCATCTTTCCTTGCCCATAGGAATGGAGAAAGCAGAGCAGCTGATCTTCTCTCCCACTCCTTCCCACCGGGTGGGTTGGGGGGTGAAAAGGAACATTTGTCAGATGGTTCCTGGCTCAGATGTGGTCAGGGAAGGGCTCTGATCTTTCCATTTCTCCATTTAAAGCACAAAGACCAACCACACCCCCTGCATGCAGCTGATACCATCAACCAAACACAGCCCTCACCACCTCAGCCACCTCTTTTCTCTGCTCAAAAACCCCACAGCTCTCTTTTTCACCTCCTAAAATTCAGCTCAGCTACACCTGGGCTCCAACTCCAGCATTTCCCAGCCCTCACATGAAGCTGGAAACATCAGGAATGCCTCATTTCCAAAGGAGACACCAACACCAGAAGCTTGCAGCAATTCCACAGAGAGCTCCACATGAGCTGAGAGTCCATGTGATGAAACATCTGCCAGGACTCAGGCTCCAGATCTTTCTCCCAGCCCAAGATTGATCCAAATCAATCCTGAAGGTGCAAGATGAAACCTCACCATGAGAAGAAAAAGAACCAAAAGACAGAAAACCCCAGGAGACATCATTTGCCTACATTTTGAAGATTGCCTGGAGGTTCTGGCAGGAAGGAGGAGAGACCAGAGGAACCTGAAATGGGCTGGAGTGTAACTGGTGAGGAAACCCTGGGGGGAATTCAGAACCAGAGAAGAACTGACAACTTCTCAGAGCCCCAGCCTAGCAAGCCCAGGGCATCTGATAGAAAATAATTTAAAAAAAAAAAGGAACTTTTCATCCTGTAGCAGGAAGGGGCTTGGTGTTCCCAAGTGCTGGCTCATGGAGCCACCACAATCCCACAAAAAAAGAGCAGGCAGTCACTGGAGGAAACATTTTGTCTTCTTATGAGGCCTGGGGCTGACCTCACAACTGGTTAATTTGTCTTCTAGAGGAAGAACTAAAAGGTTTCTCCTGTACAAAGGGGGAATTGTTCAGCACTTGACTTCAATCAACTTTTACACTTCCTCTACCAGCAGAAAGGCCCTCCTGTTCTTGCTGGATTTCCCCAGCCCATATTAAGCTCTGAGTTGCTCCAAAACATCTCGTGGGACTTCTCTCCACCCATTCCCAGCCCTTCCCTCAAGCCAACCTTGGTGTTCTGGCAGCTGAGCCAAAGCTGTTGGAGCATGAGGAGCCACCTCACCCCCTCATTAGGGTTTGGCTCTTTCTGCTGACCTGTTGGAGAGAGAGAGAGAGGGAAAGGAAAGGTGACTCCATCCCACTTTGTGACTCTTAAAAATCTTTCAAACCTCAGCCCACACCTGAAATTCTGACTTTGGGGCTGTTGTTGACACCTGAGTGTCAAAGGGGGCTTTTTCCTGACAAGTTTCTGGGCTGTTCTGGAGAGAAAGGTTTCAGGAAACCTGCAAACCCAGGACAGACCTTATGCTGTGTTTCTGTCCTATATATGTTCCCTGCAGGAAACCCTGGAGAGCATCAGAGTGACTGGGATGCACTTTTATCATTTAACATGAATGTAAAATAAGCTCAAAGTCACAAGAAATCCATTAATTTATTTTTTTTCAATAGGAAGTCTTCTCAAAGATGCTGGAGGGACTCCACATGCCCAGAAAAAGACATTAGCAGGGGGATTAGTGGATCCACACCCTATTTTCCACTAAAAGCCCCATAAAATCTCAGGCAAAATTAGATCACACCAAGAAATTGAGGCCTCCTAAGACTTAAACCTGAGATTTTTCAGGGGTGGAGGCACAGTTCCCTGCTGTGAAGTTGTTTCCCACTTTCTGAACAACAACAACAACAAAAAAAATCAAGATTAGATGAGATCCTGAAATAAACTCCAGGGAGATTCCAGGTGGAGCACTACCCCAGTGGTGTAAAGTCCTCCAGGGTGTAACTGGTGTGTAGCACAGACTTGGGATTGCTTCTGCAAGGATCCCACAGCTGATCCCTGACCAGCTGGAGGAGAACAACCTTGATAGTCAACTTTAAACCTCAAACTTTCTTCATTTGGATCATTTTTATCCAACAAGTTGTCAGCCAAGTCCTGGTAACCTGCAAGACAGCAAAATTCCTGGCAGTATTTCTGTTCCTTCCAAGCTTTTCCAGCAACTTTTCCCTTTGGGGGCAAGGGACATGATGCAACCACTGATGCAGAGTTTTATTTCCCATTTTACTCCACCCTGGGCAGCTCTGGAGCCTGTCCCCAACCAGGACATGGGAGCACAGAAGGTCACCACCACAACTTGTGGCTGCAGGGAACCCATTCTTGGGATTAAACTCCTACCTCTGCTTCACTTCTTTATATTTTTCCCTTTTTCTACACATCTGTGCCAGCTTCTCCTCCCAGTAAGTGTCACCAGCACCTCGAGGGGAGGTGACACGACATTGTCACACTGACCACCAGAGGGACCAGGGCTGTGTGGGACCTGATGGATGCACAGCAAGGACAGGGATGTGTCTGCTCTGTCACCCCAGAAATCAACCCCTGTCCTGGGCTGCATCCCCAGCAGGGTCAGGGAGGGGATTGTCCCCCTCTGCTCCACTCTGGGGAGACCCCCCTGGGGTGCTGGGTCCAGTTCTGGGGTCCCCAAGCCCAGAAGGAGATGGAGCTGTTGGAGTGAGTCCAGAGGAGGCCCTGGAGATGCTGGGAGGGCTGGAGCAGCTCTGGAGCCAGGCTGAGAGAGTTGGGGTTGTTGAGGCTGGAGAAGAGAAGGCTGCAGGGAGAGCTTAGAGCACCTTCCAGTGCCTGAAGGGGCTCCAGGAAAGCTGGGGAGGGACTTGGGATGAGAACATGGAGGGATGGGATGAGGGGGAATGGCTTTAAATTTAAAGGAGGGGAGACTGAGGTGAGATCTTAGGAGGAAATTGTTGGTGTGAGGCTCAAAAGGATTCATAAATCCACCTTTACCCAAAGGTTCAAATCAAGCTCGTATCCCAGCCTGGAGAAGAGGAGGCTCCCAGGTGAGCTCAGAGCAACCTTCCAATATCTGAAGGGGCTCCAAGAAAGCTGAGGGAGGGCTTTGGACACGGGGGGGTAGGGAGAGGAGAAGGGAAATGGGTTAAAACTTGGAGAGAAAGGGGAGACTGAGGTTGGAGATGAGGAAGAAATTGTTGAATGTGAGGGTGCTGAGCCCCTGTGCCAGGTTTCCCAGAGAAGCTGTGGCTGCCCCATCCCTGGCAGTGTCTCAGGTCAGGTTGGATGGGGCTTGGAGCAACCTGGGCTGGTGGGAGGTGTCCCTGCCCATGGAAAGGGGTTGGGAATGGAGGAGCTTTGAGGTCCCTTCCAACCCAATCCTCTCTAGGACTCCGTCAGCTGCCGCCCCACAGCTCCGCACCCTCCCAGCGCTGTCCCGGGGTTGTGTCCTTCTCCTTCTCCTTCTCCTTCTCCTTCTCCTTCTCCTTCTCCTTCTCCTTCTCCTTCTCCTTCTCCTTCTCCTTCTCCTTCTCCTTCTCCTTCTCCTTCTCCTTCTCCTTCTCCTTCTCCTTCTCCTTCTCCTTCTCCTCCTCCTCCTCCTCCTCCTCCTCCTCCTCCTCCTCCTCCTCCTCCTCCTCCTTCTCCTTCCTTCTCCCTGTCCCTCTCCCCTCTCTCCCTTCCCGCCGCCATCCCGTCCCCTCCCTCCCCTTAGGAAAGGGAGCGCCAGACCGCTGGCCCCGCCCCATTACGTGACGTCACTTCCGTTCAGCTATCCGTTGCTATAGCAACGCGCGACGCGTCCCGACGTTCTGCTGCAGCCATGGAGGCCCCAGGGGGATGGGGACGGCGGCGGCCGCACCGCTTGCCCCGGGAAGTGATGGGGTCCATCCCGCACTCCTTCGGGCTGGTGAGGAGATGCCCGGTGCTGCGGGGCCAGTGGTGCGGGCACGGGGCGGGTTGGGGAAGGGCCCACTGAGAGGAGCTGCTGGGGTTCACCCGAGGTAACCGGTACCGGGCGGGCCGAGGACATCGGCTGGACGCGGTACCGGCCGTGGGGGCCTCTGAGGGAAGCGGTGTAGTGGTATCCCGTGTTCTTTTGGGGATGCGTGGGCACTGAGTGGGGTGCAGTGGGGAGCTCAGTGCCCCGGGGTGCAGCTCTGCTCTGGAGCCAGGCTGGGAGAGTTGGGGTTGCTCAGCCAGGGGAACAGAAGGCTGCAGAGAGATCTTATTGTGGCCTTTCAGAACTTAAAGGAGAACGTACAAGACAGGGACACACTTTTTAGCAGAGCCTTTAGCAATAGGACAAGGGGTAATGAGGTTTAAACTACAAGAGGGAATATTCATGGTGGATAAAAGGAAGAAATGTTTTACTCTGAGAGTGGTGAGAGCCTGGCCCAGGTTGCCCAGAGAGGTGGGCGATGACCCATCCCTGGAACCATTCCAGGTCAGGTTGGATGGGGCTCTGAGCAACCTGATCCAGTTGCAGATATTTCATTGATGATTTAGATGAAGGGATTGAGTCCATCCTCAGGAAATTCCCAGCTGACACTAAGCTGGGGGGAAGTGTGGATCAGCTGGAAGGCAGGAGGGCTCTGCAGAGGGACCTGGAGAGACTGGAGAGTTGGGCTGATCCCAAGGGGATGAGGTTGAAGATTCCAAGGGCTGGGTCCTGCACTTTGGCCACAAGAAGCCCCTGGGGAGCTCCAGGCTGGGCAGGGAGTGGTTGCAGCAAGGGAGCTGGGAGTCTGGCTTGGCAGGAAGCTGCAGAGGAGGCAGCAGTGTGGCCAGGTGGCCAAGAAGGCCAATGGCATCCTGGGCTGGCTGAGGAAGAGCGTGGCCAGCAGGTCCAGGGAAGGGATTCTGCCCCTGTGCTCAGCCCTGGGGAGGCCACAGCTTGAGTCCTGTGTCCAGTTCTGGGCCCCCCAGTTCAGGAAGTTCAGGAAGGAGCTTGAGGTGCTGGAGCAGGTGCAGAGAAGAGCAAGGAGGCTGGGAAGGGATCCAGCAGAATTCCTGGGAGGAAGGAAGGGCTGAGGGAGCTGGGGGTGTTGAGGCTGGAGAAGAGGAGGCTCAGGGGAGACCTCATCACTCTCTGCAACTCCCTGAAAGGAGGTTGGAGCCAGGGGGGGGTTGGGCTCTTTTCCCAGGCAACTCTCAGCAAGACAAGAGGGCACAAAGGGTCTCAAGTTGTGCCAGGGGAGGTTTAGGTTGGAGATGAGAAAGAATTTCTTTCTGGAGAGGGTGATCAGCCCTTGGAATGGGCTGCCCAGGGAAGTAGTGGATTCTCCGTGTCTGGAGATCTTTCCAAAGAGCCTGGATGTGGCACTCAGTGCCATGGGCTGGGAACCACGGGGGGAGTGGATCAAGGGTTGGACTTGATGAGCTCTGAGCTCCCTTCCAACCCAGCCCATTCTGAGATTCTATATCCCTGGGGTTGGACTGGATGGCCCAGAAAGGTCCTTTCCCACCCAAACCATGAAATGATTCCATGTTCCTGTACTGACAATGTTCCCTTCAAGGCAAACTTTGTTGGTAATTAATCCTAATAACCCTGAACTGTCAAAATTTGCTGCTCTGTTCTTATTTCCTCATCTATCCAACTAAGTAAAACCCCCAAATAACTCATTAACTTTTCACCACTTGCTTCTGCGTTCTCTTACAGAGAGTCAAGCCTCCCAAGGAGCAAGCCTCTGATAATTTTATCTTGCTCCAGAGAGAGAGGGAAAAGGAACTGCAGGAATATAAAGATTTTGTCAATATTTACAACCAGTACCGCAGGATTCACACCTGGCAGCAAAGGAACTCCAGGAGATGGCTTCACAGTGCTGTGCACAGAAGGGTGGATGCAGCCATGCAGGAGCAGCAGGCAGGGATTGAGGAGAGAAGAGAGAGGTAGGGAACAGGTTGCTAATTAACAGCAGCATCTGCTTGGTTTTCAAGCTGTAGCTGTCAGGGGATGGTGTTTGTTAGAACAGAAAGCATGGGGCTGCTTCAGGGGTGCCAGAATGGTTTGGAAGGGACCTCAAAGCTCCTCCATTCCCAACCCCTTTCCATGGGCAGGGACACCTCCCACCAGCCCAGGTTGCTCCAAGCCCCATCCAACCTGACCTGAGACACTGCCAGGGATGGGGCAGCCACAGCTTCTCTGGGAAACCTGGCACAGGGGCTCAGCACCCTCACATTCAACAATTTCTTCCTCATCTCCAACCTCAGTCTCCCCTTTCTCTCCAAGTTTTAACCCATTTCCCTTCTCCTCTCCCTACCCCCCCGTGTCCAAAGCCCTCCCCCAGCTTTCTTGCAGCCCCTTCACATATTGGAAAGTTGCTACTTCATGTTTGAGAACATTTTTCCCCAAACACCCCTGTTTTCCCCCATGTCCTTTGGTTTCCATGACTGTATCTTTGTCACCTGGGTCAACCAGGGGACCGACCTCCCCTTTGGGCTGGGAAAGGCTCAGGGGAAGCCATGTGGAAGCTCCCAGTGATGTGGGACGCAGGAAATCAAGTTTCCCTGGGAATTTTTCATAGTGTTGATGCTCCTATTCCTCTTCCTTCTCCTTGATTTCCCCACCTCCCTTTCCTTTGTGTTCCTGGGCACAAGCACCAATTCAATACCTGGAAATTGGGATGGGAATGTTTTGCAAATGAACCCCCCAAAAATGGTTTCTACACCCTCATTGCCTCCTTCACAACTCCCTGTGAGTTTAAATTGATGGACCTTTTTTATTTTATTTTATTTTTGCCACAGTTTTTCCCTGAGGAGGACAAGGCAGGCTCAGTCCCTCCAGCTCTAACTAAAGGATCAATAGCTATCGAGCTATCGCGCTTCCTCCACTTAGGTTGTTGAAGCAGTTGCCTTTAATTGTTCTTTCAGACTGTAAATACAGTGTACAGGACTTTTTCATTTATTTGTTCATTTTTTTATTTCCCTGTTAAAGCTCAAATTCAAGAATTAATTCCCAATCTCCAACCTTAATCTCCCCTCTTCCAGTTTAAGACCATCACCTCTTGTTCTCTCCCTCCCTGCCCTTGTCCCAAGTCCCTCCCCAGCTTTCCTCGAGCCCCTTCAGGCACTGGAAGGTGCTCTAAGCTCTCCCTGCAGCCTTCTCTTCTCCAGCCTCAACAACCCCAACTCTCTCAGCCTGGCTCCAGAGCTGCTCCAGCCCTCCCAGCATCTCCAGGGCCTCCTCTGGACTCACTCCAACAGCTCCATCTCTTTCTGGGGCTGGGGACCCCAGAACTGGACCCAGCACCCCAGGGGGGGTCTCCCCAGAGTGGAGCAGAGGGGGACAATCCCCTCCCTGGCTCCTGGACCAGGAGCTCACCACCCCCAAATAAATTTCTTCCCAACATCTCACCTAAATCTCCCTTCTTTCATTTTAAAACCCTTCCCCCTCATCCCATCCCTCCCTGCCCTTGTCCCAAGTCCCTCCCCAGCTTTCCTGGAGCCCCTTCAAGCACTGGAAGGTGCTCTAAGCTCTCCCTGCAGCCTTCTCTTCTCCAGCCTCAACAACCCCAACTCTCTCTGTGCTTTTCTCCACACCCCACCATCTCTATGGGCCACCTGGTCCCATAAAGGAAAACAAAGCAAGTGTTTTCTTGTGTCCAGGTGGAACATCACACATTTGAATCTGTGCCCTTTGCCTCTTGTCCTGTCTCTGGGCACTGCTGAGAAGCAGCTCTCTCCTTTTGCTTCATTCCATCCCATTAGGTGTCTGTACACATCAATGAGATCTTCCTGACCCTTCTCCAGGCTGAACACTCCCAGCTCTCTCTAAAGGATCCTCAGGAGAGATTTTTCTGTTATCATGGTTACTCCACACCCTTTATCACCTCAGCAGCTTTTCACTAGGCTTGTTCCACTAATTTTTTATCTCCCTTGTGCTGTACCAGACCCAGCACCCCAGGTGAGATCTCCTCAGTGCTGGGAGTAAGGATCCATCACCCCCTGGCTCTGCTGGCAGACCTTTTCCTCCTTGCTCACCTTTACCACCAGGGTGCATTGCTGGATCACCTTCAGCTTCTCTGCACAGCCACTTCCCAGCCTGTCCTAGTCCAGGGAGTTTTTCCTCCCCAGGTGCAGGATATTTTGTTGAACTTCATGAGTTTCCTTCTGATTTAGCTGCTTAAGATTCATCTTTGCAAGGAGACAGTGAAGAGAGTGGAGCTGCATCCCCAAAATTCACCTTTGTTTTGGCTCCTCTAATTATTGGTGACACAGTATCCCTGTATCATAGAATCACCGAATCACAGAATGGGCTGGGTTGGAAGGGAGCTCAGAGCTCATCAAGTCCAACCCTTGATCCACTCCCCCCGTGGTTCCCAGCCCATGGCACTGAGTGCCACATCCAGGCTCTTTGGAAAGATCTCCAGACACGGAGAATCCACTACTTCCCTGGGCAGCCCATTCCAAGGGCTGATCACCCTCTCCAGAAAGAAATTCTTTCTCAGCTCCAACCTAAACCTCCCCTGGCACAACTTGAGACCCTTTGTGCCCTCTTGTCTTGCTGAGAGTTGCCTGGGAAAAGAGCCCAACCCCCCCCTGGCTCCAACCTCCTTTCAGGGAGTTGCAGAGAGTGATGAGGTCTCCCCTGAGCCTCCTCTTCTCCAGCCTCAACACCCCCAGCTCCCTCAGCCCTTCCTTCCTCCCAGGAATTCTGCTGGATCCCTTCCCAGCCTCCTTGCTCTTCTCTGCACCTGCTCCAGCACCTCAAGCTCCTTCCTGAGGGACTTGCTGAGGGGCCCAGAACTGGACACAGGACTCAAGCTGTGGCCTCCCCAGGGCTGAGCACAGGGGCAGAATCCCTTCCCTGGACCTGCTGGCCATGCTCTTCCTCAGCCAGCCCAGGATGCCATTGGCCTTCTTGCCCACCTGGCCACACTGCTGCCTCCTCTTCAGCTTCCTGGCAAGCCAGACTCCCAGCTCCCTTGCTGCAACCACTCCCTGCCCAGCCTGGAGCTCCCCAGGGGCTTCTTGTGGCCAAAGTGCAGGACCCGGCCCTTGGAATCTTCAACCTCATCCCCTTGGGATCAGCCCAACTCTCCAGTCTCTCCAGGTCCCTCTGCAGAGCCCTCCTGCCTTCCAGCTGATCCACACTTCCCCCCAGCTTAGTGTCAGCTGGGAATTTGCTGAGGATGGACTCAATCCCCTCATCTAAATCATCAATGAAGATTGAATGTCAGAGTGATTTTGCAGTGGCATTTGTATTGGAATTAATGAATTTCTGGATTCCTTAGACTCAGGTTTAAGCGAGGTAAATGGTGATGTGTTTAAAAATTGCCAGTTTGACAGAGTTCTCCCATGAAAGATCCTTCAGGGTGAGGAATGGTTTTCAGGGTGGTGCTAAAACAACAAATTGGAGAGAAAATACCACTATAGGTCTCTTAAGTATTAGAGAAGGGGGGATAAATGCCAAAGAGGGATCACACTGAAGGGTAACAATAGTGCAGGCTCAAACTGATATCAACTGGTAAAAAATGCAGTCTGCATTTGTTTAGTGGGGTCTGAAGTTGTAAAGCAGCCTTGGAAATGGGTTTGTGAGGTAAGCAGCTTAAATTGTGCCAGGACAGAATCGTTGTGCTGAAAGATCCCTTCTGTGGGCACAACAGGAGTGATCTTCCTGCTAAAATTTGCTGTTTCCTTGGATGTTCCCTTCTTTGGCTTTTGCAAGAAGTATTGAAAGGAGCCCAGCACCCATTTTGAGCTCACAACAAAGAAACTAAAACTTCATCATTCTGCAGAGAGCATTTCTTGAGCTTTTGATGGTTTCATTACAGACTCCAGGAGCTGCTGGAGGGAGAGAACAGTCAGTACTGTGCTGAGATGGAGTCACTTGAAGAAACAGAGCTGGACAGACAACAGAAAATGAGGGAGAGAGCAAAACTCCTGAGAGAGAAGAGAGAAACAGCAAGACAACAGCTGGTGGCTGAAAAACTAGAGCAGCAGTTCAGGTATCTTATCAAATCATAAGTGAATACAAAGAGGCAATTCAAACAAGAAGGTGAAAATAATAAGCTGAGGAAGGAAAGATGCTTGAAATGATAAAAGAAAAAGATTTTGGGTGGTTTGAGTAGAGGTCTATGAGCTTGGCCAGGACTTGCAGGCCTCAGCTCTGTTGTTTTTGAAGAGGTGCAGCCTCTGAAGAGCTGGGATTTTCCATGCTGTGGTGCCCAGAAAAAAAGAAAGGTGAAGACAGCAGGTGCAGAGAGGTGTCCTGTGTCCAGTGGTTGATTTCAGTGCTGAGAAATCCCAAAAAGATCCCACCAGGTGCACTGCCAAAGCCTTGTGGGAGCATCCTTGTGCTTTCACCTGGGTTTTCTCTTGTTATTCTTTCTTCTGTTCTGTTTCAGCTTTCTGAAACTGGAGTGAAAAGGGTTCAAAGATTGTTAATTTAGCATAAATGATGCTTATTAACCTAATACATCCAAAATCCTTAAAAAGCTGAGAGGTTTTTATTTATCCCATACTGAGCCTTTAATTCCTTTCCATACCAAATCTTCCTAGATGCTGAGCTTGACTTTTGAAGTCCTTCATGTTTTCAGGTGCTTTTCAGGCCCCAAGGCCTTGCCATGAATCATAGAATCATAGAATGGGCTGGGTTGGAAGGGAGCTCAGAGCTCATCAAGTCCAACCCTTGATCCACTCCCCCCGTGGTTCCCAGCCCATGGCACTGAGTGCCACATCCAGGCTCTTTGGAAAGAGCTCCAGACACGGAGAATCCACTACTTCCCTGGGCAGCCCATTCCAAGGTCTGATCACCCTCTCCAGAAAGAAATTCTTTCTCAGCTCCAACCTAAACCTCCCCTGGCACAACTTGAGACCCTTTGTGCCCTCTTGTCTTGCTGAGAGTTGCCTGGGAAAAGAGCCCAACCCCCCCCTGGCTCCAACCTCCTTTCAGGGAGTTGCAGAGAGTGATGAGGTCTCCCCTGAGCCTCCTCTTCTCCAGCCTCAACACCCCCAGCTCCCTCAGCCCTTCCTTCCTCCCAGGAATTCTGCTGGATCCCTTCCCAGCCTCCTTGCTCTTCTCTGCAACTGCTCCAGCACCTCAAGCTCCTTCCTGAACTTCCTGAACTGGGGGGCCCAGAACTGGACACAGGACTCAAGCTGTGGCCTCCCCAGGGCTGAGCACAGGGGCAGAATCCCTTCCCTGGACCTGCTGGCCACGCTCTTCCTCAGCCAGCCCAGGATGCCATTGGCCTTCTTGGCCACCTGGCCACACTGCTGCCTCCTCTGCAGCTTCCTGGCAAGCCAGACTCCCAGCTCCCTTGCTGCAACCACTCCCTGCCCAGCCTGCAGCTCCCCAGGGGCTTCTTGTGGCCAAAGTGCAGGACCCGGCCCTTGGAATCTTCAACCTCATCCCCTTGGGATCAGCCCAACTCTCCAGTCTCTCCAGGTCCCTCTGCAGAGCCCTCCTGCCTTCCAGCTGATCCACACTTCCCCCCAGCTTAGTGTCAGCTGGGAATTTCCTGAGGATGGACTCAATGCCCTCCTCTAAATCCTCCCTCAAGATATTAAACAGCACTGGGCCCAACACTGATCCCTGGGGGACACCACTAGTGACCGGCCGCCATTTTGATGCAGCCCCGTTCAGCACCACTCTCTGGGCCCGGCCCTCCAGCCAGTTCCTAACCCAGCACAGAGTGCTCCTGGCTGAGCCATGGCCTGACAGCTTTTCCAGGAGAATCCTAGGGGAGACGCTGTCAAAGGCCTTGCTGACGTCCAGGTAAAAATCTGGAATGAAATCTGCCTTGCTCAATTCTTGGGAATTCTGGTGTTCTGAGGAAGTGATGAAAAGAACATGAACTTCATGTCACTGTAATCATTTTAAGCAGCTCTTCCTGGGCTCCAGCAGTGCTCTGGAAATCCACACCACCTATTTCTCAAGTGTTCAGAGCCTGGGGAAAAAAACCCAACACTTCGTTTCACTTGTGCATCAAGTCTAATTAAGTGATTTCACAGAGAAATGTTGATTTCTTAGCTGTGCACTTCCCAGGTGCTAAGGCAGCACACACACTTCTAAATTTGTGGTGCTGGCTCTAAAATGCAGCCCCCAAAGTGCTTGAAATTCACTTCTAAAATAGTTTAGGGGAGGTGCTGCTGGGATGCCTTTTATTTTGTACTTCTAGCTTGCTTCACACACCAAGGAGAAAGGATTCAGGTTGAGATTTAGACTCCTAAAGGTGGGTGTTTCAGGGCTGGTAATTTTTTATATTCTCTGGGAGTCAGAAGTTGTGGCTAAAAGATAATTCAGGCTCTTTTAACCCAGGGATATGTTCAGCCTTGGTATCTGTAAAAAAAATTGTAATTTTTTACAATTTGCATCCTTTTTTTTTGTGATAACATAAGAAGCACCCATGTGAGAATGTTCTTCTCACAGCCACTTTGTCCTCCAGCCATAAAGGAAATAAATAAGTGGGAGGAGGGGGAATAAATGCAGTTTGTCTTGGGGAAGTGGCTACATAAAGGCACAATTTTAATTTTAAGAAGCTTAGGAGAGCAAAGTGAGGCAGAAACTCAGCCATCTGGGGGAGCAGATGCTGATGGGCTGCTCTAAAAGCTGCTTTGAAGGAATTCTTTTGATGAAATCAAGCAGTTACAGGGTTATTTTCTATCAAAATTCCAACAGTGCCAAACTTTTATTTAACTTCTCTCCCCCTCTGAGCATGCAATTAAATTCAGATTAGTTTCTGAGCATGAAAAAGAATAACTAATTCTTTATTCCTCTACTGCTGAGACAGCTTGGAACCCATTGTTCAAGGTAATACAGTTCTTTCTACTGGTGTAAGACTTCAAATGTCAATAATGGTTTTTGCCTCAGAACACTGGAGAAATAAATCTTTCATGAATACTAATTAGCACCCTACTCTGTAATCACCTCCAGCTCTTACCCAGGGGTTGGAAGGGAGATCCTAGAGTTCCAGTGTAAGAAAACTGATCTTAATGTAGTATGTTTGACTTCCTTGAAGGTGAGGAAACCTCTTGGAGTGTGCTGTGGCTCCTGGCTGCCTGTTGTTCTGCTGCTCCCTGCTTTTGTTGTTGGGACAACCAGGGAATGATGGTCAGGAGGTTCCTGGATCACACAAGGAAGTGTGGGAAGCTGCCAGGCAGAAAAGGACCTGGGGGTGTTGGTTGATTCAGCTGAAGAGGAGCCAGGGTGTGCCCAGGTGGCCAAGAAGGCCACCAGCATCCTGGCTTGTGTCAGGGCAACAGAGCTGGGAAAGGGTCTGGAGCACAAGGAGAAGGTTCTGGAGAACTTGTGAGGAGCTGAGGGAAGTGGGAAATTTGGGTTTGGATGAGGCTGAGGGGAGACCTTCTGGCTCTCTGCAGCCCCCTGAGAGGAGGTTGGAGCCAGGGGGGGTCGGGCTCTGCTCCCAAGGAAGAAGGGATGGGAGAAGAGGAATTGAGCTGGAGGTTTAGATTGGAGCTTGGGAAGAATTTCTCCCTGGCAAGGGTTGTCAGGGCCTGGCCCAGGCTGCCCAGGGCAGGGCTGGAGTCCCCATCATTCCTGGAGGGCTTTAAAAACCATGTGGATGAGGCACTTCAGGACATGGGTGATACAGATATTAATAAATATATTTTATTCAGGGGGAATGTTGGCAGTTGGATGTGGTGATCTTACAGGTCTTCTCCAACTGTCACCCTTCTGTGGTTCTGTGACTGAGAACTGAGCACTTGCCAGGTTTTTATATTTGAGTTTGAGGTGACAGTTGTGTTTTCGTTCCCTTCTCCAAGTATTTGCTGGCTATGAAGGAGCTCTTGGGTGAGTATTCTGAGCCTTCACTTTGAATAAAGAGCAACCCACATGCTTGAACAAGGCTGTGTGTGGATTTCATAAGAAAAGGGAATAAACAAACCATATAATGCATGTTCCAGCTCCTTGTGTGCATTTTAGAGAAAATACATTTTGTGGATGTAACGTTGTGCATGTAAATGTAATTTTTTTTTTTCAAATGCAAACATAGGACCTGCTCTTCATCTCATTAATGGCCAAATCTCCATCAAATCACTCTCTCTGTGCTTCCTGTGGTCTCTAAAGGAATTGGTGCCAGACCCAAGTGTAGAATTTGGCTTCCTGAGCCATTGTCATAGAACCATAAAGTGGTTTGGGTTGGAAGGGACTTCAAAGCTCATCCATTCCCAACCCCTTTCCATGGGCAGGGACACCTCCCACCAGTCCAGGTTGCTCCAAGCCCCATCCAACCTGACCTGAGACACTGCCAGGGATGGGGCAGCCACAGCTTCTCTGGGAAACCTGGCACAGGGGCTCAGCACCCTCACAACAAAGAATTTCTTCCTAAAATCTCACCTCAATCTCCCCTCTTCAAGTTTCAAACCATTACCTCTTGTCCTTCCACTCCCTGCCCTTGTCCCAAGTCCCTCCCCAGCTTTCCTGGAGCCCCTTCAGGTACTGGAAGCCTGAATTAGCTACAACCTAGGAGCCTCCATCCATCACACAACTACAGACTTAATAATTGGTTTATTATTTTTTTTAAGCTTTTCTTTTTGTTTTCTTGAACTTTTTCTCTTACTTTTCAGAGAACAATGTGGGGAGCTTCATGAAAAGTGGATGAAGATACATCAGCAGGAGGTGTGCAAAGACCGACTGGCCCAGATAGCTCTGAAAGAGGAAATGAAAAAGCAACAAGAGAAGGAGGAGCAGATGTTTGCTGAGCTTTGGGAAGCTGACAGGTTGGCTAAGGAAAGGAGAGGAGAGATGGAGGGGAAGAAACTGGCAGGGCAGAACCAAGAAGTCCTGAATGCTCTCAGTGCCCAAATGGCAGAGCTCAGTGCTCGGCAGGAGGAGGAGAAGAAGCTGAAGGAGGAAGAAGCTCAACTGCTGGTAATTTCCACAGCATTCTCAGTTCTGGGTTCTGTTGGAGGCTCTCCTCCTGACAGGCTTACTGCACATTTAGATTCACAGAATCATAGAATGGGCTGGGTTGGAAGGGAGCTCAGACCTCATCAAGTCCAACCCTTGATCCACTCCCCCCGTGGTTCCCAGCCCATGGCACTGAGTGCCACATCCAGGCTCTTTGGAAAGATCTCCAGACACGGAGAATCCACTACTTCCCTGGGCAGCCCATTCCAAGGTCTGATCACCCTCTCCAGAAAGAAATTCTTTCTCAGCTCCAACCTAAACCTCCCCTGGCACAACTTGAGACCCTTTGTGCCCTCTTGTCTTGCTGAGAGTTGCCTGGGAAAAGAGCCCAACCCCCCCTGGCTCCAACCTCCTTTCAGGGAGTTGCAGAGAGTGATGAGGTCTCCCCTGAGCCTCCTCTTCTCCAGCCTCAACACCCCCAGCTCCCTCAGCCCTTCCTTCCTCCCAGGAATTCTGCTGGATCCCTTCCCAGCCTCCTTGCTCTTCTCTGCACCTGCTCCAGCACCTCAAGCTCCTTCCTGAGGGACTTGCTGAGGGGCCCAGAACTGGACACAGGACTCAAGCTGTGGCCTCCCCAGGGCTGAGCACAGGGGCAGAATCCCTTCCCTGGACCTGCTGGCCACGCTCTTCCTCAGCCAGCCCAGGATGCCATTGGCCTTCTTGCCCACCTGGCCACACTGCTGCCTCCTCTGCAGCTTCCTGCCAAGCCAGACTCCCAGCTCCCTTGCTGCAACCACTCCCTGCCCAGCCTGGAGCTCCCCAGGGGCTTCTTGTGGCCAAAGTGCAGGACCTGGCACTTGGCCTTGTAGATTAATCCATCCCTGATTTGGAGCTCCTCTGATTCCATTAGGATCTCAGCCTGTCCTATTAACCTAAGCCTCTTTCCCCCAACATGTTACTCTTGAGAAGAGGGAAAGAACATCTTGTGAAACGCAGCATGGAAAGGATTTGGGCATTCAAAGCTGTTCTCAGAGCCTCTGTGGGAAATGGAAATATTTTCAAATTCCTGCCAATCAGCTTTGCATGTTTCTGGTTTCCTCTTTCCTGCTAGTGAATCACAGAATCATGGAGTGGGTTGGGTTGGGTTGGAAGGGGCCTTCAAGATCATCCAGTTCCAACTCTCCTGCAGAAAAAGGGACACCTCCCACCAGCCCAGGTTGCTCCAAGCCCCATCCAACCTGACCTGAGACACTGCCAGGGATGGGGCAGCCACAGCTTCTCTGGGAAACCTGGCACAGGGGCTCAGCACCCTCAAATTCAAGAATTTCTCCCTAAGATCTCATCTCAATCTCCCCTCTGAAACCTTTTTCCTTCATCCCATCCCTCCCTGCCCTTGTCCCAAGTCCCTCCCCAGCTTTCCTGGAGCCCCTTCAGGCACTGGAAGGTGCTCTAAGCTCTCCCTGCAGCCTTCTCTTCTCCAGCCTCAACAACCCCAATTCTCTCAGCCTGGCTCCAGAGCTGCTCCAGCCCTCCCAGCATCTCCAGGGCCTCCTCTGGACTCACCCTCCCATCAAAGAATTTCTTCCTGATGTCCAACCTCAATCATGTGGTCCCAGCTGGAGCACCAGATCTCAGACCATCAGAGATCTGTTTAATCCTCATGCTCAGTGCTCTGCTCCCAGAAGGGAAGGTGAGCTGAGGTTGACACTAGGACGCTGTCCTCCCTGACAGGAGTCCCATGGAGCCAGCATCTGGGCTCATCCAACAGTCCAAACTACTCCATATTCTGTAGTGATGGAGTCCATGATGAAGCTGGGAAGTCAGCAGGGCTGGATCAGGATTGTCCCCAGGCTCCTGCACTCATGTGGGCCCCAAAAGTTGAGATTGAACCCAACTGCAGCTCCCAAGAGCCTCCTCAGCCCTTCCTCACACAGCTCCTTCCCAGCTCTGCTTCAGGGCTCCCATCAGGGCTGGCTGAGAGCCCCAGAAGTCAAATTCCTGCAGGGAACCAATCCAGGTTGGCTGAAATAACAGATCCTGAGTTTCAAAGCTGTTTCACCATCTTCTCAAAGTGATTTTGACCTTTCAGGCAGAGACAGCAAAGTCAAGTTTGGCTCTGAAACTCTGCAAGAAGCAGTGGGTGCTTTCTGTCCAGCATAACCCGTTGTATTCCTTAGGTCCAGCCATGCTCTTTCTGACCAATCTGCTGATCAATTTTAGATTTATTTATGTTATAAAAGAGGCATCTCTTAAAACCAGATTAACAAAACCCTATGAACCTCCAAGAGAGCTGAACTTTGTAGCTAAGTGAATGATGGTCAGGTATTGTTTTATGACAATGTTTGAGTGCACTTTGGTTTGGAAACTCACTCATATGCAGGAATTATGCTGTTATTTCATGATTGCTACTTTAGGATTTATTTTTTAAGCCAAATAATCTTAAATCTACATATACCAGATGGATCTTGAATGTTTTTCTTTGTTCCTTTCTTAAGAATTCAGCTTGACTCTCCATTTTTTCTGCCCAATATAAAGTGGAACATAAAGTCTGAAGCACTGAAAATTCAGTAAATCAGAATATTAGGATCCAATTGATTTTTGCAGCCTTCTGTCCACTGGAGCTGTGCTCTTGAACACCCAGCACAGACACAGGGCAGAGAAAATATGCAGAAATAGGAGGAACACAGGGCTCTGGTCCAGGTTAGTGGCTGTGGCTGCAGGAGGAGACTTGGCTATAGCTCCTGCATGCTGCACTGATATTGATTTCTCTGAAGAGATATGAGATCTTTTACAGGAGGAATTCCAGTGGTTGGGTACTGCAGGGAATGTGATAATTAAAGGGGGGAAAATCCTGCAGTCTAATGAGTGGCACATTAAAATGTTCCCACTTGAACAGGTCTAATGGCTGAGAATAATTCTCTGATGTCAGCAAGAAAGGCTTTGCCTTTAAATATTTCATTTTGCTTTTTGATTTGCTGATTAAACTCATTCCAGCCATCACTTAGTGTCACAAACGACACTTTTCTGGTGTCATTTTCCAAACTGGTTGTTTTTCCTGTTGCAGGAAGAAGAACTGCAGCTGCTTAAGCTAGAAAATGACCAACTAAAGAAGGAGAAACTCCAGAAACAGAAGGATTGCAGGGAAATGTTGCTCAGTGCAGTCCAGGACAAGCAGAAGCATCTTAATGAAGAAAAACAAAATGAACGTGACCTAGAGATGAAGATCCTGGAAAAATCTCTTCAGGAATGTCAGGAAGACACCAAGGAGAAAAAAAAAAGAAAAGTAAGGGCTAGAATCAGGTTTTCATAGGGAAATTGGGGGGCAGTGTCTCATCTGGACTAATTTTGTCCAATGAGATCAGAGAGGAGCCTTTTTTGCTCTGAACAAGCTGTTTATTTTGTTGCTTAGCCTGTTGCTTCTCCCCCTGCCAGCCCTCTGCTTCTCTGCAGCAGCTCATTATTTGTTTAAAACAACAGTGAGTACATTAAAACATGCTTTACAATCAGCAAGGCTAGAAAAAAAACAGGAGGCTCTCAGGGAATTTTGGAATCTTGTCCTTCCATCCTGATTTCATGGTGTATAAATCACCTGATATTATTTTACTGCCTGGACATAATGGAGGTTAGAAAAAATGTTGGTTTTGTAGACCTGAGTTAGTAAAGATTTCTAACTGCAGAGAAAGGTAAATATTTAATTTATTCTAATTCATTAATACTAAAAAAACAGTCTACAGTCTTTAAAAAAGGGATATATAGATGCCAAAACTCACATGAAATCATAGAATCATAGAATCATAGAATGGGCTGGGTTGGAAGGGACCTCAGAGCTCATCAAGTCCAACCCTTGATCCACTCCCCCCGTGGTTCCCAGCCCATGGCACTCAGTGCCACATCCAGGCTCTTTTGAAACATCTCCAGACACGGAGAATCCACTACTTCCCTGGGCAGCCCATTCCAATGCTTGATCACTCTCTCCAGAAAGAAATTCTTTCTAATATCCAACCTAAACCTCCCCTGGCACAACTTGAGACCCTTTGTGCCCTCTTGTCTTGTTGAAAGTCGTATGGCAAAAGAGACCAACGTCCACCTGGCTCCAACCTCCTTTCAGGGAGTTGTAGACAGCGATGAGGTCTCCCCTGAGCCTCCTCTTCTCCAGCCTCAACACCTCCAGCTCTCTCAGCCTCTCCTCATAGGGTCTGTGTTTGAGTCCCTTCACCAGCCTGGTTGCCCTCCTTTGGACCTGCTCCAGCACCTCAAGCTCCTTCCTGAACTGGGGGGCCCAGAACTGGACACAGGACTCAAGCTGTGGCCTCCCCAGGGCTGAGCACAGGGGCAGAATCCCTTCCCTGGACCTGCTGGCCACGCTCTTCCTCAGCCAGCCCAGGATGCCATTGGCCTTCTTGCCCACCTGGCCACACTGCTGCCTCCTCTGCAGCTTCCTGGCAAGCCAGACTCCCAGCTCCCTTGCTGCAACCACTCCCTGCCCAGCCTGGAGCTCCCCAGGGGCTTCTTGTGGCCAAAGTGCAGGACCCGGCCCTTGGAATCTTCAACCTCATCCCCTTGGGATCAGCCCAACTCTCCAGTCTCTCCAGGTCCCTCTGCAGAGCCCTCCTGCCTTCCAGCTGATCCACACTTCCCCCCAGCTTAGTGTCAGCTGGGAATTTGCTGAGGATGGACTCAATGCCCTCCTCTAAATCCTCCCTCAAGATATTAAACAGCACTGGGCCCAACACTGATCCCTGGGGGACACCACTAGTGACCGGCCGCCATTTTGATGCAGCCCCGTTCAGCACCACTCTCTGGGCCCGGCCCTCCAGCCAGTTCCTAACCCAGCACAGAGTGCTCCTGGCTGAGCCATGGCCTGACAGCTTTTCCAGGAGAATCCTAGGGGAGACGGTGTCAAAGGCCTTGCTGAAGTCCAGGCAGACCACATCCACAGCCTTTCCCCTCATCCACCAGTCGTGTCACCCCATCATAAAAGGAGCTCAGGTTGGAAATATCTTGGTGATGCCATGAAGCCGTCGATGTCACTTCTTAAATTCAAAACAAGTAGAAGGTCCAACTTCAGGGTTAAAATGAGTTTCCAGATAACGTTAAGAACCAGCAGAGGGCTGCACTCATTACTCTGCTCAAGGTATTTAGATGAGCCAGCAGTGTGGCCAGGTGGGCAAGAAGGCCAATGGCATCCTGGGCTGGCTGAGGAAGAGCGTGGCCAGCAGGTCCAGGGAAGGGATTCTGCCCCTGTGCTCAGCCCTGGGGAGGCCACAGCTTGAGCCCTGTGTCCAGTTCTGGGCCCCTCAGCAAGTCCCTCAGGAAGGAGCTTGAGGTGCTGGAGCAGGTGCAGAGAAGAGCAAGGAGGCTGGGAAGGGATCCAGCAGAATTCCTGGGAGGAAGGAAGGGCTGAGGGAGCTGGGGGTGTTGAGGCTGGAGAAGAGGAGGCTCAGGGGAGACCTCATCACTCTCTGCAACTCCCTGAAAGGAGGTTGGAGCCAGGGGGGGGTTGGGCTCTTTTCCCAGGCAACTCTCAGCAAGACAAGAGGGCACAAAGGGTCTCAAGTTGTGCCAGGGGAGGTTTAGGTTGGAGATGAGAAAGAATTTCTTTCTGGAGAGGGTGATCAGACATTGGAATGGGCTGCCCAGGGAAGTAGTGGATTCTCCGTGTCTGGAGATGTTTCAAAAGAGCCTGGATGTGGCACTCAGTGCCATGGGCTGGGAACCACGGGGGGAGTGGATCAAGGGTTGGACTTGATGAGCTCTGAGGTCCCTTCCAACCCAGCCCATTCTATGATTCTATGTTCATGTGGGTCAGTTGGATAAACTCACAGTTAGACCTTGGCACAACATAAGAGGAGGAGGTATTTATTATCACTCATTATTTATTTTATTTCTAGATCCCAAGGCTTCTAATGCAGGTGAGGGTGAAGTAGCTTGGTCAGCACTGGAAACTCTTTTAAATCTGTGTTGAGGCAGCTGAGCTGCTGTGGGGGAAGGCAACACTCTAGATTTGTTCTGCTCTTATGCTGCTGTCCAGGCACTCTTGACTGGCCAGGAAAAATATTCTGGAGAGCCCTTTTTTCCATGACAGAGTTTGGGATGGAGCTGCAGGCTCCCAGTTCCCACGTTGGCTGTAGGAACTTCTCTTTGACTTTTGAAAGGCTTTTTAGAACTCACTGAGATCTCCAAATGTGTTTGCAGCAAGAGCTGTTAAGGGAGCAACAGGCTTACCTGGCACACCTGGCTCAAAAGCTGGAGGAGGACAAACAGAATAAAAAAGCAGAGGAGAAGATCCTGGAGGAAGAGGCAGCCAAGGTTTGGGCTGAGAAGGCCGAGCGACTGCGACTGGAAAAGGAGGCTCGAAAGCAGCT
Organism: Calypte anna; assembly: GCF_003957555.1. NCBI lineage: Eukaryota > Metazoa > Chordata > Aves > Apodiformes > Trochilidae > Calypte > Calypte anna. The sequence continues at coordinate 2,340,693 of NC_044274.1, forward strand.
CCTGAAAGATGTGGTGGAGACAAGACAGCAGCAGATGGAGAAGAAGGGTAAGGGTTTCCTGAGCTTGCTGCCCAGGCACCAGACCTCCAAAGCTTGGAAAAAGCAGAGGGAATGCAACCCACTGCTTTTTGGGAAGTTAATCTGGCCCAGCATGCACTGGCTGGCTGATTGAGCTGGCCCAAAATCTGGTTCTGAAACTTCCCTCCTAGAGGCATTTCTTACCCCAATCTCCCCTGGCTTTTCCTCACCTAATAAAGTGAGGATTGCATAAGCAAGAAGTCATTATTAGTGGTTAGATTATCATTATAAATTCTGACTGGGAAATCTGAATGTGAGTGGTTGAAAACCAAATAAGCAGAGAATCTCCTTAGCAATTTTTGTGTATAGAAGCAACAAAACTCAGACTTCCAGTTCCTGCAGGGGCTCCAGGAAAGCTGGGGAGGGACTTGGGACAAGGGCAGGGAGTGGAAGGACAAGAGGTAATGTTTTGAAACTTGAAGAGGGGAGATTGAGGTTGGAGATGAGGAAGAAATTGTTGAATTTGAGGGTGCTGAGCCCCTGTGCCAGGTTTCCCAGAGAAGCTGTGGCTGCCCCATCCCTGGCAGTGTCTCAGGTCAGGTTGGATGGGGCTTGGAGCAACCTGGGCTGGTGGGAGGTGTCCCTGACCGTGGAAAGGGGGTGGGAATGGATCCTGAAGGTCCCTTCCAACCCAAACCAGTCTGAGATTCTGTGATTATTCTATGATTCTTCTTATTCAGGCTGCTTGGCTCTCTCTGTCCCTTCAAGCTTCACAGAGCTGAGGGGATTTTGTACTGAAAGGGTTTTTGTTGTTATTTTTTTGTTTGGTTGTTTGCAGTGCAGAGAAATGCAAAGGAGCAGGAAGAACTTGCTGAGGAGAGGAAGTTATTAGATGAGGCAATCACAGAATTCAAGCATGCAGAAGAAGAAAAATATGTCAGGTATTTCTCTCTTATGCCATCCTTCCATTTCATTGCAGCTCAGGCTTTTAAAATCAGAATTTGGGCAAACTCTCATTTTCAGGGAAGTCTCAGATCACTGGGTGGGCTTTCTGTCGAGAGGGGCTCAGCTCTGAAGTGCTGCTTGCAACCTCTCACATCGCAGCTTGTGCTGTGCCACCAGCTCTGATCTCATCACACAAATAATGGTGTCCTGTTTCATACTGCTCCTTTTTGGGCCACGGTGTGTCTGGGGTTGTGTTTAATAAACACATCCTCTGGCTGTCCCAGCTGCTCTTAGGAGTGGCAGAGGTTTGGGGAGGAGGGTTAATGAGAGGTTTGTTTGTTACTTACCGAGGTGAAGCAGGGAGGTCAGGCTTTGTGCTAACCTCCACCCACATCAAGCCTTTAAGCAAGCAGATCCTCAGCCACCAAAATACCCAACTGCTGCTCCTGACCCAGCTGCACGAAGCTCTGGTCCCTCCCAGTTCCTCAAGGGAAGAACAGGGTTACACGCAGTAGCTGAACTCTTCCTCTGGGTGTCATGCAAAGCCCAGAGCAAAAAGTCTGTATTTATTCCATTTCCCTCTTGTGCTGCTGCTTTTTGCCCACTACCTGTCCATGCTCCTTCCAGAGCCAGAACCTCTGGTGTTCTCTGGTTGCTTTCCTGGTAACAATCTCCTGGCTATGGAAGGAATCTCACCCTTCTGAAGGGAACTTGCTGGATTTCATACCCTGCCTGAGTCTGGGCAAATCCAGGCTGGGTGGAGAATGGATGGAGAGCAACTCTGAGAAGGAGAAGGGGATGTTGAGTGATGAGCAGCTCAACAGGAGCCAAAAACATGTGCTGGCAGCCCAGAAACCACCCCTGTCCTGGGCTGCATCCTCAGCAGGATCAGGGAGGGGATTGTCCCCCTCTGCTCCACTCTGGGGAGACCCCCCTGGGGTGCTGGGTCCAGTTCTGGGGTCCCCAAGCCCAGAAGGAGATGGAGCTGTTGGAGTGAGTCCAGAGGAGGCCCTGGAGATGCTGGGAGGGCTGGAGCAGCTCTGGAGCCAGGCTGAGAGAGTTGGGGTTGTTGAGGCTGGAGAAGAGAAGGCTGCAGGGAGACCTTAGAGCACCTTCCAGTGCCTGAAGGGGCTCCAGGAAAGCTGGGGAGGGACTTGGGACAAGGGCAGGGAGTGACAGGACAAGAGGTCTTAAACTGGAAGAGGGAAGATTGAGGTTGGAAATTGGGAAGAAATTCTTTGTTGTGAGGGTGCTGAGCCCCTGTGCCAGGTTTCCCAGAGAAGCTGTGGCTGCCCCATCCCTGGCAGTGTCTCAGGATGGGGTGTGAGGCTGAGACACCTGAGAGGAGTTTTGAGTGGCCCTTCAGCCTAAAACTGCATGGTAACAGATTAAGCGATGATAATAATAAAACACACTCCCCACACTCCATAAATAAACTCTTCACATGTCATTTCCAGGAAACTAAAGGAGGCAAAAGAACACCAGGAGCAACTCAGGGCTCAGATCACCTCTCGGCAGCAGGCTCGTGATGCTGAGGAAGAGGAGAAGCAGCAAGAAGGTGAATCAGCTCTAGAAGAGGAGCAAGCTTACCAAGCCAGGATGCAGAACATTCTATCAAAGCTGAGTGAGAAACCAGCCAAAATCCACCCTTTCAGGAGAAAATTCATGTCTGACTCCCTGCAAAATAATTGATGGGTTTTTTTAGCTCCCATAGGTAACCTTAAACCACGTTTTCTAAGGGTGTTTATGATTCACTCTGTTTATAACTGAGCCCTCTCCACTCTGATGCTCAGAATATGTGTCTGGAAAAGAGAATAAACATAGTACTTTAGAAGTGATTTTTTTTTCCCTATTTTTTTTTTTTTTGACAAAACAACAGCTCCAAATCCAGAGGTTTAGCATTTAATACAATACTGTGTGTGCTCTGTTGAATTTGAATGTTGGGATCCCAGTCTATCAGACCTCTCCTTGGTCAGAATGAAGTGTGCAGGACTGATGTGATCATTTTAGTGCTATTTATCATATTTTTATTTTATTTATTTATTTTAGTTTAATATTTATTTATTTTATTTTATTTATAATATTTTAGTGCTATTTATCATTATTTAATGTTATTTATCACTTTGGTGGCAACTCTGCCTCTTTGGACTGCTTTGGATTGCCAGCAATGCCATAGGCTGAAGATGTAGGATGAGGGGGGGCTGGAGGAGTGACAATATTTTAGGACAGAGCAACACAAAACATGGCCAGGTGTCAGCAGAGAGGTCTCAGAAGGGTTTTGGTAGGGGGGGGAGAGGGGACAGCTCCTCACTGCCCTCTCATCCCCCCATGGGAATGGCCAGGATGCTGTTTATCCAGGAGGAGCAGAACAAGTGGGAAAATCCAGCTTCTTTCTTTCTCCCCAGGGCATCACCCTCAACCATCTCCCTGGTATTTCCTTAGTTATTTCTTTGGGTATTTCAGAGGAGGAAAGAGAAGAATTCATTTACAACCTCATTTCCTTTCTTGCTCATGTATTGTGGCACTCAGGAATGTTTTCTTTCTCATGTTTCTCCATTTGAACCTTTCTTTCCTCCTGGAGCTGAAGAGAATGGAAATGGTTTCATCAGCCCAGTGAGCTCAGGTTGGTCTCTGCTCTCACCTCTGGGTCATGTTGGGAAAATGATTAAGAGATTAATTTCCTGGTTTGCCACAGGCTCCTGGTGTGGTCCTGCAATGGAGATTTTTCTTTACTGCTGTGATTCTTCTTTGAAAAATGAACATAATAGCACATTCACCATTTCAGGATTAATTAAAGTCTGTTATTAAAAGCTGGGACACTCTCGTTGGGTACACCCAATAGGAGAGATCAAAAACAAAAAAAATCCTACTGCATCAGTGAGCTCAGTGAATTTGAGCCATCCAGAGCTGTAATAAATCTTTTCTTTTTTAATAAAATAATAACTCAGAAGAGGTGGTCAGAGCTATCAAGCATTTATAAAGTGTCTGGGCTCCTGCTCCTGGAAGCAAAATTTCCTCTGCAATGCACGTGAAGTCTGCACAAAAGAAATAAAAGATGAGCTGGGAGGAGGTTTGCTGTCAGCAGAAATGAATTCCCATGGGTGGCCAAACTCTTCAGAGAGGAAACTCTCAGTTGATGAACACATTGCTGGGGTTGACTCATTGGCTGCTGGGTCCTTTGGAGACTTCAGGTGGCTAAAGCCCTTACCAGGCTGCTGAGTGGGTCACCAGATTCTAAAAGCACCTTCTCCGTTCCTCTAAAGATAATTTTCTGTGCCTAAAATGGGGACTTTCCTCAGTTGTGGTATTTTCCCTGCAGGTTTGAGAGGTCCTGGAGCCAATCCAGGGACACCAGTGCTAAGTGACACAGCCTGGTGTGTGGCTGGGTGACTTGTCCCTGCACCGGGAGGGTAAGTGACCTAAAGATGAAACCTCTGGCATTTAAAAGCCAGGCACTCACAGCCTCTTCATTTATACAGAGAAAAAAAAAATTAAAAAAACACATTTTTCATACTGATGGAGGAAGAGCAAAGGTGTGGAGCATCTTGGTGACAGAGCCAGGGATGACTTGTCCCCCCCATCCCACCTTCTCAGACCCACAAGGGCAAGGTCTGAACCCTTAAGGTGCCTTCTTAGCACTTGCCAACAATTTAAAACTGTTTTTGCACCCACCTACCTGCTCACGAGGGCTTTTGTACTGATCTCAGGACTTTCCACCAGGATGTTTTTGGACACGTGTGGGGAGCTGAGCTGGGGAGTGGTTCCTGGTACCCTGTGGCTTGGTGCTGGCCTGGTCCAAACTCCTTGGGGATGTAAGAGAACCTTCAGGGCTGGGTTTGGTGACACCACATCCCAAGCATCATGCCCAGATGTAACACTTGGTGACTTCTGCACAGCCCAGGAGGTGAGAAGTCCAGCTTTGGAGTCTCTGAGGAGACAAAAAATCAGGAGCTGGGGAGGTTGGAGTTACTGTGTCCACTCATTTCAGAGCTGATGCTCTGTATTTTTGCATCCCCCCAAAACTGATGCCACCCCAAAGTGGCATTTGGTTCATTTTTACCTCAAAGTGTTGATGTTGATGCAAGAGGTGGGACCATGAAATGCTGCTTGAGAGCTTGTTAAATATTAGGAGCAACACAAGTTTTGATTCCTAGTTGGGAAGATCCTCCTGCTTTCCAAAGGAGATAATTTCCAACAGCTCAGCACTCAGGATGCACTTCAGGGATTTCAGATGTCTTTGGAGGTGGGCGGGTTAGCTTCTGTCTTTAATTAAAGTTTTAATTTAATGGAAAATCACAGAGGGCAGCAGCTGGTATTTCATGGGGAAGGCTGTGTTATTCCTCTGGGCTATCACTGCAAACTTTGCTCCCCGTTGTGCAGCTCCTTCACATTTTGTTCCTGCAGCTGATTGAATAAAAGGAAAGGAGGAAGTTTTGTTTGCCTGTCAAATCTATCTTAGAGGCTTTCAAATAAATTTCCCAGGGGAATTTCTACACAGGGTCCCCCCTTCTTCCCAAACTTCCCCCGGAGACACCTGGAATTTATTTGGATTCACCAAGGACAGCAGAGCTGGAAAAAGAGAGATCTGTGTGATGCTGGCTGTCTTCCCACCACATCCCTGCATGCCAGATTCTGAGGGAAAAGATGCCACAGCAGGGAGGGGAGTATTTCCCCCCTCAGGGACAAGGAGCAGAGGGTGAGATACCAGCAGCTATGATTCCCCAGGAGATCCGTGGGTGCCCTGTGAGAGGCAGAGCCCAAAAACACCCAGGGGGGATCCTCTCTGACAGAGTCAACAAGGGTGGCAGAGCACATTTTCTGCCTGCTTAGTTAATATGCAAAAACCCTTTGGACCATAATGAATAGCAAAGGAGATTACTTAGGAAATAATTTGGGTTTGCATCATCCTTCTCAGGCTCCAAAAAACCAACAAAAAAGCCCGAACCAAAACAGTGCTTTCTAAGCATGAATTGAGATGGAGGCCACCAAGCTGGGGACAAGTTTTGAGCTTTTTCTGACAATTCCTGACACTGGTTTAGGATGGAGTGAGACTCAGGAGCATAGACTGGATCCAAACCCACCTCCAAGCAGGAAAAAAAAAGAGGAAAATCCAACCCTGGTGCATTCCTTGAAGGACTTTCCAGTGGGTTGGAGCACTCAGCTCACCCCATGACACCTCGGAGCCATTCCTGTGGTGCAGAGCACCGGTGTGCTCGGGGCTTCATGGCTCTTTTTCTAGGGGGAAAGAAGACGAAAAGAATAAAAACGGAAGAAACCACCCAAAACAACTTAAACCAACCCAAATTCAAGGCTCCCTTGCGTTGCAGCGCCTGAGGTGAGGCGGCTCCGCAACTGACGGGCGGGAACCGGCCCTGGGGGATCCCCGGGGAAGAGACCGGGGCCGGAGAGTGTGGAAGGAAATAAATAAGCATAAAAATGTTTTATTTTTAAACAAAATATACCTCATAAAAAAAATAAAATTAATAGAAACCGACGCAGGGAAAGCGCTGATACCCCCCGCCCCCAGAGGAGCCGGGAGGGCGCTGGATGGCGCGAAGCTGAAGAACCGAGCCGAGCCGTGCCGAACGGAGCCGAGCCGAGCCGGACGGAGCCGAGCGGAGCCGAATAGAGCCGATCCCCACCGAGCCGCCCCATACCTGAGCGGGGCGCGGCGGAGGCGGAGCCGCTTTTCCTCCTCCTCCTTCTCCTCCTCTCCCCACCTCCTCCGCCGCTCTCTTCGTTTCCCCGCACCCCGGCCGGTGGCTGCGGGTGTAAAGGTCGGTCCGTGGGTCCGTTTGTTGTTCTGTCTGTCCGGCAGTCGGTCCGGCGGCGCCGCTCGCTGCCTGCCGGCCCCATGCCCCTCGCTTAGCACCTCCCGCCCCGGCCATGTCCGCCGCGCAGCTCTACACCAAGGTGAGCGGGGCGGGGTGTGTGTGAAGGGGGGGGGGTAGAGCCCTGGGGGTGTCGTTCGTTCTGCTCTGTGTTTGATTGCGTTGTTCCGCAGCCCTGAGGGGAGATCCTCAACTTTCCCCACACTTGGGGAGTGCGGTAGATCCCGGTCGGTACCGCACTGCCCCAGCAGGTGGGTCGGGACCTCTCTGAGGGTGTCCGGTACCTCACCGGGGTTCCCCCCCCCCGTGTTGTGAAGGCCATGGTTGGGTTTCTACGGGGAATGGGGGAACTTCGGGTCGTGGCGCCTTTAGCTTCGTGGGGTTCGTCACCAGAGCGGGCGAACCGCTACAAACCCCTCAAGCTTCCCCAGATCCTCACAGCCTCATCCCTCCTCTCACCCCTCCACCCTCCTCTCATAATTTTCCCCTTGAACCATCAGGCTGGAGGGAGAGGTAAAAAAGCAGTCCTTACAACTAACCAAAAAAAAAAAAAAAAAGCCCATTTTTTTCCAGATTAATTTTTATTTTCTGGTTCTTCGGCGCCCCAACTTGAGGGGTCCCTGGGTCAGGGGTGCGACCGCGGGTCCCTCCTGAGGTAAAGAACATGGCCGGTGGCTGCCGGGCCGCCTCGCTCCCTCCTCCCCGGGTTTGCTCCCCAAAAGTGTTTTTCCTGAACATGGGAAACTCTGGTGGTGATTTTTTTTTTTTTGCTTAAGGAGAGCCTGGGATCTAGAGAAGGCGTCACTCTTATTTCTTACTTGTTTTCCCTGATGTACTCAGGTAAAGGTGTTTCCCGCTCCTTGGCCAAGAGCGGGGTTTGGGGGTTGCACCCCACGGAGATTGGGGTTACCAGTCCCCTTCCTGTGGCTCTGGAGAGGTTTTTGTAGGTTGGTGGAAGCTTTCCTAGTAGATCCAGCCCGCTACAGAGGGATAACTGATGGGGAGAGAGCCCTTTCCCTGTGTTCACCCTGCTCGGTGAAAGCTGTGGGGAAGGCTGGGGCAAGGGGCTCAGTGTGGCTTCAGGACGCTTTTTTTTGCTGAAAAAGCAAAATCATCTCAGAATTCCAGTGTTTTAAATTCCTCCAGTGTGACTAGGGCCAGCGTGGAGGTGCTGCCAGGCTGGCACCAGCCCTCTCTCAAGGAAGTGCTTCATGTCTCAGTGCCAGTCCTCCCCTTCTCTTCCCCCCCCGGCTTCACTTCAGATTTCTGCTTCTCTTAATTAATTTTGTGGACAACTTTTATGTAATATTTGGGGCTTAATTTATTTTTTTTTCCGTTGATACCAACTGTGTGAATCTGGTGGGCTCCTGCTTTGAACCTGTGGGAATTTAAGACTCTGGGTTGATCAGGGGCTGCCTGTCAGTGGGCTGACCTTGGTCCTTCTCAGGAGCTCTTCAAAAGTCACAAGCTTAGGTTTGTAAAAACCTTTTTTACCCTTGGAAAATGTGAAAGGGAGCCCGAGGAAAGGCAGAGCTAAACTGCAGCAATGTCCCCGACCTCAGCATCTTGCCAGCTGGGTGCCTGGATATGCTGACAACTATCCCCAGGGGAGAGGGAGCCTGGCTACGAGCACTGCTATGGGCTGGTTCTGACAACCAGGTTAATTGATTCTTAATTCCTTGATCAGGTAATTAACCTGCGTTGTGTTTTTATGCTTGACTTGATTAGGTTTCTGCTCCAGTTCATCTGCTGAATGGGTGGAAGATGCCTGCTGGGGCATGGCTTGTGAGCCTGTTGCTTTATAGGGAGGCTTGAATGAGGCAGCTGGGAAATGGTGGGGATTTGGTGACAATCTGTGCATGTAATTAATATTTGATTTAACAGCAAAGATTGATGAGAGCTGGTGTTTCAGTGCTGGCCCTTCTGCTGGTGGCTGGTTGCCTTGCAGGGACATTTTAGGAGCACAGCTTCTGTGTTGGGGCCATGAATGGTGTCTTGAATTCCTGTGGGTTATTTGTCGGGCTGAGCAACCTGGTCTAGTGGGAGGTGTCCTTGCCCCTGGCAGGGAGGTTGAAACTAGATGATGTTTGAGGTCCCTTCAAACTCAAACCATTCTGTGATTATTTTTTTTTTTTTTTTTTTTTTTTTTTTTTTTTTTTATGGTGTGGTGAAGTTTAGAACTGAACTAGGTTGTCTTCTGCATGAGGTTTTGTGGGGATTTGGGTTTTGAATTAGTAGGACTGTGACTTTGAGTATATAGACAAAAAAAATGAACTAAGGTTTAAAAAAAAAACAACAAACCCACAAAACTCCAACAACCTTTAGGTACTGAGCCTGAGGGTGCTGGCTGCTGATGAAGGTCCCCAAGGTGAAGCAGATGTGTTGCTCTCTGACCTGCTCTTAGAAAGCACTAAGAAAGGTCCAAGCTCTTGCTTTTACATCACCTCTGTGAAACCTTTGCACCCTTTGTGCAGGGCTGCCAGGAGGTGCATTAATGAGACAGGCTGGAGGTGGTGGGGTATTAAGAGTTTATGACTTTCTAAACGTGGTTTGGGGCCTCCTGGATCACCTTGGCAGCAGGATGGGGCTGAGGCTTTTGGAGGGAAGATGGGGATAATCTGGCTTGCTGGAATCAATACAGCAGTCATGCTAAAAGCCTATTGATCTGATGGTCAGAGTTGCATTAGCAGAGCCACAACAGCACATCCCTTGGAGTCCTTCCTCCTCCTGCTTGAACCAGGGTGAGAGAAACTGCTGAGGAGCTGCTTTGGAGTGGCCCAGTGGGACTTCAAGGTCCTTTCACCTCTCCTTCCTGCTGGGCTGCAACAGGAGCTGCTGTGTGTTATGTAGAGAACCCTTCAGTTCCACTTGATGTTTGTAGAAGATCTCCTGGGACCTTGTGGAACATGTGGTGTTTTCTTGGTGCTTCTTAAAAGGACTTTGCTGGGTTAGACCCAGCACCACCTTGAGGAGCTCTTGAACTGGAGAGGATCCCATCCTGGAATCACCAGCAGCTGTATGTTGCTGGTGGAGAACCTTTCCATGACAGGAGGGATGGCTGATGGTTAATAGCCCCCATGAAACAAGGTAATTAACAGCTGTGCCTAATTATGAATGTGTGAGTAGCTCCAAAACTGCATCAGCTTCAAGCACGTTGGACTCTGTTTGGGTGAATAGTTACTAGGAGACCACTTTAACCTCTTCTTGCTCCCTGTGCAGTACCTAGGGGCTTTGGTGTTATCTAGCTGTGGCTTTTATTTTGTTGGAGAAGCAAACAAGAATTCTGTGCACCTTGTGTCCCAGCAGAAGAGGAGCTGTGTGGTCCTGCTCCTTCCATGTCCCTGAGATTCCTGCTGGATGGTGGCAGTGGTGGGATGTGTCCAGGTGAACAGGGAAGTTTCTCAAATCTCTCTTTAGTTGAAGCAGGAGGCAGAGGCAGCTCCCTCTTCCTTTCCTCTCCTCTCCTCTCCAGCCAGAGCCCTCCAAAGAAGCCTGTTGCTGCTGCAGCAAAACTGCAGCCCTGGAAGCCTGTGCAGATGCCAATATTGCACCCTAAGGAGGTAACAGGGACAAAGGGAGGACATCAGCCCTGGAAGCTGCCATCTCATCCCACAGGGCTTGATCTGCAGCATTCAGCTGTTTGGCCTGGCTGGCCTTTGTTATTGTAAAGTGAAGCTCTTCACAGAACTAAACAAATATAATTACTTTTTTGCTTCTGGACCTTCTGCTCTCTTCAGGGTACTTATTAAAATGTTAATTGTGCATTTAAGCCTCTGAACCTAATGTGAAACAGTGCCTCTGCCAGGCTGTGCCTTTCTGCTCCTGGGGTGCTTTGCAGCTCCAGCTATGCTCTTCAGGAGGTTTGCAGGCTCTGGATGAGTAAGAAACCAGAGTATTTATTCCTTTTTTCCCCCCTTCCATTTGTACAAAGTGATTCGTGTTTGCCAAGTATTTTTTCATAGCTGAGAGAACTTAATGCATTGAAAACAAATCCTCTTCTAATGGTTAGTGTTGAATACTCTGGTTTTCACTTGAAGTTGTTTTATGAAGTAAAGTAGCTGGAATGAATTGGTGGTTTCTGACTCTGGGGAGAACCTTTTCCATATTGCTAGTGTGACCACATACTGAGTCGATGAATTGGCATAAATAATTCCAAGAATTCCATAAATAAATTCTGTGATTCTATGAAATAAGTGTTCTGCTCCAAAACCTTTCTGAAAATGATTTCTCCTTCAAGATTTAGGGAGGATTCTTCCTTAGCAGGTGTGTGTTGGTTCAGAGTTGAGGAGCAGCTAGGAAAGGGCAGAAATGATTTGTATGTTTTGTAAAAAAAAATAAATTCTGGAAGTAAGTGTGGGGGACAGGGCAAGTTTGGGATATGGGAAAGTTTGGAGCACGGGTCCTCTTCTGCAGAGCTCTTAGAGCTGCAGAGCTCCTGCCTTCTGCTTTTTGCAGCTGCTGTTAAAAAAAAAAAGAAACAAAACAGGTTCTCCTTGAAGATTTTTGGGTTTCTTCTGTATTTTTGTAGAGTATGATATCTAAAGAAGATATCTGGCTCATGCCACACAGCTCAGGGCCAGCTTGGAGGCTGCACTGAAATTTTTTTTTTGTTTAAAAATGAGGCTGAATGAGCTGGGTCTGTGTGCCTCCCCGATCTCCTCCTGAACCCTGCAGTGACAGAGAGAAAAATCATTGAAATGGAAACCAGGATTGCTGGGGTTGTCTCTCTGCAGCTGGGGACCATGCCAAAGGCACGGCCACCTCAGCACTTCCCAAGAGAGGAGAGAAAAAGCAAAGCCAAACTTTTTTGGGGACTAAAATCCCCGTTCAGCCCACTGGTTACACTTCCTGGAGTTAGGTGCAAGGGAGGTGAGAGGTGGGTGCTGGTGGCTTTGTGGGCATTTCCTTCCCCTGATGGGCAGGAGGTGGCTGAGTTTCTCCCAGTGCTGTGACAGGGCTGTGCAGATGGATGTCCTGCTGCAGGGCATGCTGCAAAAAATAACTGCTTTGTTTTCTCTTCATCTCAGTTGTGTATTTAACAGCATCTGTGCTGGGCTTGGGTGGGAGCTGAGGAACATGGAGCTGGGGCACAGTCTCAGGAAAGACTAAACAGACCATAATTTATCTTAATTCCTCTCAGGCTGGTTGGGATTAGTCAATTTGCCTTTTCTTTTTTTATTTATTATTTTGAAAATGATTGGGAAGAATTGAAGAAGAATTTTTAGTGGAGAATATTTTGAAGTGAAAAGAATTGAAAGGAATAATTAAAATTGGAAAAATTAGGAAGAACAATTTAAAATCTTCCTGCTCTCTGCTACTTTCTTGGAGTGGGAAACTGGGGAGGGAAATCCCAAAGCACACAGGTCCCAGTTGCAGCCATGGTGCTGGGTTAATCCCAAGGTGCAGGATGGAAACCTGGGGATGGCAGCAGGTCCAGAGCCTGAGGCAGCGCGTGGCTCATGCTGGTCCTGTAGGATGAGCAGGTCCTACCCTTTTTTTTTTTTTGCCCCAAGGAAGAAGTTTAAGCAAAGGTGTTTGTCCCAGGCAGCCTGGCTGCTGCTGAGGAATGTATTTACAGTGGAGGATTTTTGTTTTATTGTTCTTCTCTGTAACCATAACCAGGTTTAGGAGATAATGACCCAGCATCCCTTCTGAGGACCAAGAAACAAGCATATATATGTTTGTATTTTAAATACATATATATATTTGAAGCTGATCTCTGTCACCATAGTGTGATGCAGTCTGAAGAAGAGAAGACTCTGAGGGACCTCAGAACTGCCCTTCAATTCCTGAAGGGAACCTCCAGGAAGGCTGCAGAGGGACTTTTCCCAAGAGTGTCCAGCCACAGGAGAAGGGGAAATGGTTTGAAAGTGCAGGAGAAGAGGTTTGAGGCTGGATCTGAGGAAGAAGTTCTTCAGCAGGAGGGTGCTGAGACTCTGGAAGAGATTGCCCAGAGAAGCTGTGACTGCCCCCTCCCTGGAGGTGTTCAAGGCCAGGTTGGATGAGGCTTGGAGCATCCTTGTCTGGATGAGAGGTGTCCCTGGGCATGGCAGGGAGCTTGGAGGAGATGAGCTCTGAGCTCTCTTCCAACCTCAGCCATTCTATGATGCAGTTTTAAGCACGTTGTACTTTTAAATTTACACACCAATTAGTTTGTAGCTCTGGAAAAAAAAAAGGCATAGTGTGTCCTTCCTGTGGGAGCTGTCTGGGAAAGAAACAGCAGGAATAGCCTAACTTTTTAGTGTGTGAGGGTGGACTTTGGAACTTCTGAGTGAGTTGGTGGTGTAATAAATAGCAGGTAGTGTAGGTGAAACCCTGAGCTGGGCTTTTTTTTCTGTTCTTTGACCTGTTCCTTAAACAGGCATTTCCAGTTAGTTAAAGAAATATCAGCATGAACTACAGTTCAGGTCAGGAAAATGACTGCTTTTGCTGCAGCAAGACTCCAAGCTTTGGAGTCACCTGGAATGTTTACAAAACATTTTAGCCAGGAATTTGCTGTTTAGCAGAAGTGAAAAAAATTCCCAATGAGCTCTTTGTGTTTTGAGTTGGTTGTGTAAAGCAATTGCCCTTGTCTTGCCCTGGCTGACTGTAAGACTCATCTCATGAGGCTTGGTTGGGTTTTGGCTTAGTCTGGTCTCCCAGAAAAGAAGTTGAGACTCATCTGGGGATAATGGGAGGGCTGGAGAGGACTAGGAGCTTGTGGGTGATGGCTTTTATTTGGCCTTCCTTCTTTGAATGCTCTCAAAGGTGGTGCCCAGCTCATGGTGAACTTGTGTTTTACCCACAAAGGATTTGGTAGTTCTGCTTTTTGCCTGCCTTATGATATCCAGAGGGTATGGAATAGAACATCCCTACTTGGAAGAGCCTGCAGCCTGGAAACATGACCTTTTTCCAGCTGTGCTCTCCTTTTCTCCTCGATTTGGCTATACCCGGTCTTCTCCAGCTGACTGAAGCAAAGGCTGGGCTGTAAGCCCCCCAAACTGGAAGCAACACAAATCCCTAAATGTTTCTTCTAAGGAATATAAGCAGGGAGTTGCCCCAACCCCACTGCCTGGTGCAGGCTGGTAGTGGAATTGTGGTGCAGTGTGTGCTTCCAGCCATTCTTTACCACTTTGAACCAAATCCTGTTTGTTGTTTTTTTTTATTTAATGAATGTATTTATTTATTTTCTCCTCCACAAGTGTTTCTTCTAGGACTGGCTCTTGTTCCCTTGTGCTTGTCCATTTGAAACTAGTGGTGCTGTTAGGACATTCTGACCCTGCTCTGGCACTGACAGGAGGTCACCAACTCTATTTATGGGGCAGGGTAGGTGGTTGGATACCATGGCCATTTCCTTCATCAAGGACATCACCTCCTTGATACCTCGTGTTCCCCAGCAGGTGGTGGTGGTAGTACCAGTGGGGTGGTTTTGTGTTTGGATGCCCAGCACTGGTGTGCTCCAGGTATTTGGTGTTAAGGTGGCCCAGCTTCTTGATGTGTGCTGTCTCCACCATCCATCCTACTTGTTGGATGATCCTGCTAGCTCTCATTTATCCTTCTGTCCACAATTTGCCTTTTGTGCTGTGTTTCCAGCTTGAGAACAAGTCTTCTCCGTGCTTGAGGTTGACCAACCCTTTCAGCTCATGACTGCTGACCTCTGGGTAGCCCTGTGGGGCTGGTGGGCTCCATGAAGCACTTAGTGGCTCCCCCAAGGTGTGGAAGCAGTGCTTCAACCTGTGCCTTCACACTTCCCATGAATCATCACCCAAGCTTCCTCCTGATAGGTTCCAAGTGCTGGTAGGATGTCCTAACCACCACTTACAGGATGTGTTGTGGGTGAATCATGGCCACCACTTAACAAAATGACATCTCAGGGATGTGTCCTAGTGACTCATTGCTCTTCAAAGCAAAAACAAAAAGGACCCTTAATGCATTTAAAGATGGTTTCTCAAAACCAGGGGATATGGTGGTGGGTTTGTCTGGGTTCTTCTGCTGGAGAGTGTCCAGTGGAGAGCTGTGAGGATGATGAAGGGAAGTCTCTTGTAACTAGCTGAAAGCAAAGGTACAAGACAGAAAATCACCTTTATCCTGGCCCAAACCAGGACACCTGAGCATCTCTCCTGTGAAGAAAGAGCTGTTCAGCTTGGAGAAAAGAAGGCTGAGAGGGGATCTCTGAATGTCCATCAATATCTGAGGGGTGGGGGGCAAGAGGAAGGGGCCAATCTCTGTTCAGTGGTGCCCAGGAACAGGACAAGGAATAATGGGGTGAAGGTAGAACATGGGAAGTTCCAGCTCACCATGAGGAGAAACTTCTTTCCTGTGAGGGTGAGGGAGCCCTGGCCCAGGCTGCCCAGAGAGGTTGTGGAGTCTCCTGCTCTGGAGGCTTCCAAACCCCCCTGGATCTGTTCCTGGGGGATCCTGCTTTGGTGGGGGGGGTTTGATCTTGGTCTTTTGAGGCCCCTTCCAACCCCTGACATTCTGTGAGTCTGAATCTTGTTGAAGCAAGTTCTTGTTGATTCTGGGTGGCTGAGGCAAACCTCCAGCTGCCAACCCCTCCAAGCAGGCTGGATATGAGCAGGCAGGTGGGGCCTCTGCCATGTGTCTTGGTAAATGAGTGTCAAAAACATATTAAAAAACACTAATTAAGAATAAAATCTGATCCTTGTGCCTGCCATGAAGCCAATCCTTGGTGCTATGCCCCGAGCAGAGATACTGAGATGATGGCAGCTCTAATTTTCAATCTAATTAAGCTGAGGACCTCCCCTGTGGATTTATGCTTCTTAATTACTTTGGGCTATGCTCTCACTGCTGCCATGGGCATTGATGGTTTTTGGGCAACAAGTGTGGCCTCCAGCAGGGATGGAGGAGTGGCACCTTTGTAGGTCTCAAAGATGCTTCCTCTCCTGGTGCTGGAGAGCTGGAAGTGGTTTTCATGAGGCAGAACTGGGCTGCTGTGGTCTGGATGAGGCCCACATTTCCTGGTAGGACCATGAATCTTGTTGCAGGGGTTTTCTCATGGCTTTGTTCTTCACCACCACCTTCAGTGGTCAGAAATAATGAAGGAAATGAAGGACCAAGTGCCACCACTCATCCAGTAGATGGTCAGTGTCTTGTGTCACCGTGCTGTCCCCTTGCTTTCCACCACCTAACCTTGTAAGAAATCTCTGCTGGGGTAGACCATGGACATCTCCACTCATGTTGGTACCCAGAAGGCATGTTTTGGCTGAGCAGGACTTTCTGGAAGCCACATCTGCATGGGGTATGAACACCTCACCTGCGGGCTGATGGAGAGCTGCCCTTGGGGACATCTGCAGGGACTTCCTTGCTCCAAATATTGGAGCTTTCTCCCCCAGATTCCAATGCTGAAGAGATGTAATTTGCTTTTTCTCCCCCAGCTGGCCTGTAATGTGGGGACATGTTTGTGGCTGGGTGGCTTGCAGGGGACCTGAGTGAAGGACTCTGCTTTTGAGCTGAACCTCTGGCTCTCCTGTAGTGTGGGTTTTATGGCCCTGAGCTCTTTCCTCCCAGTGGAGTGCTGGGGTGAAGGCTTCATCTGTCCCTGCCCTGGGGCAAAGAAACTATTTCCTTTTTTAAGACAAGATAAAGGAGGAAGGAAAGGAAAGGAACTGGGATCCTCAATCCTGTTAGTGTGAATTCCAGAAAATAGAATCTTGGTTTGGGTTGGAAGGGATCTTGGAAATCACCAAGGTCCAATCCCCCTGTCACAGGCAGGGTCATGGTGCTCAAGGTGAAGGGTGGCAGGCACAGCCCTGGGATTGAAAACCCTGGAATATCCATTTGCTTGGCCACCCAGGTGGGTCTGAATCCTCTTGAGGAACAAAACGTGCTTGATTTTCAGCCCTTGAGACTCTTTTTGTGGAGGGGGTAAGATGGGTGAGGCTGCTTCAACTCCTCACAGTCCCCAGTGATTCTGAAGCTCAGTATCAAGCAGAAAAATCACTGATCTTGCCCAAATGTATCTCCCTATTTATATTTATTTTTTTTGTCTGAAAAAGGTGCTGTCTCCTGGCAGTCTTTGCCTCCAGTACAAAGTTCCAGCACTGGGACATCATGAGAAGGAAATCAAAATGCAAACCCTGCTTTTACTTGCAGAACTTTGCCCATCTCTCATCTGATGCCTGACCCTGATAAACCCAACTCCTTTTCTGTCAGGAGGGAGCTCAGCCCCAGGGCAATGCTCATCCCAGCTGATCACCCTCCCTGCCATCCTCCTGCTCCGAAGGATGATATTTTGGAACCCTTTGGTTATAAATCATAATCCTCCTGCTCCAAAGGATGATCTTTTGCAACCCTTTGGTTATAAATCATGCCTGAGTGATTACTTGCTGTTACATTCCCATTTTAAAGAGTATTTTCTTATCTTGGAGTAGTAAGTTCACTGTTTTTTCTCCTTTTTTTTCCTCCCTCTGCTTTAATATTTGACCATTTATGGGGTTATTACTCAAATTTAGGCTGCTCCTCATTTCCAACACCATGATTTTTGGTGTCCCTGTGTGAAGAGCAAACTGGATGTTGTGGCTGATAGAAAATCCTCAGGATTTTGGTGCACAAAAGCATTTTATAACTGAGTTTTCTACACTTTTTAACCCCCAGACCACGCAGTTCATCCTTTTAGCAACTCTGAAGGCATTTCTTGTCTCTCTGTGCTCAATCCTGAAGGCTGAATATTTCTGAAGAAAAAAAAGTCTTCCCCCCCAAAAAAACCCCAATTTAATTTTCTACCCTAAGACACTGGGGACAATCTCTTGGTGACTTTTATCCAGCATGCCATTGCTTGGCTCCAAACCCTTCTTTGATGTGGCTCATTCAGGGGAAAAATGGCATTTCAGATTCCCTCTATCACTCAGATGTCAACCAGGAGATTGCCTTTGACTGATCAGGGGAAATTTGGGAAGGTTTAGTAATGCCAGGAGACATGACCCACTTTCAGATGGACGCTTTGCAAACAATAGAGGTTGTGCTTCCATGGTGGGGGAGGGAGAAGAATTCACAAGATAGAATTAAATTCATTTTCTTAAGATTTAAACTGTGTTTTCTTGTGCTTGTGCACCTTTCCCAGGTTCAGGATGGGTTTGCTCTCTTTTTAATTTTTTTTTTTTTAAATTTGTTTCCAACAAAGTTGTGTTCTCTGGAATTGACTCCCTGGTTCCCCTTCACCTTTAGGATGTTCCCTGAGGAATAAGGGATGGCTGAGAGGTGTTGGGGAGATGTGGTCTTGCTCTGGTGCAGCTGTTGGTGAAGGGCTGAGGAACACGGTGGGGGGGGGTTTGCCTTGAGGATCCCAGGTCAGGAAGGTGTCCATCTGATGAAGCGTTTCTTAAGACTGTAAAGATAGAAGAATATTCAGCATCAAAGACAAGTTTCTGTGTTGGCTTTCTACCACAAACCTTCCATGCAGTTCATCCTTGTTCCAGTGGTTTTTCAGGGGGTTTCTGGCCAAAACTGTGGGAGAAATTACAGAGGTGTAGCATTATGATGTAAAACTATGAGAAAGCCAAAAGTGATGTTTAAATTTGGAGTTCATCAGCTTTTTTCTTAAAAAAAAAACACAACAAAGAATAATCCTACAAGTTTAACTACTTGTTCAGGGTTCCAAGTTCTGTTTCAGCTTGTGGACTGTTTCTTTGTGGTTTGTTTTTTACTTTGGTAGCCACCTGAGTTGCGGAAAAAACAACTTAATCTCTTTAAAACTTCTTTTAACTGCCCCTCACAAATATCCTGGAATCCAGAGTACAGCACCAACCTTCCTGTCAGAATTTTGTATGGGAGCTGAACTCAGTGAAGAAAACCTTGGATTTTTCTGTAGTTCCTCAAATTCATCTTTCAAGAGCCATATTACAATAAGCTTCCAGTAGCTCCCCCAAGCAAATTGGCACCTTTTTTAGGTTCAAATCATGCTTCTTTAAGCTTCAAGGCCACCAATAGACTGAGAATGTTTTGGCTGCATCTCTGGGTAGTAAATGCTGCTTATTCCTGCTGTTAGAGGGACAGCTGGAAGATTGCTTGGGGGGTTGTGGATTGGTTACCACCACCTTGCTCTGGTGCCTGTCTGGAGAAATCCATTTCCTCTGCACATACCTCTGGGTGTTTGGGGAATTGGTCACTGGGGGTATTCATGGGGAATCTGGACTCCAAATTATCGTTGGACCTTATGAAATACTCAGGTGGAATTTCTGGAGCATTTATTTCACCACCTGTGGGTGGTGAAGCCCTGGTTAGAGTTGGGCAGGATGCAGGTAGCTGTGTGATTTTGGGGTGACTCAGGAGTGGTCTTGCTGCTTCTGGAAAGACTGGTGATGCTGATCCTGATGGCTTGTTCTCATGTGGCTGGGGAGCAGCTGGAAAGTTGGGAAGAGTTGGAAAAAAAGAAAAAAAAGAAAAATGTATTTGGGATCTGGACAAACCTGTCCTGCAGTCAGGCTGAACTTTAATATAATGGATTTGTCTGGGAAGGAAGAGGACTTTTAGAAGGACCTGCCTGCACTCCTGCTCACATAATATATCTGGAATTTAGCAAGTCAGGACAGAGCAAAATAAAATGGCCCAGGTCTGAAAAGAGCCAGCCCAGCAACTGGAGGTGCTGGAGATGAATGCAGAGCTCAGGTTCTGAATTAAAAACTGCGTTTAGAAACTGAGTTGCTTTTGAAACACCCCAAGGGGTGGGGTGTTTAAGGAGGGGCCCTGGCTACATCTGCTTTACCTGTTTTAACCCCATAAACAGCACTGACCCTTCTCTCTTAGAGGTTTTGTACATATTTTGCTTGCTTTAAAAACTGGCTGCTGTGTGACCCTGTTTGTCCTATGTCCGTGCTTCAGGTTTGGAGGAGCTGCAGTGTCCTGCCAGGGGATTCCTGTCAAGTTGAGTTCCATAGAATCATGGAATGGTTTGAGTTGGAAGGGACCTTAAAGCTCATTCAGCTCCAAGCCCTTTCCATGGTCAGGGACACCTCCCACCAGCCCAGGTTGCTCCAAGCCCCATCCAACCTGACCTGAGACACTGCCAGGGATGGGGCAGCCACAGCTTCTCTGGGAAACCTGGCACAGGGGCTCAGCACCCTCACAACAAAGAATTTCTTCCTAAGATCTCACCTCAATCTCTGTTTTTTCAGTTTGAAACCATTCCCCTGTCCCAGGTTGTCATGTGTGAAAGTCACTTTTGAGGCTTCAGAAATTCCAGGGTGTCCAAGCCCTTCTTGGAAGGTTCTGCTGAAGCATCATCAACTTAATTGTGAGTTCTTCACTGCACATGGACATGGAGACAGGACAAGGGGGGAAGGGAATCAAGCTGCAACCTGTGAGAGCATCCTGTGGGTCTTCCCATAGAATCCCATAGACTGGTTTGGGTTGGAAGGGACCCTGAAGCTCATCCATTCCCAAGCCCTTTCCATGGTCAGGGGCACCTCCCACCAGCCCAGGTTCCTCCAAGCCCCATCCAACCTGACCTGACCTTAAACTTTTCCAGGGAAGAGGCATCAGCACCCCCCTGGGCAACCTATTCCAGTATCTAAGTAGCCTCGTGGTGAAGAAAGGATTAAGTATTAAGGATGTTTAAGGTACTTTATGGAATCAGGCCAGTTAAAAATGGAGTCTTGGCTTTTTTCACCCTCAATTTCCAGGCAGAACTTAAGAAAAGCTGAAGCCACCAGGGAAGCATTTGTGGATTTACTGCTCTGGTAATAAACCTGAATCAAGGGAGTGGATGGGGCTTCCTTCACCCCAGAAATGTTTTCTTGATTGCCCTTGACTGTGGGCAGCCAAGGCAGGTGTGAAAGCATTATGGTGGCTTTCAGCCACTAAACCAGCCTTGAAAATTTGTGGGGCTGAAGTGATGTCTGAGATCCTGATGTGTTTCTTCAAGATCAGAGAATCCCAGACTGGTTTGGGTTGGAAGGGACCTTAAAGCTCATCCATTCCCAAGCCCTTTCCATGGTCAGGGACACCTCCCACCACCCCAGGTTGCTCCAAGCCCCATCCAACCTGACCTGAGACACTGACATCCTTCAGCTTTGCATCTGGAAGTGCCCCCAGTTTGCAAACACAACCAAGGGAGGCCAGGGGAGAGGAGAGGAAAAGAAATATTTGCATTTCTGCTGAATCCAGCTCATTGATGCTCTGGCAGGACCTGCTCCCCTCTCCCTCAGGTCTCTGAACTTCATAACTGATTTCTGACTCTACCATTTCTTAATAGGAAGTGGCTCTTATCTCCACCACAGTGGCCCTGATAAGGGTTTTCTTGCAGGGAGAGCCAGCTCATCAGGGAGCTGCAGAGAGGAGGAAAACTGCAAGGCTGGCAAAGACTGGTTGGTGTTTGGCAGCCTACTTGGCTGTGGGTGGAGGAAGTGAAGAGGGTGGCCATGGTGTTATGTTTAGAAAGCACTCAAGCATTGCTCATCTCAACATCCTGGGAGGAACAGAGGCAAGGGCAGGACTTCTCTGATGAAAAAAAAAAAGTATCTGTGACTTTTATATTTATCAAGTTGGTGGTTTGAGGTTATTTTATTCCTTTAACATCCCCTGGCTGAGTTTGCAGCACCTGATTTTCATGAGTTATACTCCCAAGAATGATGATAACTTGAGACTTGCATCTGATACCTGAAATTTCTGGGGTTGTTGATATCTTTGTGGCTTTAGGAGAGAGAATGGAGGAGTTGGCCTAAGTGGAGAAGTTTGGGGTGGGATGGGAACTCCTCTGGTAGCTGAGCTCTGCAGTTGGGTTCTTGGTGCTTCATTAGAGGTCACCCTGTGACTGTCCCCTGCCTGCCCTCCTGAGGTGGCCTGGAAAGATGAAAGTTTGAATTCTGGTTCTGACCTGGTAAAGCTGATGAAAAAGTGACTCCAAGTTCTTATTCCTACCCTTGTGGCTTCGTTTTATAAATATATATAAATAGGAAATAAAATTACCTTTTTTCTCACAATTTCTACTGAAGAACTGCCCTGAATTTTGCAGAAATTCCATGATAAATACCTGCTGCTTTAGTAAAAACTTGGAATTGTGCCCAGAAAATCTTCCACATGATGTAAGTGGTAGAAAAGAAGTGATTGTTGCCTGCCCATCCCCACCCATCTGGGCTGTGGGAATCCTTCTCAGTTCCTCCAGGAAGTTTTGACCTGGCTGGAGAGCAACACAAACTCATCTCTCCAGCTCCCCTTCATTTCTTAGAGGGAATTATTTCTCCACAATTTTTAAATTGTGGGATTTAGGGGATAGTTTTCCAGGGAGCTGCTGGGGGATAGAAATAAGAGGCTTCAGCCTAGAAGTGCTGTGAAAGATCTGGAAAGCCCCAATCTCAATGTTTTAGCTGGACAGCTGAAGTTATAAGGAAATAAGGAGGAAAATGAAGCTGACTGCTGAGCCATCCTGTACTTTCCATTTTATATATTAAAAATATCCCTCCCCTTTCCTCAGGCAGGAGTTTTGGGCCAATTTTAGTTTGGCAGTTGCAAAATTGTGCTTTTTTTCTTAGGGAAATGAGACAAAATATGGACATTAATGCATCTTAAGAGTGTCCATCCCAGGTCTGGCATGTGGCTCCAGGAGAAACAGTTTGGGGCACAAGTCACATGCCCTAAAACCTGAAAAATATTGCAATAAAATGAAAATTCAAGAGCAATCCTTCCCTTTTGAGTTCCCCTAAAGCATCGTGAGGCTACTTTGTAGATAGAGGGCTCTGGAAACCTGGGGTGAAAAAACATTTTTCCCTCCTCAATTAAAACCCTCAAGGCCATTTTTAAACTGCTTTAATTTCCAGGGAAATGTTCACTGTGTGTACTGAGCATTTGTGAAGGCAAGATGACAGCAGGGCATTGCTCAAGGTTTTTATTAATTGAGAATGAAGTGAGAGAAGGGTCATTAATGCCAAGCCATAGGGATTTGCAGAAAGGAGCCTGGCAGGATTTAACTTTTGCAATTATGATGGTCTGTGTGGTGCAAGTCAGCCTCAAGGAGACACTTGACCCCTGTGTGGGGTTTTTAATTAAAAAAAAAAAAAAAAAGAAAAAACCTAAATGAGTCTGTGAAATCCTAGTGACCCTTACTGAGCAACTGAGCCAGGCCCAGCAGAGAAATTTGGTTCTTGCTGTGGTTCATGGAGTCACCAAATGGTTTGGGTGGGAAGGGACCTTTCAAGTCCATCCAGTCCAACCCCTGGGACATCTCCAACTGGATCAGGTTGCTCAGAGCCCCATCCAACCTGACCTGGAATGGTTCCAGGGATGGGGCATCTCCCACCTCTCTGGGCAGCCAGGGCCAGGGTCTCATGACCCTCAGAGAGGTTTGTTTTTCACAAAATTCTGGGGGTTGGAAGGGACCTCAAAAGATGACCGAGTCCAACCCCCCTGCCAGAGAGGGTCACCTCTAGGAGGTCACCCAGGAACAGAGCCAGGTGGGTTTGGAAGCCTCCAGAGCAGGAGACTCCACAACCTCTCTGGGCAGCCTGGGCCAGGGCTCCCTCACCCTCACAGGAAAGAAGTTTCTCTTCATGGTGAGGTGGAACTTCCCATGTTCTTGCTCCATCCCATTATTCCTTGTCCTGTTCCTAAGCACCACTGAGAAGATCCTGGCTCTGTTCTGGCAATTCCCCTTTACATATTTATAGACATTAATGAGCTCACCTCTCATTCCCCTCTTCTCCAAGCCCCAGCTCCCTCAGCCTTTCCTCGCCAGGGAGATGTTCCAAACCCTTCGTCATCTTTGTGGCTCTGTGCTGGACTCTTCCAAGGAATTCCCTCTCCTTCTTGAGCTCTGGAAGAGCAGATGGAACAAAGTAAAAACCCAAGAGCTGTTGTACTGCCCAGAGCAAACCCTGGTCTCACAGCCTAAAAGAGGGCATGGCTCTCCAGCCAGGCAGGGACTGCTTTTCCCCTTAAAAACTGAAGACCAAGTGGTTTGCTTGTGCCATCCCTTATGCCTGGGGTTCTATCTGCTTTTCCAACTCCTTATCCTGAGGGCTTTTTGCCTTTCAACCCCTTGTGACCTTGGCACTGAACCCATCAGTCTTAATTAAATCTGCAGTAATGGGTGCTGCTGGGACACCACAGGAGAAGGGCTCAGGGTGAAGGATGGGGAAGCTGTTAGTTACACGGGAGCCTTTGATTAGTCCTGGAAATCACATTTAATTAAAGCAAAAAACCTTCAGGGTACAACTCCTGGGGGTACCCTTGGTGTCAGGGCTCACCTGCAGCCCTTCTCTGCTCTCTGCCAGCTCTTCCTCTGCTGTTGGTCAGGCTGGTGCAGGGCTGAACAGAAGCCTTTTAAACCCTTCTTCATTAGAAATGCTGCTAATGAGCTGGCAGCTGAGTGCTGGAGATGGTGCTGGTCCCAGCAGCTGCTGAGACACTTCATGCAAATCTCCATCTGAATTAATTGAGGCAGGGGAATAAAATTCAGCCAGGAGAAACAGAGCAGATTTAGTGCTGGTGGGAAACGTGGAGCCATCCATCAGCCTGACAGCTCTGCAGGGAGGGGGGGAAAAGGCAAATATCCTTGGATCTCAGAGGCACCAGCAAAGCACGTGCTTTGCTAGCTCAATTCCAACAACTCCTGTATCCTCTGGGATGGACAGAGCTGCTTGCCAAAATTTAGGAGCCCTGCCTTGGCTTGGGGGGGTGCATTTGTGTCCTTTGCCTGCTCTGATAGGAGGAGGGGGATGGAGAACAGGAGGGATGGTGTAGGTTCCACTCCTCTGCTTTGGCCCCAGCTGTTTGGGTGTTTTTATCAGCTCTGGGAAATGTAGAAATTGCTGCTTCTCATTAGAGATGTTTCTCCAGTGTGCTGCTGTCTTTCCCTCTCCATTTAAATCTCTCAGCAAGTTGACATTTGCTTTCCATAGCTCAAACTGATGGGGTTTGTATTTTTTAACAAGTAAAAACTGTTGATTTTCTTTTTTTTTTTTGCTTTCCCCCTCAAGTGTGATGTTGGGATAGTGTGTGTCAGCAGCTGCAGGCCAAAATGTTAATTTGTTGCTCACCACCTTTCCTTCCAGCCTTTCTGAGAGTTCGATGGTGAGAAAGAAGTGGCTCTTTCCCTGTTAGAGGTCCTTGTTCTGAGGAGATGCCCTCTGGCCCTTGAGGTGAGGGTGGTGGCTTCATGCCTGGTGTCCCAGCACCAATGCTGTAGAATTTGGGCAGTGGAGAGGTGAGAAACCAACCATGTCCACTCTGAGGAGACCCCCCTGGGGTGCTGGGTCCAGTTCTGGGGTCCCCAAGCCCAGAAGGAGATGGAGCTGTTGGAGTGAGTCCAGAGGAGGCCCTGGAGATGCTGGGAGGGCTGGAGCAGCTCTGGAGCCAGGCTGAGAGAGTTGGGGTTGTTGAGGCTGGAGAAGAGAAGGCTGCAGGGAGAGCTTAGAGCACCTTCCAGTGCCTGAAGGGGCTCGAGGAAAGCTGGGGAGGGACTTGGGACAAGGGCAGGGAGGGATGGGATGAGCGAGAATGGTCTTAAACTGGAAGAGGGAAGATTGAGGTTGGAAATTGGGAAGAAATTCTTTGCTGTGAGGGTGCTGAGCCCCTGTGCCAGGTTTCCCAGAGAAGCTGTGGCTGCCCCATCCCTGGCAGTGTCTCAGGTCAGGTTGGATGGGGCTCGGAGCAACCTGGGCTGGTGGGAGGTGTCCCTGGTGTTTGGAATTAGATGATCTTTGAAGTCCCTTTCAATCCAAACCTGTCTGGGATTCAATGATTCTGTGATCCCTGCCCACTCTGTGCCAAGCAGTGACAACCGCCTCATCCCCTCCTGACCCTCCTGAAGGTTTTGTGGCCAGTGGTAGCCAACAACAGGGAGAGAATCCAGCCTGGGGTCACAACACCCCTTGGTGCTGACCTAAATATGGGCTTTGCTTGTTTGTGGGGTGGGGGAGAAATCAGTCCTGGGTTGAAAATCTTGTTTGGAGGATGGGAAAGGATGGATTACAGTTGCCATCTGCCCTGATGTGCAGAATGGTAAATAATAATCAAAAGGTTAATGAGCCACAACTCCTTTAGCAGAGAGTGTTTTTGCTCTGCTGCCCAAACACCTCCCCTGTACCTTCCTGTGCAAAGCAGATTTTTTTCCCAAGTCCCTGCCAAGTGGGACAGGAGAGATTTTTCATCCTGGAGAAGTTTTGGGAAACCCCAGAGCTGATACTCTCCTGCTGAGACCACCTATGGAACAGCTCTTCCCAAGCCCACCAAGCTTCCAGCAGCACACTGAGCCCAACTAAACTCCAGAAATAACCATCTGGTCATTGTGGGAGCCTGCAGAGTGAGGCTCCTCTGGATTTCTTGAAGGAACCTCTTAAAATCTGTGCAGTGCTTTTTAGTAGTGGCTTGGGAAAAAAAAAGAAAGGGGGGGGACATAAACCTCACCACATCCAGAGCTTCAATTGTGCTGCCTGAATGAACCTTTTCAGTTTAAGGTTTGTGTTTTGTCATGAGAGGAAAAGGGGGAATGGTGTATACTGGAAGAGGGGAGATTTAGGTTGGACATTAGGAAGAAATTCTTTAATGTGAGGGTGCTGAGCCCCTGGCCCTGGTTTCCCAGAGAAGCTGTGGAAGCATTTAAGGCCAGTTTGGATGGGGCTTGGAGCAACCTGGGCTGGTGGGAGGTGTCCCTGCCCATGGAAAGGGGTTGGAAATGGATGATCTCGAAGGTCCCTTCCAACCCAAACCATTCCATGTTTTTCTGACTCTCTGAAGCTTGTCCTGTTTTCTCTTTCATGGGTGCTTTTGTCCTCTTGGATCCTATAATGAGGTTGCCAAGAAGCCCACCACCACCAAGGAGCAAAACCAGACAAATGCTTCTTTCCCAAATAAAAACACCCAAATGTTTCTCCCAACCTCCACCACCTCATTCTCAGTTGGCATTTGTTCACTTTTGATTTTTGAAGGTGCACATCCCTGTGTCTGCTTTCTTCTCAGGTCTTTTTACAGGTTTTTTCCTGTGGATGAATCATGTTGGTGAGATACTTAATTTTTATTAGTGAATTAATTTTTAGGACTGATTTCCTAGTTGCCAGGTGGTCAGGGCTATTGCATCACCCATAGTGGTTTGGTTCTTTTTTTTGCCCTGCCCTCCTTCTGGCCACACTCCCATTGGAAAGCTGCCCTTGGAAAAGTGCCCTTCATCCAGGAGCAACAAAAATTTCCCAGGCTGGGCTGTGAGTATTGCCATTCCTCAAATAACTCAGGGATTAAAATCCAATAATAATAATAATAAAAGATGAATTTGCTGACTTCCAGCTTTGAAGGCAGTTGCTACCACCAAAAAGCCTAAAACAAACAGAGCTTTTTTTTTTTTTTTGGCATTTAAAAATTAATTTAATAGGAAATTATATTTTTTTCTTAATTATTGGAAGGTTGTACTCAGTCCATGCTCTCTGACTGCTTCCATGCAGACCAATGTTGGAGCATCCATGAGCACATTCCCAGAGTTTGCTGGGAGTGCCTTGGGCTAGCACTGAGGGCTTTGGACCAGCAAAACAAACCCTGCCCCTCCTCATTTATTGTTGCTTTTAATCCACAGTGGCAGATTGCTAAAATCAAAATCAAATCAAGAGGTAGGGATGGGACTTATTAAGCTTCTTTAGCTGGGTGGAATAATGCAAGAGGCTTTGAGAGCACTGAATCACTTTGGTTTTATTGGGAATCTGGTTAAAAAAAACCAAAACCCAAACCAACCCAACAACAAACCAAGCCCACATTTTTTTAATTGTCTTTTATTTTTTTCTTGAGAGGCTGAGCACGTGGAGCTGCTTCTCATTAATCATTCCAAGGTGTCCTCTGGGTTTGAAGAAATGTTTTTTTTTTTCTTGCCTGGATGGAGACACTGGAATTTTGGGAGGGGGTTAAGTTATCTCCTTAGGGTTGTGTCTCTTGAGCCTGAAGTCAGGCTGATCCTTCTGTCCCAGTGATGGGAGATGGACCCACCTGAACTGCCCCTCTGCAACAAGCTCCTCCAGGAGATCAGGAGGTTGTTGCTGGGGGGAGGTTGTTGGAGAGGCTGTTGATGGGGGAGGTTGTTGGAGAGGCTGTTGATGGGGAGGTTGTTGGAGAGGCTGTTGATGGGGAGGTTGTTGGAGAGGCTATTGATGGGGGAGGTTGTTGGAGATGCTGTTGATGGGGGAGGTTGTTGGAGAGGCTGTTGCTGGGGGAGGTTGTTGGAGATGCTGTTGATGGGGGAGGTTGTTGGAGAGGTTGCTGATGGGGGAGGTTGGTGGAGGTTGTTGGGGAGGCTGTTGCTGGGGGAGGTTGTTGGAGAGGCTGTTGATGGGACATCCTGCTTGGGGAAATCCATTCATTGCAGCTCCTGCAGCTATTCAGCAGGGTGGGAAGTGTACAGAATCTCTCAGCTGAGGAACACCCTGTGCTGGGTTAGGAACTGGCTGGAGGGCCGGGCCCAGAGAGTGGTGCTGAACGGGGCTGCATCAAAATGGCGGCCGGTCACTAGTGGTGTCCCCCAGGGATCAGTGTTGGGCCCAGTGCTGTTTAATATCTTGAGGGAGGATTTAGAGGAGGGCATTGAGTCCATCCTCAGGGAATTCCCAGCTGACACTAAGCTGGGGGGAAGTGTGGATCAGCTGGAAGGCAGGAGGGCTCTGCAGAGGGACCTGGAGAGACTGGAGAGTTGGGCTGATCCCAAGGGGATGAGGTTGAAGATTCCAAGGGCCGGGTCCTGCACTTTGGCCACAACAACCCCATGCAGCGCTACAGGCTGGGGACAGAGTGGCTGGAGAGGAGCCAGGCAAAAAGGGAGCTGGGAGTCTGCATTGACAGGAAGCTGAACATGAGCCAGCAGTGTGGCCAGGTGGCCAAGAAGGCCAATGGCATCCTGGGCTGGCTGAAGAAGAGTGTGGCCAGCAGGTCCAGGGAAGGGATTCTGCCCCTGTGCTCAGCCCTGGGGAGGCCACAGCTTGAGTCCTGTGTCCAGTTCTGGGCCCCTCAGGAAGTTCAGGAAGGAGCTTGAGGTCCTTGAGCAGGTCCAAAGGAGGGCAACCAGGCTGGTGAAGGGACTCGAGCACAGACCCTATGAGGAGAGGCTGAGGGAGCTGTGGGTGTTGAGGCTGGAGAAGAGGAGGCTCAGGGGAGACCTCATCACTCTCTGCAACTCCCTGAAAGGAGGTTGGAGCCAGGGGGGGGTTGGGCTCTTTTCCCAGGCAACTCTCAGCAAGACAAGAGGGCACAAAGGGTCTCAAGTTGTGCCAGGGGAGGTTTAGGTTGGAGCTGAGAAAGAATTTCTTTCTGGAGAGGGTGATCAGCCCTTGGAATGGGCTGCCCAGGGAAGTAGTGGATTCTCCGTGTCTGGAGATCTTTCAAAAGAGCCTGGATGTGGCACTCAGTGCCATGGTCTAGCAACTGCAATGGTGGTTCAAGGGTTGGACTTGATGAGCTCTGAGCTCCCTTCCAACCCAGCCAATTCTATGATTCTATGAAATTACCCCCAGGGCTCCTCAGACCTTGCTAACACCCCTGTCTTTTTCCCTTCTTGCATGGCCTGGGCAGAGGGTTTTTTTTTTTCTGCATCATGAAAGCAAATTAAATCTCATTAGCAGGAGGTGTTGAGGCTCTGAGTAACACCATAATCTCATTACATGGGAGCAGGGCTGCTCACTCTTGGATCTTGGCCCTTCAAGAAGACTTTGGCTGAGCTCTCCAGGTCCACCTTTGGCATTTCACCTCAGAGGCATAAGGGTGGCCCCTACTTTGGAGGTGCTAAGAGGTTAAAATTTCCATCTAAGCATTTTTTTTTTAAGCCTGTTTGCAGGTTTCCCCCTAAGGGAAGATGTTGGTTTTGTTTGAGCTTCCATGGTGGTGTCTTTGGGTTGGGCCTAGTTTTATGCTGAAAAAATACAGTCTGCTGAAGCTGAATTTTTCATGAAAGCTTCCAGAAGGTTGGGTTTGTATTTCATTTTTTTCCAGGGAAATTAAATTTCACCTTTACCTTGAGTCTGTACCCTGCTTTGTCAGATTGGTACCAAACCCATGTACACCTCATCCAGGAGAAGCTTGATTGAAAGTCTGATTGAAAACCCATCCATAATTCACTCCCAAACTTAAATTAGCATTTATTTTTTTTATTTTATGGACTGAAAAAAATGAGTTTAGCTGCACTGACTCCACAATCAGTGTGAGGTGGTAGCCACAGCGAATTAATTTATGATTTAATTTCCTGAAGTTTCCTTGCATTGAAACTTTTTCTTTCTTCTTTTTATTTTCCCCCCACCTCTCTCCAGTACACTCGGGTTTGGATTCCTGACCCTGATGAAGTTTGGAGATCTGCAGAAATTATCAAGGATTACAAAGAGGGAGATAAAATCCTCCATCTGAAGCTCGAAGATGAAACCGTAAGCTTTTGAGCACTGATATTCTTTTCAGTAATGTAAAGCTCTGAATTAATGTGTGAAGGCTCCTCAGCTGGCTTGTGCTTTTTTAGCAAGTGTTTTAAAAATGTGTTTTATTGCCTTTGCACTTGCAGCTCTTCCCTGCCCTCTCCCTCCCCAGATACTTGTGTTGGAGTAGGTGGTGAGAAAGCCCTTGACCTCTCTCCTCACTTCTGGCAAAGCTGCAATAGTCCCTGATATCAGAATGATATTTTAGAATATTTTTATAGCCACAGTACTTTAGAAATACCAGCTGATGGGGTTATTTGCTGCTGAATAAATTGGAAAGAGCATGGCTGGTGGCATCTACTTAGGCTTTTGCAGAGCCAGAAGCAACTGTTGTGTGATGGCTTTCTCTGCACCTTTGTTTTTCTCTAAGTATAACCTTGGGTAAATCCCCTTTTTTCTACATTAAAAAAAAAAACCAAACCCAAAAGCTCTAAAAGACCAAAATGAGAAACTAATGTAAATAGCAATGCTTTTTAGCAAGTAACTCCTTCAAATGCACCAATAGCCCAGGCTCATGGCATGGGTGAGACCAGTGAGAAATCATTCCCAAAGCAGGAGGAAGGCAGCAGGGGTAGGGCAGCTGCTTTCCATCCTGCCCAAAATCCCAAAATAAGGTTGGAAGACACTTCCAAAACCATCCAGTTCCAACCCCTTTCCATGGGCAGGGACACCTCCCACCAGCCCAGGTTGCTCCAAGCCCCATCCAACCTGACCTGAGACACTGCCAGGGATGGGGCAGCCACAGCTTCTCTGGGAAACCTGGCACAGGGGCTCAGCACCCTCACAGCAAAGAATTTCTTCCTAATGTTGTCTGGGCAACCTATTCTAGTGTCTCACTGGAACAAAAACAATTTTGGGATTGTGCTTGGTCCCAGAGCCCCCTGGTTGTTGCTCTTCCAGGTGAATCCCTTCCCAGTCCCCCATCCCATTGGGCTGAAATCTTGAGCAAAGGGGAGCAGTGCACGTGTGCATCTGATGGAGCTCCTGTGCCTCATATCTTCAGGGGGTTTGAAGCTGTTGAAAGCCTTTTGTTCCCAACAGCCATCATGTATTACTCAACTGTTTAGTGCTTCTTTTTTGTTCTTGTGCTTTGAAGTGAATTTTCCTGCCTTTTTTTCATGTGGTTTCTGCCTGCACTCTGTACACCAGGGCACTCCTGAAGGTGAGCTGAGGTGGAAATCTCACAAGGGATCCCTGGTGGCTTTGCCATTAAGATGGGAGCCTGAATGCAAACCCTTGCTAATTGGCATTGGCAACAGGGAATTGAAGGCTGAACCAAGCCTGAGGGTGTCAGAAGTGCTCTGTGAGCCTGTCCTTGCCTCAGCTTTTCCTTGGGCTTTCCAGGGCCAGTGCAATGTGGTAGTGGTGGCTTTCTGGTTGCAAACTGGGATTCCTCCTTTCTGCTGGGGAGGATGCTCCCTTCTGCTGAGCACCCTTTCCTGAGACACCCTATGGGAAGCCATGTTACAGGCAGTTAGTTTCAATTTTTCCCCACTTTCAAGTTAAAAAAAAAAAGGATTTTTTCTTTATCTGGTGGCCCTGCTGTGGAGTTGGGAGCAAGCCAGAAATATTTAGCATATGGGCAACCATCTGCTGCCACACCATAACCTCAGCTCCTCAGGTGCTGAAGCTGCAGGATGTGCTTTTCCATGTCCTCCTCTGCCTGAAGGGGTGTGAGGTTCTGAGGATTAAAAGTGAGCTTAAAAAACAGGCTGAGCAATCATTCTGATGGGAAGCATATGGTCTCTTTTGACAAGGGGCTGCCTTTCCAGGAGTTTGAAGATGCTTGGGTCAGAACAAGCTGTGGTTTTCTGAGTAAAGGCTGTTTGCTCCAAAGCTGGCCTGAAAACAACTCCAGGACACTCAGGTTGGTGCTTGTGGACCATCTGTGTCCCCCAGGGCCAGCTGAAACCAATTTAACAAGGGGGATGAACTGTCATCTGGTGATGTGTCACCCAAATCCCTCTAGCACTGAGCACAGAGGGGCTTTAGTTCTGCTTAGAGCAGGGTGTGCAGGTATTTTAGGAGCAGCCAACTGAGGTTCTGCTTGGATAACTCCCAAATTCCTCAAGGAGCTGCTGGGTTTTGTGTTCTCATGGTCCTCATGTGTGTCTCTTCAGCTCTATGAGTATCCTCTTGACCTCCAAGGAAACGAGCTGCCTTTCCTACGGAACCCAGACATCCTGGTGGGAGAGAATGACCTGACAGCCCTGAGCTACCTGCATGAGCCTGCAGTCCTCCACAACCTCAAAGTCAGGTTCCTGGAGTCCAACCACATCTACACCTACTGTGGTGAGTCTTCAGGTCACATGGTTTAGCTCCTGGAAAGCAATGGCTTAGAAAATGTCCACATAGAACCCCCTTGAGATCACAAGCTTTGTGATCTCTGTGGTGTGAGGAGGTCCCTGCACTGTGAATCTGGGGAGGGTGGGAGACATGGGGATGTGCCACCAAGCTTTAGGTTGCAAAACCAGAGGTGGTTTTTGAGGGTTGGTGCTCTGTGAGCTTCCTGAACTTGTGGTCCTAATACCTGGTGGGAATGTCTCATCAGATGATAGATGTAGATTAGATATTAGGAAGAAAAAAGGACTTGGCAAACCACTGGAGACCAGCACTGAGCTGGAAAGGTGCCATCCACCTGAGAAATGTCCATTGCAGGTTTTCCTCCTCCAAGACTGAAAACCAACCTTTCTGCACTGTTGTTCCTTTCCATTTCTTGAGATGACTTTGCTAGCAGTGATGCAGGCTGATTTTCTAGGTGCTGAAATGCAAGATTTTGGCAGAATGCTTGGGACTATTTGTGTGGCAGAGTGGAGGTTGAATGTGTTACAGCTGCCATTAAGTGATGCAACTTCTGCTGAGGAAATGTTTGTTGGGAGGACACTCTTTTGGAGTAACACCCCTGAAATAGGTGGCCTTAACAGCAGTGACCTCCCTTTAGATTTCAAAGAATCCCAATAGTTTGGGTTGGAAGGGACCTTCAAGATGATCCATTCCCAACCCCTTTCCATGGTCAGGGACACCTCCCACCAGCCCAGGTTGCTCCAAGCCCCATCCAACCTGACCTGAGACACTGCCAGGGATGGGGCAGCCACAGCTTCTCTGGGAAACCTGGCACAGGGGCTCAGCACCCTCAAATTCAACAATTTCTTCCTCATGTCCAACCTCAATCTTCCCTCTTCCAGTTTAAGACCATTCCCCCTCATCCCATCCCTCCCTGCCCTTGTCCCAAGTCCCTCCCCAGCTTTCCTGGAGCCCCTTCAGGCACTGGAAGGTGCTCTAAGGTCTCCCTGCAGCCTTCTCTTCTCCAGCCTCAACAACCCCAACTCTCTCAGCCTGGCTCCAGAGCTGCTCCAGCCCTCCCAGCATCTCCAGGGCCTCCTCTGGACTCACTCCAACAGCTCCATCTCCTTCTGGGCTTGGGGACCCCAGAACAGGAACCAGCACTCCAGGGGGGTCTCCCCAGAGTGGAGCAGAGGGGGACAATCCCCTCCCTGACCCTGCTGGGGATGCAGCCCAGGACAGGGCTGGTTTCTGGACTTCCAGCACATCCAATATCCCCAAGTCCTTCTCATCAGGGCTGTTCTCAATCCATTCTCCACCCAGCCTGGATTTGTGCTTGGGATTCCCAGTCTCCATGTGTAATTAGCTGTAACATCCACCTGCTGGCATGATTTCTGCAGCTCCATGTGTGCTCCTGTCGGCTCCAGCTCTGCTTTCATCCACAACCACTGAGGTTTCCTCACTGCAGCTTCTCCTGAAGGATTCTGATCATTCTGAGCTCAGACCAGATGCAGGAGGTCAGACTCAGCCACATGGGATGAACAAGCACAGGTCCAGCTCCAGAGCACTGTGCTGGTGCAGCTTACCTTATGCTCTGGTTGGAAAGTGGTTGGCAAGGAGAAAAATCATGGATCTGGCGGGAATTCCTGAGCCAACTCCAGCTCTTGGTGGCTCCAGGTTTTTTGGTGGCTTAGGGGATGTGTTGCATCACCCTGCAGGAACCAAGATGAAACAGACTGGGGCAGGGCAGAGTGAG
Source organism: Calypte anna (assembly GCF_003957555.1). NCBI lineage: Eukaryota > Metazoa > Chordata > Aves > Apodiformes > Trochilidae > Calypte > Calypte anna. Next base: position 2,374,880 of record NC_044274.1, read on the forward strand.
GTGAAGCTGTGGGGTGAATATCCCAGGCAGATCATGTAGGTGAAATTTTCCACTTGTTGTGGCTTCAATCCCATCTCCTGTGGGCTGAGAGTGCCAGGGATTTGTTGTCATTTCAGTGTCCCCAAGCCCTGAATGGATGGCACAGCACCCACTGCCACCAGCCACATGCTCTTTACAATAATTTCACCCTGAAGGTGCTTCAGAGGTGGAACTTGGGAGTGCTTCTGTTGTGCAGGGTGCCGTCCAGCCCCCTCCAGCACCACAGTGCTTTGCCTCTCCTTAATTCCTGGGCTTCCTGCTACCTCCTCTGGGCAGGCACCTCCTTCCTGGAGCTGGAGAGGAAAGAGATGTTCAAGCTTTAATGCAGGCCCTGGCATTCCTCTCCTGTGATTTGTGCATTTTGAGTTGAGCTCATTCTTTGCTCTGAGCTTTCACTGAGAGTTGAAGCCAGGGGAAGATCTGAGGTATTTGTTTGTGTCTAGTGAAGCTTTGGGTGCATTGGAATTGTTTTTCTGAAGTGTTGGCTCAGGCACTTTCAGGTTTTCTCACTCTGCCTTCACACAATGGAGATTATTGTTTGTTTGCTTCCCTCACCACTTTCCAGTGCCTCTTCTGTAGCTGTGCTGGAGCTTAGAGCTTTGCTATCAAAGCACAGCACTTTTTGAAGGAGATAGGGAGATAAAGAGTCCTTCTTCATTCCCTTCTCATCCTCTTTATCTTTTCTTCCTCCAAGCATCCTATTTAAAAAAAAAAAATAATAATGATTGAAACAACTAATGCAAGCCCTGAAAAGCCTGAAGGATTAATTCTGTGCTTGATTTGTTAACATCTCTCTCTCTTTATCTCTTGGAAGGTATTGTCCTCGTTGCCATCAATCCATACGAGCAGCTGCCAATCTATGAGCAAGATGTCATCTATGCCTACAGTGGCCAAAATGGGGGGGACATGGATCCCCACATCTTTGCAGTGGCTGAGGAGGCCTACAAGCAGATGGCCAGGTGAGTGGGTGCTCAGTCAGGGGTGGGAGCATCAAAAATGGGCAAAAACCCCTTAAAATATTGCCATGGTTAAGAGAAGTTGGGGGGTTCCATCATGGTTCTTTGTCCCCAAGCTGGTGTGGTATCACCCTGTCACAGAAATCAAGAAGAGTTTCCAAAGGTTTTTTTGTGACCAGAAAATTTTTTGCAGATAATCAAATTTAATTGAAAGGGGAAACCACTGTGTAGAAGGGAAACAAAATATCTGTGAATATTTTTTTCCTCTTTGAATTTTGAGTACTATTTCAAGCATATCTTGGTGGCCATCATCACCCTTTGCATGGGGCAGAGCTGCTTCATGCTGAAGTCTTTTTGAGGTCAGATATTTTGAACTCTGCTTACCCACTTGGCCCTCTTTTCTGTGCCAAGAGTGCTGGGCTGAGGGGGGGGAATCTCTGTGGTCCTCAGGAACTCACTGCATCTGTGATTCAGATGGGGTTCCTTCTCCTCTTGCTGCTTGGATAAGCTGCTTGGAAGCAATTCAACCCCCTCTTCAAATGTCATGTTTAATAGCTTGGAGGAAACTGCATTTCAGATCATTTTGTAAGATAATCAGACTAAACCCAGAAGCTGATGTTGGTTGTCTTTGTAGAGACACCATAATTTTGAGTTAGGAGCTGTTTGAAGATATTTATGGGTCTCTCAAAGCTGTGCCTTCACGAGATCAATGTGATGTGAGAGTTTCCCTTGATTTATTTCTGTTTGCTGTGTTGCTGAGGTCAGATGCAGGCTTTTTTTCTTCTCAGAGGAGCCATCAGCTGAAAGAATTTGAGATGAAACTGAAAATTGTTGCACTGGGGATGGTTTTCTTAGGGCTGCCTGAAAGGTGTTCAGATTTATTTGTAGATCAGCCCTGAATTTAAGAGCTGCCATGGATGGAGACCACCTGGGTTGTGCCCAAGGTGACTCCAGCTTGCAGTTTGGACCTCTTGGGAGTCATAGAATCATAGAATGGGCTGGGTTGGAAGGGAGCTTAGAGCTCATCAAGTCCAACCCTTGATCCACTCCCCCCGTGGTTCCCAGCCCATGGCACTCAGTGCCACATCCAGGCTCTTTGGAAAGATCTCCAGACACGGAGAATCCACTACTTCCCTGGGCAGCCCATTCCAAGGGCTGATCACCCTCTCCAGAAAGAAATTCTTTCTCAGCTCCAACCTAAACCTCCCCTGGCACAACTTGAGACCCTTTGTGCCCTCTTGTCTTGCTGAGAGTTGCCTGGGAAAGAGCCCAACCCCCCCTGGCTCCAACCTCCTTTCAGGGAGTTGCAGAGAGTGATGAGGTCTCCCCTGAGCCTCCTCTTCTCCAGCCTCAACACCCCCAGCTCCCTCAGCCCTTCCTTCCTCCCAGGAATTCTGCTGGATCCCTTCCCAGCCTCCTTGCTCTTCTCTGCACCTGCTCCAGCACCTCAAGCTCCTTCCTCAACTTCCTGAATGGCCCAGAACTGGACACAGGACTCAAGCTGTGGCCTCCCCAGGGCTGAGCACAGGGGCAGAATCCCTTCCCTGGACCTGCTGGCCACGCTCTTCCTCAGCCAGCCCAGGATGCCATTGGCCTTCTTGGCCACCTGGCCACACTGCTGCCTCCTCTGCAGCTTCCTGGCAAGCCAGACTCCCAGCTCCCTTGCTGCAACCACTCCCTGCCCAGCCTGGAGCTCCCCAGGGGCTTCTTGTGGCCAAAGTGCAGGACCCGGCCCTTGGAATCTTCAACCTCATCCCCTTGGGATCAGCCCAACTCTCCAGTCTCTCCAGGTCCCTCTGCAGAGCCCTCCTGCCTTCCAGCTGATCCACACTTCCCCCCAGCTTAGTGTCAGCTGGGAATTTGCTGAGGATGGACTCAATGCCCTCCTCTAAATCCTCCCTCAAGATATTAAACAGCACTGGGCCCAACACTGATCCCTGGGGGACACCACAGCCACCATTTTGATGCAGCCCCGTTCAGCACCACTCTCTGGGCCCGGCCCTCCAGCCAGTTCCTAACCCAGCACAGGGTGCTCCTGTCCAAGCTGCGGTCTGACAGCTTTTCCAGGAGGATGCTGTGGGAGACGGTGTCAAAGGCTTTGCTGAAGAATTAAAAAAAAATATTGGGGAATTTTCTGGAGAAAGAGGAGGGCTGTGTCCTTCTTAGGTGAATCCTGGCTGAGCAGCAAACATCACAGTGCTTTGGTGAAGTTACCAGGGTTTTCCTAACCAATGTGGTCAGCACCCAGGAGTTTTCCTGACCACCCATCTGAAAAAATAAACATTTTTTTGCTTTTCTGCTGCAGCCTGTCCTGGGGAAGACTTGGTGGTTCCCCACATCCCTGTGCATCTTTTTTGCAGACAGAGGGGGAAAGGCAGCTCTAAGCAGAGGTGCTCACCTCCTCCTTATCAGAGGAAGTCTCCTTTTGACAGCTCTAATTGAAAAGTGCTCTCTCTGGATGCTTAGGAGTGCTCTGGCTGCCAGGGGACAGGGAAATAACCACCTTCAAAGCTCCTGAAGAGACCACTTGCTGTTCAGCACTGCCCTGGTGCTCTCTGTCTCTGGCTGGTGTGAGGGTAATTGCAGGCTTGGGTACAAAAGAGAGATTCAATTGAGGCTGAGAAGAGATTGTAAAGTGGATTAGAGATCTCTGCCTGGTGATTTGAAACGTGGCTTGAAGTGTTGTATTTTCAATCTGAAAGCTTTTAGGTGGAAGCTTAATTCAGGCTTTTCCTTCCACAGTGCTGGAAGGAGAGGGGTGCCTGAGTGGTGTGGGTGGTGGGTGATGGTTTCAAGATTTCTCTTGATTTCTCCTGCAAGATTTCTCCCATCTACAGGCTGGGTCAATGGGATGAGGTCAGTAATGTGAGGTTCAGCCCAGCCAAGTGTTGAGTCCTGCACTTGGGTGACCCCAACCCCAGGCAATGCTCCAGGCTTGGGGCTGGAAAGTGCCCAGAGGGAAAGGAGCTGGGGGTGACAGTGGCTGAAGAGGAGCCAGGGGGTGCCCAGGTGGCCAAGAAGGCCACCAGCATCCTGGCTTGTGTCAGGCAACAGAGCTGGGGAAGGGTCTGGAGCACAAGGAGAAGGTTCTGGAGAACTTGTGAGGAGCTGAGGGAGTGGGAGGGAGCTAAAGTGGGAATGTTGGGTTTGGAGGAGGCTGAGGGGAGACCTTCTGGCTCTCTGCAAGCCCCTGAGAGGAGGTTGGAGCCAGGGGGGTTCAGGCTCTGCTCCCAAGGAAGAAGGGATGGGAGAAGAGGAATTGAGCTGGAGGTTTAGATTGGAGCTTGGGAAGAATTTCTCCCTGGCAAGGGTTGTCAGGGCCTGGCCCAGGCTGCCCAGGGCAGGGCTGGAGTCCCCATCATTCCTGGAGGGATTTCCAAGGCCTGGAGATGTGGTGCTGAGGGCCATGGGGCAGTGGTGGCCTTGGCAGTGCTGGGTTAAGGGTTGGAGTTGATGATTTTCAAGGTCAGCCTGTGTGTGGTGTTGCCCTCTCATTGGGAAATACGAATTGAAAAGGAAAATAAAATATAATAAAAATAAAATAAAATATAAAGGAAGGAAAAAAAGGAAAAAAAAAAACCAAAGGAAAGAAACTGTGGGTAGGCCAGGTGAGGGGCTGCAGTGGGCAAATAACAGCATTGTTGGGGAAACAGTTCAGAAATATACAGGTTGTGAGCAATCCTGACTTACTTCAATTTAGGCTACATTGGGTTAATGGTTATTGAGGCCTAGTTAGAGGCTTTCTGAGAATGAGCTACTGGGAAAGAGATAACTTAATCGGCAACAGAGGAGGAAAATAGTTATGTGGGAAGAAGGTCCCGTGAGAATGGTATGTGTGGTTGGAGTACAAGGCCACCTGCATGATAAGATGATGTAAACAAGGCTCCTCTATATAAAGTGAGTGCAAGTTGCTAATAAACGATTTTCCTGCAATCATATTGATGTGTACATGGAATCCTTAAGCCTCCGCAGATTGCTTTCCCACACAGCATCTGGTCCATTTTTGGGGCCATGGCATCTGAACCCTTAATCATGATGAGGGCATGTCTGATTCCTCCTGTTTAAATATGAAAGCTTCTCCCAAAGAGGATGCTTTGCAGCACTTGCATCTCAAACAGCTTGATAAAGGGCAAATGATTAAAATTCCTTCTGTGGCAGCTTCTAATTTTCCAGTGCCCAGCTCTTTAGAAGCTCTCTGGGTCCCCAGTGTGAGCCTGAGAGCATTTGGTTCATTAGAACAATAATGTTTGAGGCAAAATACCCAGCATGGAGTTAATCTGCTCCAAGTGGAGGGTTGATCATTTAGTGATTAGTTAAAGCAATTTGGGACACATTATCTCCAGGTAGTTGAACTATCTCCTCACTTGGTTTTGTTCTCTATCTACCTGATGCTACCTGGTGAGGTGCTTTGGGTGTTGGTGCTTTTTGTGCCTTTGGGTGCTGTATTTGCAGCCTTTAAAATGGACTCAAAGCTTTGAAGGAACATCCAGGATCCCTCAGAGAGACAGCACAGCCCCTTGGTGCCCTGGCTGGTTGCTTCTTGCTTTTCTTCCAGAAGAACAAAAGCTCCCTTGTGTTCTCATGTCCCTCTGGTGGCTCAGGTTTCCTTCTGTGTCATCACTCTGGATAGAAGCCCGGAGGAAAAAAAACCCTTGGCAGAATAAAAACCCCTTGGAAACTTCCTTCCTGCTGAAGCCAGCCCCACCAGCAGCTTTCCACACATGACCAAGGGTTGTTTGTCACTTCTCACCTACCTTCCCCTTGGTTGATATCCCATCAGTTGTTGCCAGCTCTGTGGAGGTGACCACAGTTTGCAGGTTTCCCGTGGTGGCCTTTGGGGACTGGAGTTACAGGTCAGATGTTTCCCTTCATGTCTGCAGCCCCAGTTTTCTTCTCCCTACCTCAGCTTGGCAGTGCTGTCATTGTGGTGTCTCCAGATACTATTAGAGATGTTACCAACCAATCCAAACCAGTCTGAGATTCTCTAAACTTCTCCAGAGGTGACAAAAAGAAAAAAAAATGGGATAGATTCCACGTAACACTTAGGACCATAGTGAAAACCCTCTGCTCCTTCTTTCCCTGCCATGAGAGGCAGCAGAGGAGAAATGGCTCAATAAATGGTCCTTTTTTTTTTTGTCTTTTTGGGATCATTTGGGCTAAGAATGATGGTGTTTGGTAGCAGCTTTAATCAGAAACCAGACACCCATCAGACATGGGTTGATTCCAAGGGGATGAGGTTGAAGATTCCAAGGGCCGGGTCCTGCACTTTGGCCACAAGAAGCCCCTGGGGAGCTCCAGGCTGGGCAGGGAGTGGTTGCAGCAAGGGAGCTGGGAGTCTGGCTTGGCAGGAAGCTGCAGAGGAGGCAGCAGTGTGGCCAGGTGGCCAAGAAGGCCAATGGCATCCTGGGCTGGCTGAGGAAGAGCGTGGCCAGCAGGTCCAGGGAAGGGATTCTGCCCCTGTGCTCAGCCCTGGGGAGGCCACAGCTTGAGTCCTGTGTCCAGTTCTGGGCCGTTCAGGAAGGAGCTTGAGGTGCTGGAGCAGGTGCAGAGAAGAGCAAGGAGGCTGGGAAGGGATCCAGCAGAATTCCTGGGAGGAAGGAAGGGCTGAGGGAGCTGGGGGTGTTCAGCCTAAAGAAGAGGAGGCTCAGGGGAGATCTCATCACTCTCTCCAAGTCCCTGAAAGGAGGTTGGAGCCAGGGGGGGGTTGGGCTCTTTTCCCAGGCAACTCTCAGCAAGACAAGAGGGCACAAAGGGTCTCAAGTTGTGCCAGGGGAAGTTTAGGGTAGATATTAGAAAGAATTTCTTTCTGGAGAGGGTGATCAGCCCTTGGAATGGGCTGCCCAGGGAAGTAGTGGATTCTCCGTGTCTGGAGCTCTTTCCAAAGAGCCTGGATGTGGCACTCAGTGCCATGGGCTGGGAACCACGGGGGGAGTGGATCAAGGGTTGGACTTGATGAGCTCTGAGGTCCCTTCCAACCCAGCCCGTTCTATGATTCTATGATCCCTTCCAGAAGTGGCACAGCACTGGCATGGGAGAGCTTCAGGTAGTCCCCATCATTCCTGGAGTGATTTCAGAGCCTTTTAGATGTGGTGCTGAGGGCCATGGGGCAGTGGGGGGCTGTGGCAGTGCTGGGTCAAGGGTTGGACTGGCTGATCTTCAAAGCCTTTTCCAACCAAAAAGATTCCATAATTCTGTTGTGTGGATCTCTGGCTGTACAAGAAGCTGCTCCAAATTCTGCTTGTCCTGCTCTGCGGATGAGGAGTCTTTTTTGGAAGCAGCTCTTCTGAGTTTTGTCTTCACAAAAGCAGAGTTGGACCCTCTCAGTTTCTCCTTCTTGTTATTAACACTCAGGGTGGGAGGGAGTCAAAACTATGGTACTTCAAGAATTTTTTTTTTTTTTTAATCTTCAGATTGTTCTCTAAACATTAATCCTCCCAACATCCCCAAAGAAATAGGTTAAATGTGATTTCCACACTGGAGATGCAGATGGATTCATTGACTTATTCCCCCAGCCTGGAGAATTAGTGTCAGAGCTGGGATTAGAGCTGGAGTGACCCCTGAGAATTGTTCCCTGGGTCTGACTCTGCCCTCCTTTCCTTTGGATATTTTTCCCTCTCATAGGAGCTGTGGTTTTAGAGCAAGTGTTTTTGATCTGGATGCTGAGGTCAAGATGAAGTTGAGCAGTGGTTTGCTTGGAGCCAGTGGTGGTTTAGTGAAGAAAAAGCTTTGTGCAACCTGGGCTGGTGGGAGGGGTCCCTGTCCATGGAGAGGGCTTGTATCTTGATGATCTTGAAGGTCTCTTCCAACCCAAACTATCCTATGAAGATGTATGAAAACAAACCTTAGAAGTTCCAGGTCCTTTCTCATGGATTTGTATTTGTATTTTGTATCTCCTGGCTCACTGGGGACATCCCAGATGATTGGAAGTTGGGGAATGTCACACCAATCCACAAAAAGGGCCGGAAAGAGGACCCAGGAAACTCCAGGCCCGTCAGCCTGACCTCAGTGTCTGGCAGGGTCATGGAGCAGCTCATCCTGGGGGCAATCCCACAGCACCTGCAGGATGGGCAAGGGATCAGACCCAGCCAGCACGGGGTTAGGAAGGGCAGGTCCTGTCTGAGCAACCTGAGCTCCTTTTATCATCGGGTGACTGCCTGGGGGATGAGGGGAAGGCTGTGGATGTGGTCTGCCTGGACTTCAGCAAGGCCTTTGACACCGTCTCCCCTAGGATTCTCCTGGAAAAGCTGTCAGGCCATGGCTCAGCCAGGAGCACTCTGTGCTGGGTTAGGAACTGGCTGGAGGGCCGGGCCCAGAGAGTGGTGCTGAACGGGGCTGCATCAAAATGGCGGCCGGTCACTAGTGGTGTCCCCCAGGGATCAGTGTTGGGCCCAGTGCTGTTTAATATCTTGAGGGAGGATTTAGAGGAGGGCATTGAGTCCATCCTCAGGAAATTCCCAGCTGACACTAAGCTGGGGGGAAGTGTGGATCAGCTGGAAGGCAGGAGGGCTCTGCAGAGGGACCTGGAGAGACTGGAGAGTTGGGCTGATCCCAAGGGGATGAGGTTGAAGATTCCAAGGGCCGGGTCCTGCACTTTGGCCACAAGAAGCCCCTGGGGAGCTGCAGGCTGGGCAGGGAGTGGTTGCAGCAAGGGAGCTGGGAGTCTGGCTTGGCAGGAAGCTGCAGAGGAGGCAGCAGTGTGGCCAGGTGGCCAAGAAGGCCAATGACATCCTGGGCTGGCTGAAGAAGAGCGTGGCCAGCAGGTCCAGGGAAGGGATTCTGCCCCTGTGCTCAGCCCTGGGGAGGCCACAGCTTGAGTCCTGTGTCCAGTTCTGGGCCGTTCAGGAAGGAGACTGAGGCCCTGGAGCAGGTCCAAAGGAGGGCAACCAGGCTGGTGAAGGGACTCGTGCACAGACCCTATGAGGAGAGGCTGAGGGAGCTGGGGGTGTTGAGGCTGGAGAAGAGGAGGCTCAGGGGAGACCTCATCACTCTCTGCAACTCCCTGAAAGGAGGTTGGAGCCAGGGGGGGGTTGGGCTCTTTTCCCAGGCAACTCTCAGCAAGACAAGAGGGCACAAAGGGTCTCAAGTTGTGCCAGGGGAGGTTTAGGTTGGAGCTGAGAAAGAATTTCTTTCTGGAGAGGGTGATCAGACCTTGGAATGGGCTGCCCAGGGAAGTAGTGGATTCTCCGTGTCTGGAGCTATTTCCAAAGAGCCTGGATGTGGCACTCAGTGCCATGGTCTAGCAACTGCAACGGTGGTTCAAGGGTTGGACTTGATGAGCTCTGAGCTCCCTTCCAACCCAGCCAATTCTATGATTCTGTGATTCTATGATTTCCTGCTTTAAGGAAAAGCTCACATTGGAAAAATTCAGACTGGGATTTGGGTTTGAAGAAGATCTGAGGTCTCTTTGTCCTTCTGCTTTCAAGCAGTGGTGGTGAAGGCAAAGGATCTTGGAATTAGCCATGAGCACTGAGATGTCCCCTGGCTCTTCTGGATGTGCTGGGAACCATCCCTCTCCTTGGCTTCAGCCCTTTGCTATTCCCATGGCTTGGTCATTCCTCTCTCAGCAATTAGGACTTTTCAGGGATGCTCAGCTCTGACTTCACAGCATCAATTGATGGGAAATCATATCTGACAATGACATTTGACAGCTTAAACAAGCAGGGAAATTTATCTCCTCCATGCAAAAGCTGAGAATTAGCAGCTTCTCCTAATCAAGCCAGGTATTTGGTTTAAGTGCCCTTTCTCTTCATGGACAGATGACTTTTTTATGCTTAGATGTTGCCTAAAAAAACCCTCTCTGTTATCTATTGGACTTTTAGACTATATAAGAAGGAAGAAATATTTTATGGTGAGACACTGGTAGAGGATGACCAGAAAAGTGGTAGACACCCCATCCCTGGAACCATTCCAGGTCAGGTTGGATGGGGCTCTGAGCAACCTGATCCAGTTGGAGATATCCCAGGGGTTGGACTGGATGGACTTGAGAGGTCCCTTCCCACCCAGATGATTTTCTGGTGGTTTTCTCCTCCTGTGAAAACTCCAGTGACTCTTTGTTTGTCATGCTGGGCTGGGCACTTTGCCCATCTCATGCTGTGCTTGTGGCCAAGAGTGAGACTCTTGATGGGTGTTGCTCATAACACACATCTACACACATGACACATATCTACAAAACCTCAAAAACCCAAAACTTACCTCTGTAGCAGCTTCTGCGGAGGTTTTCCTGCTTGAAAGGGTTACACAGAAATAGCCAAGCGAAGCAAAACCTTCAGATGGCACAGGCAGTCCATCTGCCTCAGCCCTCAACTTTGGAGGTGCTGTTGCCCCTCATCTATAAGAAATACTCCTGAATTTTGTTCTGGGTTGGACTTGGACCTCCATGGCTTTGTGAACATCAGTGATGGATGGAGCCTGGAGCTCAGGTCATGGTTTTCTTTCTCATAGAATCAAAGAAGAGTTTGAGTTGGAAGGAACCTTAAAGCTCATCCAGTTCCAACCCCCTGCCATGAGCAGGGACACCCACCAGCCCAGGTTGCTGGTGATGGATGGAGCCTGGAGCTCAGGTCATGGTTTTCTTTCTCATAGAATCAAAGAAGAGCTTGAGTTGGAAGGAACCTTAAAGCTCATAAAGTCCCAACCCCCTGCCATGAGCAGGGACACCCACCAGCCCAGGTTGCTGGGATCGCCTTGGAAAGCTTCTCCAGGAGAAGAAACAAAAGCATTGAAGACCCTTGAGCTGTAGCAGTGGCACATGGTGGGGACAGCATCACTGAAGCTGAATCCCCAGGGCTGGATGAGGGGCAGCACGTTGTGTGCCCATGTTTGTGTATCTTGTGAGCTGTTTGCAAGGGGGAGGAGGGGTCTGATGCACATTGGAGTGGCATGACAAGACGTGGTGACATCCCTGAGGGGCACAGGAACCACAGAGACCCCAGTAGAAGCTGTAACACCATTGCCAGGCTGCAGCAGAGCCACTGTTCACCCTTAACATTTCATTTTACCCAGGCTTCATCTCCATAATAATTTTTTCCTGTGCTGAAGCTGCCAAAATTGACTGTATTTCAAACAGCTGCACCTGCACTATGGCCAAACCTTTGAGTATTTTTTCATTCCATGCTGAATACAAAGAAGCCCTGCCTGGTTTTAACCATTTTCTGCTCCCTGAGCAGCCTCTTTGCTACCAGCCACCCTGGAAGATATAATTTGGTTTTCCCAGCTGGCACCAGCAGTTGGTTAATTAGGATGTCAGAGAAAGGCAAGGCTCTTGTAGCCTTTATTCCTCAAGGCTTTTATTCCTGAAGGTGGGAAAGAAATGTCTTGAGGGAACCTGGACAGACTGGAGAGTTGGGCTGATTCCAATGGGATGAGGTTTAACACGGCCAAGTGCCGGGTCCTGCACTTTGGCCACAACAACCCCATGGGGAGCTCCAGGCTGGGGACAGAGTGGCTGGAGAGCAGCCAGGCAGAAAGGGACCTGGGAGTCTGCATTGACAGGAAGCTGAAGAGGAGGCAGCAGTGTGCCCAGGTGGCCAAGAAGGCCAATGGCATCCTGGGCTGGCTGAGGAAGAGCATGGCCAGCAGGTCCAGGGAAGGGATTCTGCCCCTGTGCTCAGCCCTGGGGAGGCCACAGCTTGAGTCCTGTGTCCAGTTCTGGGCCCCTCAGGAAGTTCAGGAAGGAGCTTGAGGTGCTGGAGCAGGTCCAAAGGAGGGCAACCAGGCTGGTGAAGGGACTTGAGCACAGACCCTGTGAGGAGAGGCTGAGGGAGCTGGGGGTGTTGAGGCTGGAGAAGAGGAGGCTCAGGGGAGACCTCATCACTCTCTGCAACTCCCTGAAAGGAGGTTGGAGCCAGAGGGGGGTTGGGCTCTTTTCCCAGGCAACTCTCAGCAAGACAAGAGGGCACAAAGGGTCTCAAGTTGTGCCAGGGGAGGTTTAGGTTGGAGCTGAGAAAGAATTTCTTTCTGGAGAGGGTGATCAGCCCTTGGAATGGGCTGCCCAGGGAAGTAGTGGATTCTCCGTGTCTGGAGCTCTTTCCAAAGAGCCTGAATGTGGCACTCAGTGCCATGGGCTGGGAAGCACGGGGGGAGTGGATCAAGGGTTGGACTTGATGATCTCTGATGTCCCTTCCAACCCAGCCAGTTCTATGATTCTATGATAACATGCATTTTCCATCCAAAAACAAAAAAACCCAAACCCAACAGAAGAGACACATCAATGAAGATTCAGGAGTTTGAGTGGCCTGGTTGACTTGCCTGGAAGCCAGCAGCTTTATTCTGATTTGATTTTAATATATTACAACTCCAAAAGTTTTCTTGTGCCACAGTGAACCCAGCAGGCCCATTTCATGGAGCATTAGGGCAAATTTTGGAGAAACTGGGGGTAAAATATGACCTGGCAGAGCAACTGCAAGAGCACCAAATGGGTTTGGCCATGGGTGAATGATGGTACTTCAAAAAAAAAAAAAAAAAAAAAACAGAGGGAGATAAACCACTGGGGTTACAACCTAAAAGACAGTTAAAAGGGACTTGAAGCCTGTGGAGTTTGGGTCTGGAGAACCCCTTGGATAGGCTCATTGGTGGGTTGGTCTCTGCCTGGTGTCACCAGCCAGCTGACATGCTGATTGTTGATATGGAGAAGTTATAACTGAGGTTAAAATTGGTAGTGAGAGGTCTTCATGATGGATTTCAGACAGGTAAAAACCAGTTTGCAGAGCAGTACCTCGTAGCAGTTCTGATTGGATGCCAAGGAGTGCAGAATTCCTCTTTTTTGAGCCTTATTGGCTTCATTCAGTGGAAGAGGCTTTCCCAGACAGGTGTAGATTTCATCTTCTGGCTTCAAAAAAACCCCCAACAATCTTTACATATTTGCAGAGCTCCTTTTTCAGGCCCCACACTTGTTGGCAGATACATTGGTTGTCACCTCTTTTTTCTGCTTCTCCTTCACCTCCAATGAAGGATAATCCAAAACCTCTCTGTTTTTTCCTGCCAATCTTGAGTTTTATGCCTATTCTACTGCTGGCCAAGATGGGACATTGACTGCTGGAACTCAGCAAGTGCTTGGCCACAAAGATGATCAAAGCAGAGGTGAAACTTCTCACTTACTTGAACCAGAGAGCTAATGATGATAAATCACCTGTCTGGAAACACCTGCTCTGGGTTTATCCAGCATAATTCTACTTCTGGGACTTAAACACCTCCAGGAAAGAGGAAGGAAGATGAAAAGCTGTGCAGATGTGCTGAGGACATCTCATAGTTTAGCAGTGGCCCTGGTGGTGTTTGGTTAACAGTTGGACTTGATCCTCAAGGTCTTTTCCACTCTTTTCCCTTTGGAACTGGATCTCCAAGCTCTTTTCCAGCCAGAAGAATTCTGTGGCTCCTCACTTTGGAGCTGGCACTGCTTTTTCTCCTTTGGGTTCATCTGTCTGGTGGCTTGTGCTACAAAAAGAGCTTTCTTGCAGATCCATGGAATCCTGCAGGTGCAAGACCAGCCTCTTGGCATCCCTGTGCCTGGATCCTGCAGGACAATCATGGGAGCTTGGCTAAGAGCTGTGGAGGGCTGGCAACCATGACTTAGCAAGTCCTTGGTGAGATGCCCAGCCTGTCCCCACCCCAGGTGACTCAGCCATCAGGAAGGCTTTGGTTGACAGCATCCTCAGTTCGCAGCTGCTGTTTCTGCTTTAACTGCCTGAAAACTGGAGTGCTTGGTGGTTCCTCATGCCAAACTGCTGGTGGATGCTGTGGTATATCTAAGGGATGGATTAAGATGGACTTGATGGATCAATCCCTGAAAGATACAACCGTGTAATAATGGAGGGGTGTTGCAGAATGCTTGTGGATTTTGTTGAAAGTGTAAGAGTGGTGTCTGGGAATCATTTAGCTGCTTCTTGTCTCTCTCTCTCCATGGCCAAATTGCAGAGTTTTTGTGTTTGGAGATCTTGGAGCAAGTCCAGATGAGACCACAAAGGTGATAGGAGGGCTGGAGCAGCTCTGGAGCCAGGCTGAGAGAGCTGGGGTTGTTGAGGCTGGAGAAGAGAAGGCTGCAGGGAGACCTTAGAGCACCTTCCAGTGCCTGAAGGGGCTCCAGGAAAGCTGGGGAGGGACTTGGGACAAGGGCAGGGAGGGATGGGATGAGGGGGAATGTTCTTAAACTGGAAGAGGGAAGATTGAGGTTGGACACTGGGAATAAGTTCTTGAATTTGAGGGTGCTGAGCCCCTGTGCCAGGTTTCCCAGAGAAGCTGTGGCTGCCCCATCCCTGGCAGTGTCTCAGGTCAGGTTGGATGGGGCTTGGAGCAACCTGGGCTGGTGGGAGGTATCCCTGCCCATGGAAAGGGGTTGGAATCTGATGATCTTTCCTATCCCTTCCAGCCCAAACCAGTCTGGGATTTCTGTTGTCTCTGCAAAGCCTTGGAGATGTTCTGGAGATACAATCATAGAATGGTTTGGGTTGGAAGGCATCTGAAAGCTCACCCAGTTCCAGCCCCCTCCATGGGCAGGGACACCTCCCACCAGCCCAGGTTGCACTTCCAACCTGACCTCAGGGGACACTTGATGATGTTCAAATTGTCCTTTCCATTTCAGCTGTGTCACAGCTTTGTTCCCCACAATTATTTCAGCAGATTCCCAAAGAAACCCAACACCCATCCTGGAGGTGGCAACAAGGCCAGGGGGGATGGAGGCATGTGGTGAGGGAAGGTCTTTGCATGATGTGAAGGAACTCCAAGAAGAAAATGGATGAATGTACCAAAGCTTTTCTTCTCTGCCCCAACAGGGATGAGAAGAACCAGTCCATCATTGTCAGTGGGGAGTCAGGTGCTGGCAAGACAGTCTCTGCCAAGTATGCCATGCGCTTCTTCGCAACCGTTGGTGGCTCTGCCAGTGAGACCAACATTGAAGCCAAAGTCCTTGCATCAAGCCCAATTATGGAGGTAAAAGCTGCAGAATTGCCTTTGTCCTGCTTGCAGAGATCACTGTGTCTCTCTCCAGAAGTCACAAAACCAGTGAGAACCATAGGGGTTTGTGAGCCAGACCTGATTTGCAGCCTCACAGCAGCCTCGTGGTGGTCTGAAAATGCAAAAATATCAGTCATGGGTTGGGTTGGAAGGGACCTTAAAGTTCATCCTATCCCAACCCCTTTCCATGGGCAGGGACACCTCCCACCAGCCCAGGTTGCTCCAAGCCCCATCCAACCTGACCTGAGACACTGCCAGGGATGGGGCAGCCACAGCTTCTCTGGGAAACCTGGCACAGGGGCTCAGCACCCTCACATCAAATCTTTTCTTGCTAATGCCTAACCAAAATCTTCCAGTTTGAAGCCATTTCCCCTTGTCCCATCATTCCATGCCCTTTTCCACAGTCCCTCCCCAGCTTTCCTGGAGCCCCTTCAAGCACTGGAAGTTTCTCTAAGGTGTTCCCATTGCTCAGGGAACCTCTCTGTCTTTATTGGAAGAGGCTGAGAAGGTTGCCCACGCAAAAGCAGTAAAAGAGAACTTCTGGGTTTGCAAAACTCCCTCAGGTTTAAGCATAAAAATGGAGTAGAGAGATGTGTGGGTGGTGACATGGTCCTTAGTGCTGAGGTATGTGGGATGTCCCTCCTAGGAAATTGGAGATATAACCTCTGCTTTATAGCCAAGGAATCAAAGCACAGGAGATGTTATCACTGAATGGTTGTGGTTGGAAATAGCCTTGAAGATCATTAATTCCCACTGTTAACCCAGCACTGCCAAGGCCACCCCTGCCCCGTGGCCCTCAGCACCACATCTCCAGGGCTTGGAAATCCCTCCAGGAATGATGGGGACTCCAGGCCCTGCCAACCCTTGCCAGGGAGAAATTGTTCCCCAGCTCCAACCTAAACCTCCCCTAAAGGCTCAGTGGAGGGTTAGGAGATGCCACCTGTCCCCATGGGGGTCCTGAGCTTGCTGTGCCACCCTGAGCTCTGCAGCCTCTGCACTTGGCTCTGGAGTGGCTCTGAGCACAGTTCCACTTGGAGGGATCTCATCAGGCTCTGCAGAGAGTCACACAATCCTTGGGCTTGGAAAAAAACCTTGGAGAGCATCAACTCCAACCCTTAACCCAGCACTGCCAAGGCCACCACTGCCCCATGGCCCTCAGCACCACATCTCCAGGCCTTGCAAAGCCCTCCAGGAATGATGGAGACTCCATCAGTCAGTGACAGTGCTAGGGAGGCATTGGAGAGGCACGAGGGGACTCTGCCCATGTCTCCAAATTCATGAGGAAAAGCCTGAACATCTGGATAAGTTAGAAGGGAGTTCCCTGCTTCTCCCAGGCCTTCATCACCCATGTCCCCTCCCAAGAGAGCTGCTGGTGTTGACTTTTGGTTGAATAAATATTGGGACAATCTAAAATTCTAATTAATGAAAACGTGGCACATATTTGAAGCCTTTTTATGGAAGAAACCCCCATAAATCCAGAAACGAGTGTTTGTATCCAGACCCTGCCCAAAATCCCATTGCTGCTTTGCTGGCCTCAGCTGCTCTCCCTGTTTCAGCTGAGGAGGGTTTTTTCCCACAGCCTCCCCTGTCTATTTACAGAATGCTTGATTATAAATTTACATATGTAAATAGCTTTCCAAATGAAGTGAAAACTGCATGTTTCATGGCATTCTCTCCAGGCAATTGGGAATGCCAAGACCACACGGAATGACAACAGCAGCCGCTTCGGGAAGTACATTCAGATCGGCTTCGATAAGAAGTACCACATCATTGGGGCCAACATGAGGACCTACCTCTTGGAGAAGTCCAGAGTTGTGTTCCAGGTGAGGAATTCTGCTGGTTTGCCTTCTTCATAGAATCCCTGGCTGGTTTGGGTTGGAAGGGATAGAAAAGATCACCCAGTTCCAACCCCTTTCCATGGTCAAGAACACCTCCCACCAGCCCAGGTTGCTCCAAGCCCCATCCAAACTGACCTGAGACACTGCCAGGGATGGGGCAGCCACAGCTTCTCTGGGAATCCTGGCACAGGGGCTCAGCACCCTCAGATTCAAGAATTTCTTCCCAATGTCCAACCTCAATTTTCCTTCTTCCAGTTTAAGACCATTCCCTCTCATCCCATCCCTCCCTGCCCTTGTCCCAAGTCCCTCCCCAGCTTTCCTGGAGCCCCTTCAGGCACTGGAAGGTGCTCTAAGGTCTCCCTGCAGCCTTCTCTTCTCCAGCCTCAACAACCCCAGCTCTCTCAGCCTGGCTCCACAGTATATTTGGGGGGAGGTTTAGTACATTTTTAATTTTTTTAATACATTTTTAATACATTTTTTAATACAACCAGCCCAAGTTGCTCTGAGCCCCATCCAACCTGACCTGAGACACTGCCAGGGATGGGGCAGCCACAGCTTCTCTGGGAAACCTGGCACAGGGGCTCAGCACCCTCAAATTCAACAATTTCTTCCTCATCTCCAACCTCAATCTCCCCTTTCTCTCCAAGTTTTAACACATTTCCCTTCTCCTCTCCCTACCCCCCTGTGTCCAAAGCCCTCCCCCAGCTTTCTTGGAGCCCCTTCAGATATTGGAAGGTTGCTCTGAGCTCACCTGGGAGCCTCCTCTTCTCCAGGCTGAACAAGCCCAATCCCTCAACCTGGCTTCCCAGGGAGGTGCTCAGCCCTCTGAGCATTTGAGTGGCTCCTCTGGACACCTTCCAGGAGCTCTGTGTCCTTCTGGTGTTGGGGACTCCAGAACTGGACCCAGCACTGCAGGGAGGGGTCTCAGCAGAGCAGAGGGGCAGAATCCCCTTCCTTGACCGCTGTGCTTCTGATGCAGCTTGTCTCTCTTTTGGCTGCTGTACACCACGAATTTAATAGTCTGGGTCTTTTCTTTGGATTAAAGATATGGCTTTATAAGTCATTTTCTTGGTGGACAGGGCTTCCAGGTGTGTCTTTCAAGCACAGTCTTTTGCACCCAACCTGGTGACCTCGTTCTGGTGGAATATCAAAAGCCAGGAGGAACAAATTGCAAGGAACAACCTTAAATTTTGAGAAGGTGGAAGGGAGGCAGAGAAGGCTGATGTCTCTCCTATAGCCCATCCCATGGGTTTCTTGTGCATGGCCCAGCACAAGCCATCTTGTGCCTTCAAAACTTCTTTCCTTTCCTTACACACACAAGTCCCACCTAACCCCCAAAGTCCTAAACCCAAAGCCACTTGCATGGGACACTTTTTGTAATACTGCTGTTGGTTTTTTATTTGCAATGTGGTGCTTGCAGGTGAACTTAGCCCCATTTTTCCAGAGTGGTATCAAGTGTGGAAGGTGATTTAAAGTTCTTTATTTCCTTTGCCAGATGGACTGAATTTTGGTCAGGGCGAGGCTCAGCACCTCCTGTTACCCAGATGGAACAAATTCCTCATCTCCTTAGTGACACCAAGGATGATTTAGTGATGGTGGGAAGCTGGGAGTGGGGTCAGGGTGACCTGAGGCTCAGCAGGCACTGAGCTGAGGGTGGGAATGTTGCTGTGACTTCCTTTTATTTCCATTAACTCAGCATTTGACCCCACAGGCAGAGGATGAACGGAACTACCACATCTTCTACCAACTTTGTGCCTCAGCAAGTCTTCCAGAATTCAAAGACCTTGGACTAAGTAAGTACTTCAGCCTTCCAGGTGTTTGGGTTTGATGGCAGCAGGAAAATATTTTTGGGGAGGAGATAAAGGGAGATGAGCTGAGAGGATCTCTTGGCCCAAGTGGTGCATGGGTTTGCCTGTGACATCTCCAGGGATGTGAATACACTGTGGATAAGACACCAACACTCATCCTCTCTGCTGGACTGTGGTTTGTGGTTTAGAATACCCCAAACTGATGTGGTAGCAGCTCTGTTTTATGGGTAGAAGGTTGGAGTTGCTGGGAGGAAGCTATGGGTTTTGTAGGAACTGCCTGCAGAACCTACACACTGTGGTAGATGCCAGCTGGTGCAGGGAGGTCATGGGTTTATAATGCAGGAAACTTTCACAAAGGTTTTTGTTTAAATGAGATTTGAGTATGGGATGGTCTGGCTGGTGTCTTCCAGCTTTGTCCTTTAAATCCATCCTCTTTTTAGGCTGGCTGTTAATGGGTAACTGGATGCCTCCCAAGCTGAGTTTTTCCTCTGAATTTCCAGCAAAACCTCACCTGAATAAGAGGTTTTTCACTTGCAGCAGGGGATGCAGAGATGTGGTGTAATTAATTTTTGATCTCTGTTATTTGCTGGTGCTTAAAAAAGAGAATTGAGGCTTAAAACATGCTTTGAAGTATTTGAAATGGTGTGGAGGGCAGGTTGTGATCCCAAGATGGAGGAGGTTGCTGCTTCAGAGGCTTGCAGAGGTTTCCATCCTGGCTGAAGAGGAGTGGTAGATGTAGAGAGGAGCTTTTGGGTAATTCTGGACTCATGTTAAGGACTTTTTCTGTTCAATATCTTCATTGATGATTTAGAGGAGGGGATTGAGTCCATCCTCAGGAAATTCCCAGCTGACACTAAGCTGGGGGGAAGTGTGGATCAGCTGGAAGGCAGGAGGGCTCTGCAGAGGGACCTGGAGAGACTGGAGAGTTGGGCTGATCCCAAGGGGATGAGGTTGAAGATTCCAAGGGCCGGGTCCTGCACTTTGGCCACAAGAAGCCCCTGGGGAGCTGCAGGCTGGGCAGGGAGTGGTTGCAGCAAGGGAGCTGGGAGTCTGGCTTGCCAGGAAGCTGAAGAGGAGGCAACAGTGTGGCCAGGTGGCCAAGAAGGCCAATGGCATCCTGGGCTGGCTGAGGAAGAGCATGGCCAGCAGGTCCAGGGAAGGGATTCTGCCCCTGTGCTCAGCCCTGGGGAGGCCACAGCTTGAGTCCTGTGTCCAGTTCTGGGCCGTTCAGCAAGTCCCTCAGGAAGGAGCTTGAGGTCCTTGAGCAGGTCCAAAGGAGGGCAACTGGGCTGGTGAAGGGACTCGAGCACAGACCCTATGAGGAGAGGCTGAGGGAGCTGGGGGTGTTGAGGCTGGAGAAGAGGAGGCTCAGGGGAGACCTCATCACTCTCTGCAAGTCCCTGAAAGGAGGTTGGAGCCAGGGGGGGGTTGGGCTCTTTTCCCAGGCAACTCTCAGCAAGACAAGAGGGCACAAAGGGTCTCAAGTTGTGCCAGGGGAGGTTTAGGTTGGAGCTGAGAAAGAATTTCTTTCTGGAGAGGGTGATCAGCCATTGGAATGGGCTGCCCAGGGAAGTAGTGGATTCTCCGTGTCTGGAGCTCTTTCCAAAGAGCCTGGATGTGGCACTCAGTGCCATGGGCTGGGAACCACGGGGGGAGTGGATCAAGGGTTGGACTTGATGAGCTCTGAGCTCCCTTCCAACCCAGCCCATTCTATGATTCTGTGATTCTGTGAAATTAAGTGCATTGGTCATGTTAACCAAATGTTGGTGCTGAAATGGAAGCATAGAATCATTGAAGGTTTGGGTGGGAAGGGACCTTTCAGGGCCATCCAGTCCAACTTCAGGGACATCTGCAACTGGGTCAAGTTGCTCAGAGCCCTGGAATGACCTGGAATGGTTCCAGGGATGGGGCATTTCCCACCCTTCTGGGAAATCTGGCCCAGAAAGGTGAAACATTTCTTGATTTGAAACTGGAAAGGAAATACTTGTCTTGAAAGGTGGTGTCTCAAAGTGGTGCCTTGGTGTCTAACTTCATGATGTCCAGGCCATGGTGCAAAGTAGGGGGTAGGTTTTATTTTTTTGCAGTGACTCAGAGGTGTTTTGTGCTTACTAAAAACATCACACACATATTAAAATATAAATATTGGAATCAGATATACCAGAGGTGACTTGAGGAAGAAACAGATCCCAATGTGGCGGGTTAAAATTAGAGGCTGATGTCCTGCTTCCATCAATTGGTGCCAGCTCTGGATGTATCTTGTGGCTTCACCACAGAAGCTCCTGCTGTGCTGGGGACACCAGGGTGGACATCATGATTTTTCTGACCCTCACTGCATTTTCTGCTCCTTCTTCCCACTGCTCTGGCAAGCAGCAGATTACTGAAACCTCCCAATCCTGAAACCTCCCAGTCCCAGGGCTTTGGATGCCACATTTTGACACATTTTTTTCTTACAGCTTGAAAGTGCAGCTAATGCAAAACCCTGCAGGAGGGCTGGGGAGGGCTGGGGACCTTCTGGTGACAATGTGTGAGTCCAAACCCAGTGCAGATTGCAGTGATTTTTAAAGGTTGCCAGCAGGCTGATATGGAACACCCAGCCAGCTGGTTTTCTCTTTTCTTTTTGTGATACTTTCAGAAATATGTTTGAGTGTGTTAAAACCATCTGGCTGAGCTTTTCCTGGGGAGCTTCTCCTACCTGGTGCTGAGAACTGGTTCTGAGTGGGATGGACTCTGCTGGGACTCAGCCTGGCAGCCTTGGGTGCATTTCTGAGTGGTTTTAGCCTCAAAAATAACTTCTTTTTAAAGACAGGGTGATTGCATGTGGTTTTTAAAGCAAGTAAAAACCCTACCATCTCGTTTTGTATTTGCACCCCTTTCCTGCTTCAAATTGCTGATGGATTTTCTTCTTTTTCTTCTTTCTAGCATGTGCTGAAGACTTTTTCTACACTTCTCAGGGAGGTGACACATCAATTGATGGTGTGGATGATGCTGATGACTTTGAGAAAACCAGGCATGCCTTCACTTTGCTAGGTAAGGGCTTCCTCTGCTTGGAGGTTTCCCAACAGAAGTCTTTTGCAAGTCTTTTTCAGTCTTTTGCCTGAATTATGTAGCTTTCTTGTACCTAAGAGCTGTAAATCCATCTTCCTATATGACCTAGTTGGCTTTACCTCATCCTTTAGTGTGAGCTGCAGAAGTGTTTCTTGCAGCTCTCTGCCAAGTGGCAGGGAATTGGAGGAGGGCAGTGAATAGAAGAGAAACCAAAAAAAAAAAAAACCCAAAATAAACCATTCTGCAGCCAGAGCTCTTCTGTGGCTTTGACTTGCTCTTCCTTACCCTATTTGCAGACAGGGAAAGAGCTTTTACTCTGCACTTCAAGCTGTATTTGGGTTGAGGGGTGATGTAACTTCTCAAACCATCACAGGCTTGCACTGAGCAGCTGATTCCTGGGAATAATGAGCTGAGCACATCCCTGCTGGGCTAGGGCCAACTTTTCCATGGCCAGCTCTAAAATCTGCCACTGCACCAACCACCCCTGCCCATGGGGGTTCCACAGTGCCCCAAGGACTGCCCTCAGCAGAGATTGTTGGAAAAGAAGAAACAACTTTTGCAGGGAAAATCTTGCCCAGAGTTTATTAACATTTATCTAAAACCAAGTTTTTCAGTCCTGGTCAATCTCAGTGTCTCCCTGTTGTGTTTCAGCTGCTGGGAGAGGAGCTCGTGGGTTTTGCAGCTGTGAAATCCCTCCCACCCCCAGTATCCCAACCACAGCAAACAGGGGGACTCATTTCAAGTGTTACAACTGCAAGATTTTCCCTTCAATTGGTCTCTTTTTGTTTTAGATAGGCTCAGTCTCTTTTTCTTTTGAGGATTTTCTCTCCCTTCCTCTTGACTGGCTTGGGTGACTTTTGTTTTAGATGGGCTCAATCTCTTTTTCTTTTGGGGGATTTTGTCTCTCCCTTCCTCTTGACTGGCTTGGGTGACTTCTACCTGTTAACTCCTCACAACTAGAGGCCTCCAGGTGCTCTGAGCTTGCCCACAGGACTCTTAATCCCCAGAGGACCCTCTCCCCACCCCCTTTGGTCTCACTTTGGGTTCCCTTTACCTCCTCCAGAAGATTTCCTGTCCCCTTGCTGGTCCCTGTCTTTTTCCATTGCCAATTCTGAGGATATTTTCCTGCTCTTCTCATGGTTCCTTTGCCTTTTCTCATTTTCCTGCAGTGGTTTTCAGCTCTGTTTTGCTTCTCTTCAAGGCTGGGTGAAATTGCTGCCACACTTTATAGTCTTGCCTTTGTGTCACTAAGAAGGAGAAGTCAGATTGAGCTGCAAATCTCCACCCTCAGCCAAGCTTAACTCCAATTAAGAGCTCCAAGTAACAGCCCAGTGCTGCTTCTTTTAGTAACCTTGAAACTTTGCTTGCTGTGCTGATAACAGAAAAAGTCCCAAGAGAGAGAAAGGGAAGCTCTTGGTCATTCAGAAACCAGCAGGTGATGTCTCAGACCTTGGGTGGATAATTAGGACATCAACACTGGACACAAAAAAAGGGCAGAGAAACCCAGGTGGGATGTAAAAAAACCACAAGATACAGCAAGAAGGCTGTGGGCAGGTGGATGCTGAGCAAAGCTCCTGCTGGGAGTGCCTGCAAAAGCCTCCCAGAAAAAATATATCAGACCAAAATATCTTACACCCCCAGTGAATGCCCATGCCATGTGGCTCCTGCAGAGACCCTGGGGACTGTGAGAGGGCTTCTCACCACCTCCCTGGTGACTTGGTGTGGCAGCAGCTTGGAGGTGTCCTGCATTGTGAATTTTCTGGTCTGTTAGGGGGATGCCTGCAAGGAGTTGTAGTTTCTCCTGTTGAGTTGTCAGCAAGATCTTGCTATTTGCCTGACATGGCAGACAGGAGGCTCCTTGTTCTCTAAAAGCTGCACCCTCCAGCTCTGACCCTCTTGGGTCATTACAGAGCAGCACCCTTGGTTTTGTGTGTGTTTGCAATAGGATTAAACCCTCTAATTACTGTGCAACCAATCATAGAACCAGTTGGGTTGGGAGGGAGCTTAAAGATCACCAAGATCCACCCCCTTTCCATGGTCAGGGACACCTCCCACCAGCCCAGGTTGCTCCAAGCCCCATCCAACCTGACCTGAGACACTGCCAGGGATGGGGCAGCCACAGCTTCTCTGGGAAACCTGGCACAGGGGCTCAGCACCCTCACATTCAACAATTTCTTCCTCATCTCCAACCTCAATCTCCCCTTTCTCTCCAAGTTTTAACCCATTTCCCTTCTCCTCTCCCTACCCCCCTGTGTCCAAAGCCCTCCTCCAGCTTTCTTGGAGCCCCTTCAGATATTGGAAGGTTGCTGGGAGCCTCCTCTTCTCCAGGCTGAACAAGCCCAATCCCTCAGCCTGGCTTCCCAGGGAGGTGCTCAGCCCTCTGAGCATTTGAGTGCCTCTCCTCTGGACACCTTCCAGGAGCTCTGTGTCCTTCTGGTGTTGGGGACTCCAGAACTGGACCCAGAATCCCCTCCCTTGACTTCTGTCTGTGCTTCTGCTGATGCAGCCCAGGACATGGTTGGTTTCTGGGCTGCAAGCACACACTGGGGGCTCAGGTTGAGCTTCTGGTCCATCATCCCCCCCTAAGTCCTTCTCTTCAGGGCTGTCCTCAATCCTTTCTCTTCCCAAGCTCCATCCATGCATGGAATTGCCTCCACCAGGTGCAGAACCTTGCACTTGGCCTTGTTGAACTTCATGAAAACTCCTGAACCCACTTCTCCAGCGTGCCAGGGTCCCTCTGGATGGACCCCTGATGTGTTGACTTGGCCACAGTTTGGTGTCATCAGCAAATTTGGTCAGGGTGGGTAAAGAAATAACGTGGGGATCTTCTCTGTGGTCATTTTTGAGTGATGGCTTTGCAAGGAGTTTCTTCAGCAAAGCGTTTGACACCGTCTCCCACAGCATCCTCCTGAAAAAGCTGTCAGCCCGCAGCTTGGGCAGGAGCACCCTGTGCTGGGTTAGGAACTGGCTGGAGGGCCGGGCCCAGAGAGTGGTGCTGAACGGGGCTGCATCAAAATGGCGGCCGGTCACTAGTGGTGTCCCCCAGGGATCAGTGTTGGGCCCAGTGCTGTTTAATATCTTGAGGGAGGATTTAGAGGAGGGCATTGAGTCCATCCTCAGGAAATTCCCAGCTGACACTAAGCTGGGGGGAAGTGTGGATCAGCTGGAAGGCAGGAGGGCTCTGCAGAGGGACCTGGAGAGACTGGAGAGTTGGGCTGATCCCAAGGGGATGAGGTTGAAGATTCCAAGGGCCGGGTCCTGCACTTTGGCCACAAGAAGCCCCTGGGGAGCTCCAGGCTGGGCAGGGAGTGGTTGCAGCAAGGGAGCTGGGAGTCTGGCTTGCCAGGAAGCTGAAGAGGAGGCAGCAGTGTGGCCAGGTGGGCAAGAAGGCCAATGGCATCCTGGGCTGGCTGAGGAAGAGCGTGGCCAGCAGGTCCAGGGAAGGGATTCTGCCCCTGTGCTCAGCCCTGGGGAGGCCACAGCTTGAGCCCTGTGTCCAGTTCTGGGCCCCTCAGCAAGTCCCTCAGGAAGGAGCTTGAGGTGCTGGAGCAGGTGCAGAGAAGAGCAAGGAGGCTGGGAAGGGATCCAGCAGAATTCCTGGGAGGAAGGAAGGGCTGAGGGAGCTGGGGGTGTTGAGGCTGGAGAAGAGGAGGCTCAGGGGAGACCTCATCACTCTCTGCAACTCCCTGAAAGGAGGTTGGAGCCAGGGGGGGGTTGGGCTCTTTTCCCAGGCAACTCTCAGCAAGACAAGAGGGCACAAAGGGTCTCAAGTTGTGCCAGGGGAGGTTTAGGTTGGAGCTGAGAAAGAATTTCTTTCTGGAGAGGGTGATCAGCCCTTGGAATGGGCTGCCCAGGGAAGTAGTGGATTCTCCGTGTCTGGAGATCTTTCCAAAGAGCCTGGATGTGGCACTCAGTGCCATGGGCTGGGAACCACGGGGGGAGTGGATCAAGGGTTGGACTTGATGAGCTCTGAGCTCCCTTCCAACCCAGCCCATTCTATGATTCTGTGATCCTATGATGGATTTCTTGGGAGAGGGCTGAGAGTTCTGGAAACCAACAGCTTGGGAAGGCAAGCGACCACTTCAGGTGGTTTCAAAGAAATTACAAATGACAGTTTGTTTTCTCTTGTGACAGTCACCTCTGAATTGTCCCCACAGGAGTGAAGGAGTCTCACCAGACAGCCATTTTTAGGATAATTGCTGCCATCCTGCACCTGGGGAACTTGGAAATCCACGCAGAACGAGACGGTGAATCCTGCAGCGTCTCGGTGAGTCACTGGCAAGAAAGAGGCACTTGGGGTGCTTTGTTTGCTCAGAAATCGGGCCACATGGCATGTCTTGAACCTTCAGAGCAGTATCTTTTTGTGGAAAGCTTTTTCCCTCTTGGTTTTCTTTGCTTTTTTCCAAAAACACATCAAAACCAAGTT
Source organism: Calypte anna (assembly GCF_003957555.1). NCBI lineage: Eukaryota > Metazoa > Chordata > Aves > Apodiformes > Trochilidae > Calypte > Calypte anna. The sequence continues at coordinate 2,400,936 of NC_044274.1, forward strand.
ATGCCTGGGAGGTAGTCTGCTATCCCACCTCTTTATGCAGCCATAGGATGGGTTGGGTTGGAAGGGACCTTAAGAATCCCCTAGTTCCACAAACAAGATGATTCAGAGGTCACTTATAACTTTAAATCCCAACACATTTCCACCAGCAGAAGGTGTGATGCTCCACAACCACTTTGCTACAGGCAAAGCCACAGAGCTGCTGCTTGCAAGGCAGCCACCAAGTATTCCAAGGAGCAACACGTAGTTAATCACCAAGAATAAATAAGACTAAAGATGCCTCAGTGGGTTTGTTGGGGTTTTGTTTCACTATTTGTTCAAGGCAATAAAAAAAGAGATGACATGGAAAACAGTGTCAGTTCTCCCTTGCATCCCAGCCTGGGTTGTTTGTTCCTAATTAAAGGATTAAAATTGGTTCTGGTTCTGATCACCCTTGAGGCACTGTGCTGTGCAATTAGTTGGATGCTGGGGGTAATTTGCTTGATATTTGGCAACACAGGTCTGTAAAACTGGTCTGCTTTGACAACGCTGAGATCTTTAGTGGAGTTTGTGGTGTTTAATTACCTCCAGATTTAATTGCATGCTATTAAATCAATCCTGTTGTGGCTTGGAATCCAGATTCAAAAAGCTGTTGCAGCAAAAATGCATCCTAGAGGTCTTCTCAAATGCTTTTTCCTTTCCACCCCCAAAGCCATCCAGCCTTGCTACCTTGCAAATAATTTCCCTCCTTTAGATAGGTGTTATTACACTGAAGAGATAGAAATCAACTTCTTGCTGTTCAAAAGGCAGCACCTGCTGTCAGAGCAGAATTGGAGGCTTGTCTTAGTCCAAGGGGGAGAAAAATGAGATGCATCAGAGAAAATGGACTTCACATCTCATTTTATTCAGCAGGCCAAACCCCAATCCCTTTCTGGTAATGCCCATTCTGCCTCTCTGTCATTCCAAATGGCGTTGGTTGGGAAACTGTGTGGTGTAATGGAGGAGCTTTAACTTGAGGCTCACTCAAGTCACTCTGAAGGAGCATGTGGCTGCAGCTTGAGGAGGAGTAAAGCAGAAAGAGTTCTTGGCAAAAACACAGGGAATCTTCTCTTTGTGATTGTTGCCTCTTTAGGGGCAATGGTTTTAAATTAAAGAAGAGCAGATTTAGGATGTTAGGAACAAGTTCTGTACCATGAGGGCAGGGGAACAATGGACCAGGTTGTTCAGGGAGGTGGTTGAGGCCTCATCCCTGGGGATGTTCAACCTCATCCTTGCGGATGTTCAACCTGAACCCTGGGGATGTTCAGCCTCAGCCCTGGGGATGTTTCAACCCCATCCCTGGGGATGTTCAACCTCATCCCTGGGGATGTTCAACCTCATCCCTGGGGATGTTCAAGGTGAGGCTTGAGGAGGATCTGAGCACCTTGATCTAGGTGAGCGTGTCCCTGCTGGCTGCAGGGGGTTGGGCTGGATGGCTTTTATAGGGCCCTTACAACCCAAATAATTCTTTGATTCTATTAAGTCCCTAAAGGATAGCCAGAGCAGAAGAAATCAGAGATTCAGAGCTCTACATGAGCTGTTTCCTCCATGTCCATGTCCTCCTGGTGCAGCTGGATCAGTCCTCATTGCTTCTGTTTCCTATAAACCACAGAGCAACTCTCTGCGGTGCTGCTCATTCCTTGCACCAACTGGGGAACCCGGTGTTAAAATCTCCACTTCTGGAGTGTCACCAACCTGCTGACTTTCCTTCTTTTTCCCCTCAGGACAAAGATGAGCACTTGAACAACTTCTGTGGCTTGCTGGGGGTGGAGCACAGCCAGATGCAACACTGGCTTTGCCACCGTAAGCTGATCACCACAGCTGAGACCTATGTGAAGAACATGTCTGTGCAGCAAGTGGTCAATGCCAGGAATGCCCTGGCCAAGCACATCTATGCCCAGCTCTTCAACTGGATTGTGCAGCACATCAACAAGGCCCTGCACACCACCAGCAAGCAGCACTCCTTCATTGGGGTGCTGGATATCTATGGGTAAGCACTCTTGCCCCACCTGGGGCTGTTAAATTTGTCCTTTGTAATTTATCTCCTCAACCTTGGCTTCTGGCAGGGAGGTGGGAATAATAGAAAGGGATGGAAAATAAAGTGCAGTTGGAGGTGGTTCACTGTTTTGAGCCTCCTTTGAGTTGTGTTATGCTGACCAGTGTGTGAAGATCCACCTGAGCACTGCCTTTTTGGGGTTTCCCTCCCATGCTGCTTACTTTCCCATTTCTGTTATAAAACATCAGATCTAAAGCTGAGCCAAGGTGTAAAGTTGCAGGTGTGGAGACCAGAGGTGGTGCTTGGCTCTGCCTGGGATTGCTGTGGAATTAATTGTCTAGGCTCTTGAGGACAAGAAGGACATTGAGGGGTTGGAGTGTGTCCAGAGAAGGGAATGGAGCTGGGGAAGGGTCTGGAGCAGAAGTCTGCCCAGGAGCAGCTGAGGGAGCTGGGGGTGTTGATCCTGGAGCAAAGGAGGCTGAGGGGAGACCTTGTGGCTCTCTGCAAGCCCCTGAGAGGAGGTTGGAGCCAGGGGGGGTCGGGCTCTGCTCCCAAGGAAGAAGGGATGGGAGAAGAGGAATTGAGCTGGAGGTTTAGATTGGAGCTTGGGAAGAATTTCTCCCTGGCAAGGGTTGTCAGGGCCTGGCCCAGGCTGCCCAGGGCAGGGCTGGAGTCCCCATCATTCCTGGAGGGATTTCCAAGGCCTGGAGATGTGGTGCTGAGGGCCATGGGGCAGTGGTGGCCTTGGCAGTGCTGGGTTAAGGGTTGGAGTTGATGCTCTCCAAGGTTTTTTTCCAAGCCCAAGGATTGTGTGACTCTCTGCAGAGCCTGATGAGATCCCTCCAAGTGGAACTGTGCTCAGAGCCACTCCAGAGCCAAGTGCAGAGGCTGCAGAGCTCAGGGTGGCACAGCAAGCTCAGGACCCCCATGGGGACAGGTGGCATCTCCTAAGCCTCCACTGAGCCTTTAGGGGAGGTTTAGGTTGGAGCTGGGGAACAATTTCTCCCTGGCAAGGGTTGGCAGGGCCTGGAGTCTCCATCATTCCTGGAGGGATTTCCAAGCCCTGGAGATGTGGTGCTGAGGGACATGGGGCAGTGGTGACCTGGTCAGTTCTGGTTGAATTTGATGCTCTTCAAGTTATTTTCCTCCCCAAACCCCTTATGATTCTCTACTTCACCTTTTCATCTCTGAAACCACTCTTGCAGAGCTGTTGTGCACCAAGAGACTTCAGAGGACTTTAGGAACCTGTGTAAAGGTGTAAAAAGCTGTAGTGTAACCCAGGGCAAAGCTTTGCAGCCTCAGGGGCAGGGAGCTGCTGGACCAGTTGCAGATGTCCCTCCTCACTGTAGGAGGGTGGATTAGATGGCTCTGAAAGGTTCTTTCCCTGTGATTCTGTGGTTCTAAGTGGATCAGCAGTGAGCTGCTGTGTTCCCTCAAGATGCTGAGATGCTCAGTTGCTCCTGTTCCTGAGGGGAATGTGGGATGGATGAGCTGTAGTTGCTCCAGGAACCAGTCCCTCACCCATCTGAGGTGCAAGTCTGTCCCCTAAGTAGTCAGCACAGTACCTGGAAGATCTCAAATCACCAGCTGGGATTGGCAGAGTCTGGTTTGAAGAGGGGATGAGCTGGAAAAGCTTTTTCCCCACCAGCATTCCTACAAACAGAGGTTTTTTCAGGCTGGGATCTGGTGAATAAAGCTTGGAGATGGAGCCGTGTGGGTGACAGCAGGGCAGGAGAAAAAAAATCTGTCAATTCTAAACTCAACTGTGGTCTTTCAGAAGGCTGAAGAAAAGGAGACTTGAGGATAACACTCATGAAAGATTAAGTTGGGCCTGAAAACCTGTTAGTGTGGAAAAAACCCCTCCCTTAGCTGCAGGTCTGTGTCACGTCCAGCACGGGGCCAGCTCCTGCTTTCAGTGCTGTCACCACAGAGTACAGCAGGGTTTTTTTTTCCCACAGGGACATGGAGGTGCTATGAAAAGAGGCAGGTTTGAAGGGGAAGGAGGTCTGTGCTCCAAGCCACAACACTTGTGTAGAACTCAGGTCTTCTGAAGAGACTCTAAGTGCTTTTCAGAAGGGGATGCTGAGGTCTCAAAGCTGAGGGATGAGCAATGTGGGGGCTTGGGGTGATGGCAACCTCAGTCTGGGCATAGAACCTCAGACTGGTTTGGGATGGAAGGGACCTCAAAGCTCATCCATTCCCACCCCCTTTCCATGGTCAGGGACACCTCCCACCAGCCCAGGTTGCTCCAAGCCCCATCCAACCTGACCTGAGACACTGCCAGGGATGGGGCAGCCACAGCTTCTCTGGGAAACCTGGCACAGGGGCTCAGCACCCTCAAATTCAACAATTTCCTCCTTATATCTCATCTCAATCTCCCCTCTGAAACCTTTTTCCTTCATCCCATCCCTCCCTGCCCTTGTCCCAAGTCCCTCCCCAGCCCCTTCAGGCACTGGAAGGTGCTCTAAGCTCTCCCTGCAGCCTTCTCTTCTCCAGCCTCAACAACCCCAACTCTCTCAGCCTGGCTCCAGAGCTGCTCCAGCCCTCCCAGCATCTCCAGGGCCTCCTCTGGACTCACTCCAACAGCTCCATCTCCTTCTGGGCTTGGGGACCCCAGAACTGGACCCAGCACCCCAGGGTGTTCTCCCCAGAGTGGAGCAGAGGGTGACAATCCCCTCTCTGACCCTGCTGGGGATGCAGCCCAGGACAGGGCTGGTTTCTGGGCTGCCAGCACATGTTGAGCTTCTCCTCAACCAACACCTGATCATGGAATATTCAGAGTTGGAAAAGACCTTTAACATCATCTCATTCCAACTTTTATCCATGGCCAGGGACACCTCCCACCAGCCCAGGTTGCTCCAAGCCCCATCCAACCTTTCCTGAGACACTGCCAGGGATGAGGCAGCCACAGCTTCTCTGGGAAACCTGGCACAGGGGCTCAGCACCCTCACAGGGATGAGTTTCTGGGCTGGTGGGAGGTGTCCCTGCCCATGCAGGGGGGTTGGAACTGGATGATCTTGAAGGTCCCTTCAAACTCAAACCATTCTGTGATTCTCTGAAGAGGAAGCAAACAGCCATTGGTTGTCTTTTCTCATTAGGATGTCATCTAAGTGCAGAAACTTTGTGCAGGGAGGACCTCCTGGTGGGGACACATCTGGAGCTGGTGACCAGACTGCTCCCTCATTAGGAAACCTCTCTGGCAGAGGTCATTAGAGTCATTAGTGACTTTGTTACACCTCCCATGGAGCTGATGCTGTACAGATGCTCTGCCCCCAGCGAGCACTTGCCAAGAGGTTCATCAGTCCCATCTGGTGGCTCTGAAGCAGAAAACAAGAATTTCCGCTCCAAGATCTTTTCCTTTTCTACCCCCACTCTTGGTGTGTTTTTCCCCCTACCTTGCTCTGCCTCTCCAGCTCCTCTTTAATGAAATCTTTTCTGACCCTGCTGCTCTGCTCATGAACCCACAGGATTTGATTTTTTCCAAGGAATCCTGGGAAAATTATGTCCTTTTAGCTACAAGAACTGAAGTCACCCATCTGCTTGGTGTGAGCAACCAAGATCAAGCACCATGGGAGCCTTTGAAGGACACCATGATTTCATCACTCATCCAGAGAGACCTTAACAGGCTGGAGAAATGGGTCAGTGTCAGCTGCAAATTCTACAAGTCCAAGTGCAAGGTCCAGCACATGGGTCAGGGCAGCCCCAAGATGGGCACAGGGGGGGTTGAGAGCAGCCCTGAAGAGAAGGACTTGGAGGTGTTCATCAGTGAGAAGCTCACCAGGAGCCAGCAGGGAGCTCAGAAGCTGGGATGCATCAAGAGGATCATGGCCAGGAGGTCAAGAGAGGGAATTCTCTCCTACTCTACACTTGAGAGACCCCAGCCCAGGTCTGGTGTCCCCAGTAGGAGAAGGACATGGATCTGTTGGAATGAGTCCAGAGGAGGCCCCAAAGATGCCCCAGGGGCTGGAGCAGCTCTGCTGTGAGGAGAGGCTGAGGGAGCTGGGATTGTTCAGCCTGGAGAAGAGAAGACTCCATGGGGACCTCAGAGCTGCCTTCCAATTCCTGAAGGGAACCTCCAGGAAGGCTGCAGAGGGACTTTTCCCAAGAGTGTCCAGCCACAGGAGAAGGGGAAATGGTTTGAAAGTGCAGGAGAAGAGGTTGAGGCTGGATCTGAGGAAGAAGTTCTTCAGCAGGAGGGTGCTGAGACTCTGGAAGAGATTGCCCAGAGAAGCTGTGGCTGCCCCCTCTCTGGAGGTGTTCAAGGCCAGGTTGGATGAAGCTTGGAGCATCCTTGTCTGGATGAGAGGTGTCCCTGGGCATGGCAGGGAGCTTGGAGGAGATGAGCTCTGAGCTCCCTTCCCACCTCAGCCATCCTGGGATCACTCAGCCTGTTGCCATGTGTTTCATCTTAAATATTCTTCATTTTTGGGGCTCAGCAAAGGCTGCACCAGCTCTGGTGGCAATGCCAGCCTCAGGGCAAGCAGAGAAGGGAGTGGCTCCAGGTTTTCTGGGAGGCTTTGAGGCTTCTAAAAGCACAAAAGTGGCTACTTCATCCCATTCCCCATTTCCTTTTGCATTTTGATGTTGCCTTTGCCCAGGGGTTCAGATATTTGACATGGGCAGAGCATTACCACCTTGGCAATACCCAACATAGAACTCCCATCATGTGGATCCCAGCCTGGGAAGCACCAGAAAATCTGCTTCTGGGGGGGGGGAAAAAGGGGCTTTATTTTTTTGAGTGCTTTGAGACTGTTCTGCCAGCACCTCTTATCCAGCAATTATTTCACTGCTCATTTCTCATTACAGCAGCTTATTCCTTAAGCATAAGGGAGCATTGCCACTTCTTCCCTTTCTTTAATCCTTCCAGTCGTGTGTCTGAGGCTTTTTTTTTCCCTCTCCCCCTTCCAACTGTGCTTTAAAAATAGAAATAAAAATCACATCATTCCCTGTGGTAGCTGAAAAATGTCTTTTTTTTTTAAAAGCAGCCCTGTCTGCCCATCCCTGGGTGTTGCATGTTTCAGCTTCCACCACCCTGGGGGCTCTGCTGGCATTTTTGCTGCTTGCCTGGAGTTTGGGTTATTAAAAGTGTGGATATTTTTCTTTTCTGATTGTGACTGGGAAGCCAGTTTTGAGCTTGATTTCAAGTTGGCCCCTGGAATGATTGGCTTGATGTTTCTGCCAGGGGAGCTTTGGAAGCCCTGGTAAAGGGAGGGATCAACCAGGGGAAAACCAAACTCCCTCCAAGGAAGGTGTTGGAGGTGAAAGCACCCTCTTTTCCTCTGCCTTCCTGAAGTTGTTTTTTTTTGTTTAATTTTCACACTATGAGGGATGTAGTCCAGAAGCTATAATTATTAATTTAACCTTGTGCAGTTGAGGGACATCCCAATGGCAGGGGGGTTGGAGTAGATCTTTAAATTCCCTTCTAACCTGAGCCATTCTGTGATTCTATGAATTTAATTCCTTCTTTTTCTGCTCTACTGAATTACATAAACAGACCATGTTGGGTCTTTTAAGGCAGCAGCTACTGTTGCTCCATCACCTTTGCAGTGAGGATATTTGGACTTAATATTTCATATTATTTTTCCCCCTGAGAGGCTGTGACATTTCTCATCTCAGCACTGCTGGGCTTAACAGTCATCCCAAACCATCTCATTTGTGTGTAGCTGAAGAGTTCCCTCAAATCCCTCAAGTTGTAGCAAGGAATGATGGAAATTTGGAGGAGATCTGGGAGAAGAGGAATGTGAGGAGATAGTTGAATAACTCATGTTCCCCATCATGCAGATGGCACCGTGGCAGAGAGGAGGAGATTTGGGAGATGCTGCTGGATGCTGATTTATTCTTTTTTTTTTTTTTTCAGGTTTGAAACTTTTGAAGTGAACAGCTTTGAACAGTTCTGTATCAACTATGCCAATGAGAAGCTCCAGCAGCAGTTCAACTCGGTAAGGTCAGCTTGGAAACATCCCATCAAACTTAGCAGGAAAAGTTACCAAGGTTGGAGTCTTTTTTTCTGCCTTTTATCTCCATCCTGGTTGGATTGCAAAGCCAACAGGAATGTAGACCATGGGATACCCTCTCTCCCAGGCAAAAAATCTGTGTTGGAATTGCACTAAATGTTCCTATCTAGTAAAAAATGCTGCTTGCTTGGTTGATAAGCTTGAGAGTGGCAGCAGGTTGACTTCTGCAAAGGCTTGACCAAGGGTTTTGAAGAAGCAGAAAGTTTGCCAAGTTGCTTTTGGCTAAAACCTGGATAGGTTTGTGCCAAGTCCTGATTTCCAGGGTGAGACAAAGCACAGGTGGGAACCTGCCCATTCAGTGAGCCTTAAACCTTTGTGATGGAAACTGTATTAAATATCAGGATTGGACACACTCCTCAGTTTTTAACTTGGACACACCTCACCCAGACCTGAGCTACTTCTGTTTTATTCTATACAAGTGCTTACCTGCACTAGAAATGAAACCACTAAGGGATCTGCTTTCCCTGCTTACAGCAGGGAAAAAAAACAAACATCCAACTGATTAGTTTCAGGATACAGAGTGAAATTTGAGGAGCTAAGTACTGTGGAATCATTTGGCTCTCTGGAATCCAGTCCCTTGAACATTTGCAGTGTCTCAAATGCATCAGATCCCTGCTGCTAAAAAATGAGAAGTAAATTATGGATTGGGTTTGCATTGCTTGTGTCTTACTGCATCCAGTTCTCCCTTCTGAAGTGTCTGAATTCAAACTCTGAGAGGACACGTTTGAAATGTTTTTTTATAAGCTGTCTTTGAAGGAAAAAAATAAAAAGTGGCTTTGAAAAAAATAATTAAAAAATATATTTGGGGAGTCTCAGAGCCAGAGGCAATTTATCTGCTTGGGCAGAGGTCAAGAAGCTGCAATAGCAATGTTCCTGACTCACTCAGATGGTGCTGCTGATATCCCTTCAAGGACAATGGGTGCTTTTTGTGAAGCTTTGCTCCCAACTGGGGGCTCCAGCTTGCAGCTCCCTGCTTTAATCAGAGGAGGGATTTTTCTCAACCCAGGAGATATCTGTGTCATTGCCATTTCAATCTAAGGCTCCCACATAAATGTTGTGACAGCTTTAGTTCTCCACTGAAAGTCACTTTAAGCTTGTTTTTTTTTTTTTTTCCCTGCCCCATGGTTTCCTACTGTAATTCTTTTCTTTTCCTTGCCAGATTCTACACTGTAAATGGCAGAGCTTCTAGAAAGCTCTGAGAGCACCTAAAGCTTCTGGATGTGCTGAGGGAGAGCTCTAAGGGCACCTGAAGCTTCTGGATGTGCTGAGGGAAAGCTCTAAGGGCACCTGAAGCTTCTGGATGTGCTGAGGGACAACTCTTAAGGGCACCTAAAGCTTCTGGATGTGCTGAGGGAAAGCTCTAAGGGCACCTAAAGCTTCTGGATGTGCTGAGGGAGAGCTCTAAGGGCACCTAAAGCTTCTGGATGTGCTGAGGGAAAGCTCTAAGGGCACCTGAAGCTTCTGGATGTGCTGAGGGAGAGCTCTAAGGGCACCTGAAGCTTCTGGATGTGCTGAGGGAAAGCTCTAAGGGCACCTGAAGCTTCTGGATGTGCTGAGGGAAAGCTCTAAGGGCACCTAAAGCTTCTGGATGTGCTGAGGGAGAGCTCTAAGGGCACCTAAAGCTTCTGGATGTGCTGAGGGACAACTCTTAAGGGCATCTAAAGCTTCTGGATGTGCTGAGGGAGAGCTCTAAGGGCACCTAAAGCTTCTGGATGTGCTGAGGGAAAGCTCTAAGGGCACCTAAAGCTTCTGGATGTGCTGAGGGAAAGCTCTAAGGGCACCTAAAGCTTCTGGATGTGCTGAGGGAAAGCTCTAAGGGCACCTAAAGCTTTTGGATGTGCTGAGGGAAAGCTCAGTTCCAAGTGGGGGAACAGGGAAGGGGCTGGCTGGGGTCTTGGTCAGTAATTGGGGTGTTTTTCCATTCTCAGCATGTGTTTAAGCTGGAACAAGAAGAGTACATGAAGGAAGAAATCCCTTGGACTCTCATAGACTTTTATGATAACCAGCCCTGCATAGACCTGATAGAGGCAAAACTTGGTATCCTGGACCTGCTGGATGAGGAGTGCAAGGTAAAGAGAACCATCCCCACCTCTTCACTGACATTTTGATTTTTTTAGGAAAGGTTCCAGAGGGGAAACATCCTTCAGGTGCATGTGGTTCTCATGGCTAGGTGCTCTGTGGGATCTCATGGAATCAAAAAACCAAAACAACATTTAGCTGGGGAGGACTTTAGGAGGTCTCTAACCCCACCACTTGCCCATAGAAGGGTCAGTATCCAATTTGGGTTTTATCCTGCTGCTATAGTTGATCAGACACACGAGGAAATGGGTTCAAGTTGCATCAGGGGAGGTTCAGATTAGACATTAGGGAAAATTTCTTCACTGAAACAGTGGTGAAGCATTGGAACAGGCTGCCCAGGGAGGTGGTGGAGTCACCATTCCTTGGGGTGTTCAAAAAACAGGTGGAAGTGGTGTTTTGGGGGTGATTTAGTGCTAAGGTGGTGTAGGACTGAGGGGTGGACTCAGTGATCTTGAAGGTCCTTTCCAACCATGATGATTCTGTGATCCATCAGCCCAGCAGGAGTGTCACATTGCATCAGAGGGAAAGTTTGAGCATCCATTATTTAAACTAAATCCCTCTTGGGATTTAGGGAGATGTGTGACTTGTCTGGAAGTGAGGTGACATGTCAAGGGGGGGATGATCTCCTCCATGTGACAGGGTCACCTTCCCAGGCACTGTGGTGCTGTCCCAACTTGCACATCCAAATAAGTTGGTGCTTTGCCCTTTTGGAATCCAGACTTGGGAAGACTCCTTAAAAATGAGAATAAATTAATGTAATGCCCTGAAAATCACATCTGAGCCAGGGCTGGCTCAGGAGAAGGTCAGATAATGAAGGTCAGGCCTCCTAGGAATAGAGGCAATGGGCTGAAGTTGCACCAGGGGAGGTTTAGCCCAGCTCTGAGGATGTATTTCCTGCCTGAGAGAGCAGTCAGGTGTAGGAATGGGCTGCCCAGGGAGGTGGTGGAGTCCCCATCCCTGGAGGGATTGAAAAGCCATGTGGGTGAGGCACTGCAGGACGTGCTCCAGTGGGTGATATGGATATTGATATCTCTAAATTTTATTTTTGGGGAGGATGTTGACAGTTGGACACAATGATCTTGGAGCTCTTTTCCAACCATGACAGGTTTGTGATTTCCTTGATACCCTGCACCATTTTGTTTGGTCCCTGCACTCTGAAACCTGTTAAATTCTTCAGGCTTGATCCAGCTCTTGGCTGTTGTGGGGACCACAGGGACATTTTTGGCTGCTAATGCCCTTTGCTCCTGTCTGAGGGACCCAGCAGTGGTGGCTGCTGGTGACACTGAATGGGGTGGAGTTACACCAGGAGAGTATAGGCAACTTGGCTGAAGATTTGCCTGCTGTTACCTTTTTCCTCCATGCTTTTTGGACCCCAAAGAAGAGAAACACAAGATCTGTTCTCCTCCCACATCCCATGTCAATTATCTGGGTATTTACCTGTCAGTGGGTGATGCTGACATCAAGCTCAGGCCTTTATTACAAGTCCTGTAATTGGCTTTTTTGATAATAACCTGCAAACCTTTTCCAGCTTGATGGACATGTCAGCAAAACCTGTCAACTGAAAGCACCAATTTAGGGATGAAAACCTTCACCCCCACATCACCACCAGCAGCATTTCACCTCTCAGGGGGTGTTGGAGGGGGGGAAGCAGGTCAAGAGAAATTAGAAATCATCTGGTGAGGACCTACAATGGAAAGAAAATATATTCTGGGACTCCAAAAGGCATTGAGGGGGATCTGGCAGCATAATGAAACCTCAGCACAAGTGTTCTAGCTTCACAGTATGGATTTTCTTTTTTTTTTTTTTTTTTTTTAAGTCTTTAATGTGAGGTTGGGGAGGGGGTGGTTGGGTATGTGCTGAAGCAGTTCAGCTAATGAAGGTCGAATGAGAGTCTTGAGCAGAGGAGGAGCAGACAGGGTTGAAATAGAAATTGGCAAGGAAAGAAAGAGCTCTCAGATGGGAATTGGAGTTGTAAGGATTAAACCTGACCCATGGAAGCAAACCATAAGCCACTTATCTCTGAGGAGAGAGGGCTTTAGGTTACCTGTGGGTTTGGGGGAGGTTTCTAAACAGCTTTGACATCTTCAGAGTTGGAAGCTGTTGTAGAATTAGGAAGCTGGGAGAGGGCTCCTGGAGGTTATTGGTCCAGCCTCCAGTTATCTCCCTGGTCTGCTCAGGATTCCCACAGGGAATACCCTTGGAATAAGAATGGACTCCTTGAGGGTAGCAAGGAAATCAACATAAAACCATCAGGTTCTCAAACTCTCTGGTGGCTCCATCTTGTGTTTTCTGGCACGTTGCTGTCATGTAAAGCTGTCCAAGGTCCAAATGTGTTTCCTTACCCTGTTCCAAACATCCTCTTTAACCTTCCCTGTCTCCTTTTGTGTTTCTCATATCCAGTTTTACCCTGGATATGAGTTGCACTTCTCATGGCAAAGGTTGATCCTCACCTTTCCTTAGGGATGTGTTTTGCACTTTTAGCTTTCACAACCATCTCAAGTTTTCCTTTTTTGTTGTTGTTGCTTTGTCTTTGTGGTCAGTTATTTCAGCTTCAAATGCATAAAGTAAAATAAAATTTTCTTCTGTCCTCACATGTTCAGGAACACTGAAGCCTCTCCTAGCAGACCAGGTTTCAATGCTCCTTGTTTCTCTGCATTGCAGTGGACTTGGGGATCTGAGCAAATGTGTTTTCCTTGTCTGGATTGATGGGTTTGTTTGAACATCAGAAATCAGAATATCCCATCCCTGAAATCCAGGGGGATTTCAGCTCCATGAGCAGATAGATGGAAGTTGTCTCTTTCAGAAGAATCCCTGACAGAATCCTTACCTCACACCCTCAGTTTTTATATGACTTTAAAATCAGCACATCACATCCAGGGGAACATGGAGCAGAGGAAGCCCAGGCTCTTCTCAAGCTTTAAAATAGATTGGAGTGGTGAGGAGACAAATTTCCTGGTTTTTTTTCCCTGTCCAGGTTCCCAAAGGCACTGACCAGACTTGGGCTCAGAAGCTCTATGACCGCCACGCCTGCAGCCACCACTTCCAGAAGCCTCGCATGTCCAACACCTCCTTCATCATCCTCCACTTTGCTGATAAGGTAACTGGGAGACCCTCTTGCATGTGCTGGGAATTAAATGCAGAAATTGGGAAGGTACAGAGGGGAAAAAAAGAGCCTTGTGAAGGAAAATTAGTTTGTAGCACCCAGGAGGTGGTTCTGGTTGGGAGTTCAGACCTAAGTCAGCTTGGATGCCCCATCCCTGGCAGTGTCTCAGGTCAGGTTGGATGGGGCTTGGAGCAACCTGGGCTGGTGGGAGGTGTCCCTGCCCATGGAAAGGGGTTGGGAATGGATGATCTTTAAGCTCCTTTCCAACCCAAACCATTCTGTGATGACTTCAGCCTCCAAACTGTTGTGCTAAGCTTCAAAACTGGAATTTCTAGAGGAGAGACAAATCCTCTTCCTCAAAGCTGCAGCAAAGTGAATTTCAGAAAACATATCAGAAATAGGAATTTTTTTTTTCTGAAGAGCAGAAGCTGTGAGCATCAGGCAGGCATGGTGTGGAGGAGTACCTGAGATGTTCACCCTGGGTTTATCCCACCAGGAGAAGATGTCAACTGGTGGACTCTAAATCCCAGTGGCTGATGCTGTAGGATCTCATCCGTAGGCTCCAGCTCTCTTTGAACCCTGATGGAACAGGCATCACAGCAGCAAATAATAGTGAAAGTTTGCAGCTATCCAAACCACACCTTTTTTAGAAAGGAAAATGTAAGGCCAACCTGGAGACATGTCCATGGAGCCAGACCACATTTAAGTGCTGTGATCCCATCCAGGTGTTCCTCATATCCAGTTTTACCCTGGATGTGAGTTGCACTTCTCATGGCAAAGGTTGATCCTCACCTTTCCTTAGGGATGTGTTTTGCACTTTTAGCTTTCACAACCATCTCAAGTTTTCCTTTTTTGTTGTTGTTGCTTTGTCTTTGTGGTCAGTTATTTCAGCTTCAAGTCCAAAAAGTAAACTAAAATTTTCTTCTGTCCTTACTAAATTCTTCCTTTGCGTCCCAACCCTCTCCAGTTTCAAAACCAGGAGACCTACAAGAGACATAGCCAGGGCATCTTTTGAGGTTTATTGATCTTACAAGGAGTTCAGGAGTGAACAGAAGAACTTGACTTTGCATTTTTGCCCCTGGTTTCTATAGAAGTGTGGTTGAGTCCTACACAGAGCGCTTAAATCACCAAGAAACAATCTGTGTTTGCAGAAAGAATTTTGCTTTCCTTCAGACTCTCTTGATTTGATGAAAAGTGACCTTGAAATCAGAGTTTTATGTCATACTCCCCCTCCTTTTCCCTCTCAGGTCTTCCAGCTGAGCTCCAACAGCTGGGAAGTGGTGGGATACAGCACCTTCTCCCTCTATGGCTGCACTTTACCCTCATAACTTTTTTCCTTTATTTCCTGCTAGGTGGAATACCAGAGTGAGGGATTTCTGGAGAAGAACAGGGACACTGTGTATGAGGAACAGATCAACATCCTCAAAGCCAGCAAGGTAAGAGCTTGAGGCAGGAGATATTCAGCACTTCTGCTTCCCCAGGTGGGAGCTTCACACTGGAAGGACCATTGGAGGCATCTCCATGAACAGCAGCAAAAAAAGGGAAATAAATGAGGTGTGGAGGAAGGAAATAAGTGGGAAGAGGAAGGATGAGGCTGCTGGGGGTTGTGATTGCAGCCAGGTGTGGATATGCATGGTCCTCTGCTCTCCTCCGTTGTGGTGATGGTGCACCTGAAAAAGCCTTTCCAAACCTGCAACTTCTGATGTCTTTAATGATTAGTGTGCAAAAAACAGGGTTATTTTTAAAGTGCTGGCATGTCTCCAAGGCATTCCAGCTGCTGTAGAGCTGCCAAGAGATGACATGAGCAAATTAGCCTGAGGATCATGCTTGCTGGCATTCCTATTAAACAAGATTTTGTCATAAAATCCCAGACTGGTTTGGGTTGAAAGAACTTAAAGACCATCCACTTCCAACCCCCCTGCCATGGACAGGGACACCTTCCACTAGACCAGGTTGCTCCAAGCCTCATCCAAAGATCCAAACTAAGCTCATGCTCCTTGGGATCAAGTGCCAGGACCCTGTGAATTCAGAGGATCACAGAGTGCCAGGTTGGAAGGGACATCAAGGTCCAACCTGTCTTGGCAAAAGGACTGTCTAGACAAGATGGTGGTGGCTTTGCAGGAGACCTCAAAATCTGTGTTTGTGTTCCAGCTTAAAATATTCTCAAATGCACTTGGCTGTGAGAACATTTTGGGTGAGTTTGATGAACTTCTGCCTTAGAGCCACTTCTTTAATGCCAATGCTGAGCTGTCCCAGGTAGAAGAGCAGCACAGGAGCATCCCCAACCTCCTCTGCAAAGCCCCCATATCCTCATCTGCTCCTGCTTTTCTTCACTCCATGGGCCAGTAGATTAATTTTTCCTGATTTATTTTAATTATTTTTGCTTCTCCCCTGCCACGTGTCCCCCATGGGTAGAAACAAATGAACATTTTTTTTCTGTGTCTATCAAAACCAACCCAGTTCCCTTCAACCAAGAAGAGAGGCAGTGCCATGTTGGCCACTCCCATGTCCTCATTGGACCTAAAACTTCAATTTGTGCTGCAAAAGGCTGTGCCATGAAGACATTTTTTCTTGGGATCAACCCTGTGTGACTCATGGAGCAGCTTGGGTTGGAAGGGACCTTAAAGATCACCCAGTTCCACCCCCTTTCCATTGTCAAGGGCACCTCCCACCAGCCCAGGTTGATCCAAGCCCCATCCAACCTGACCTGAGACACTGCCAGGGATGGGGCAGCCACAGCTTCTATGGGAAACCTGTTCCAGTTTCTAACCCCCTCAAATTCAAGAATTCCCTCCTCATCTCCAACCTCAATCTCCCCTTTCTCTCCAAGTTTTAACCCATTTCCCTTCTCCTCTCCCTACCCCCCTGTGTCCAAAGCCCTCCTCCAGCTTTCTTGGAGCCCCTTCAGATATTGGAAGGTTGCTCTGAGCTCACCTGGGAGCCTCCTCTTCTCCAGGCTGAACAAGCCCAATCCCTCAGCCTGGCTTCCCAGGGAGGTGCTCAGCCCTCTGAGCATTTGAGTGCCTCTCCTCTGGACACCTTCCAGGAGCTCTGTGTCCTTCTGGTGTTCGGGACTCCAGAACTGGACCCAGAATCCCCTCCCTTGACCTCTGTCTGTGCTTCTGCTGATGCAGCCCAGGACATGGTTGGTTTCTGGGCTGCAAGCACACACTGAGGGCTCATATTGAGCTTCTGTGGCTCGTGTTGAGCTTCTTCTCAGTGCAATCCTCTTTGTATTCCCAAGGGATGGGAATGCAGAGGGTGTGGGGAACACTCCATTTAACACTGTGAGGACATCACCTCCCCTCCACCAGCAGCCGCCTCACCGAGCGCTCCCGCCGAGGCAGAGTTGCCTGCTGCTAATTAGAATGCAATTACTGCCAGCAATAAGAGGGTGAAAGAGACTTTTTCTAAAGCAGCTAATGAGTTTTGCTACTGCTGGTCAGCTAAAAGAGCTGAGAGTTGATGTTCTTTGATTGAAGGAGAGTGATTGGAATGCTGGTGAGATGTGGTTTTCCAGTCCTCGGTAATTATGGGTTACACACCAGTGGTTTGAACTCTGCTGACTGGGAAGGAGGGATCTGTTCTTGTCCTTCAGTATCTGTAGGTCCCAGTCACACCAGTTTTGCTTTAAGCAACCTGGAAATTCACCTCTGAGGTCCTCAGTGAGCGTTTGTGGAGGAGTGAGAGCTTGTGGTGTTAATAGCAAGTGGATGGAGGAGTTGGGGATAGGGTCAGGTTGGATGGGGCTCTTACCTAACTTAAAATCATAACATAACAGGTCATAAAATCATGGAATGGGTTGGGTTGGAAGGGACCTCAAAGTTCATCCATTCCCAAGCCCTTTCCATGGGCAGGGACACCTCCCACCAGCCCAGGTTGCCCCAAGCCCCATCCAACCTGACCTGAGACACTGCCAGGGATGGGGCAGCCACAGCTTCTCTGGGAAACCTGGCACAGGGGCTCAGCACCCTCAAATTCAAGGATTTCTTCTTAAGATCCAATCTAAATCTCTCCTCTTTCAGAAAGAAAATCCCAGAATAGGGTTGGAAGACACTTCCAAGACCATCCATGTGCAGGGACATGTGAGGGACACCTTATGTTGCTCCGAGCCCCATACAACCTGACCTGAGATGGGATGGGGCAGCCACAGCTTCTCTGGGAAACCTGGCACAGGGGCTCAGCACCCTCACATTCAAGAATTCCTTCCTAAAATCTCATCTCAATTTCCCATTTTTCCCGTTTAAAACCATTACCCCTTGTCCTGTCACTCCCTGCCCTTGTTAAAAGTTGAATCTCTCCCTGCTTCTTGCAGGGGGGTTGGATCAAGGTGACCTTTAAAGATCCCTTCCAACATGAACCATTCAGTGATTTCATGGCACTCCCAGCTGTGCACTGGGAAGATGCTTTGAAGCCTGAAGTTACAGGTGGTGAATTGGAGGCCACACCTTCCAGCATCAAGCACAATCCACCCAAACATCCCATGTTTGTAGGAGTCAAAGCACCCAAGACAGTAGCATGCCATGAACTACAGTAGCTCTCAGGATGTCTTCTTTTTGGGGGAGGGGAAGAGATTTAGGCAAAAAAGACAGAAGTCTTTATTCTGGTACTAAATGAGAGTGCTACAGGGATAAAAAATAAAACTCTGAGTATGGAGGAAATCTTTAGCAGAAGCTGTCCTGGAGCCTGCAAGCAATTTGCTAATGCAATGCAAACACTTTCTTTTCTCAGTAGTATTTAGGCTGCTGTGTTTCCAAGCTGTGCAAGCAGCCTGTGGGACAAGGGCTGGAAATATTCCTTAGTGCAGAGATGCTGCAGAGAGCCAGGCAGCCCTTTCCATCAGGGAGCTGTGTGTTCATGTCCATGAAGTGGTAAATCTCAGCACTCTGCTTGGGATTTTAATGGAAATATACTCAGCTCAGCTTTCAGAGGAGCTTGGGATGGAGGGAAGAGGCAGTGGAGTGCAGTACTGCCTTGTTTTCATGCTTTTGGCATGGATGTGTCCAGCAGATGAATGTGGAGTGCTGGGATCCTCTCCCATGGGTGCTCCAGCGTGGGTATTGCTGGTGATCTGCATCCTCCTGGGATGGCATCTTGGGAGGCTTTGGCGAGTGTCACCCAGTTCAGCTTGGTGACAGTGGGGGTTTTTTTCCATATTTAAGGAATTGCTGTTGGAATAGAAGCACAGCTGGAGCTGGAACTAGTGTGGGTGCAGAACTGGGGTCAAAATGTCAAAATTGAACTGTTCTGTTGACCAGAGCAGATTTAGTGTGGATTCCTTAGGAATCAAGTTCCCCAGCCAAATGCAAAATTGAAGATCCTTCCTCTTAAAGAAAAATAAAATAGTTTAAAGTATTAAAGGAAGTGCTGGGGGGTCTTTAATTTTTGGTCCCAACAGCTCCAGGCTTGGGGAGAAGTGTCTGGAAAGCTGCCGGGCAGAAAAGGACATGGGGGTGTTGGTTGAATCAGCTGAAGAGGAGCCAGGGTGTGCCCAGGTGGCCAAGAAGGCCACCAGCATCCTGGCTTGTGTCAGGGCAAGGGAGCTGGGGAAAGGTCTGGAGCACAAGGAGAAGGTTCTGGAGAACTTGTGAGGAGCTGAGGGAAGTGGGAATGTTGGGTTTGGAGAAGAGGAGGCTGAGGGGAGAACTTCTGACTCTCTGCAACCCCCTGAGAGGAAGTTGGAGCCAGGGGGGGGTCGGGCTCTGCTCCCAAGGAAGAAGGGATAGAATCACAGAATGGGCTGGGTTGGAAGGGAGCTCAGAGCTCACCAAGTCCAACCCTTGATCCACTCCCCCCGTGGTTCCCAGCCCATGGCACTGAGTGCCACATCCAGGCTCTTTGGAAAGAGCTCCAGACACGGAGAATCCACTACTTCCCTGGGCAGCCCATTCCAAGGTCTGATCACCCTCTCCAGAAAGAAATTCTTTCTCCTCTCCAACCTAAACCTCCCCTGGCACAACTTGAGACCCTTTGTGCCCTCTTGTCTTGCTGAGAGTTGCCTGGGAAAAGAGCCCAACCCCCCCCTGGCTCCAACCTCCTTTCAGGGAGTTGGAGAAAGTGATGAGGTCTCCCCTGAGCCTCCTCTTCTCCAGCCTCAACACCCCCAGCTCCCTCAGCCTCTCCTCATAGGGTCTGTGCTCAAGTCCCTTCACCAGCCTGGTTGCCCTCCTTTGGACCTGCTCCAGGACCTCGATATCCTTCCTAAACTGAGGGGCCCAGAACTGGACACAGGACTCGAGGTGTGGCCTCCCCAGGGCTGAGTGCAGGAGCAGAATCCCTTCCTTGGATGGGAGAAGAGGAATTGAGCTGGAGGTTTAGATTGGAGCTTGGGAAGAATTTCTCCCTGGCAAGGGTTGTCAGGGCCTGGCCCAGGCTGCCCAGGGCAGGGCTGGAGTCCCCATCATTCCTGGAGGGCTTTAAAAACTTCAGGACATGCTCCAGTGGGTGCTCCAGATACTGATCAATATCTTTTGTTCAGGGGGGATGCTGATAGTTGGACACAGTGATCCTAGAGGTCTTCTCCAGCCATGACAATCCTGTTATTCTGTAATTCTCTGGAAAATCAAAGGTGCCTTTGGGGCCATGGGCTGCTCCTTGTTTGAAGACCCCATTCCTGGGGGATTTGCTATGCTCTGGACTGGATGAGTACCTTGAAACAAAACCTTGGAAGCAAGAGTATCCCCATGGTCAGGAGGTTTGGAGTCTGAGACAACATTTTAGTTCTGCTCATTTGATTCATGTGCACATTTCAAGGTCTGATGAAGAAGGCCCAGTGGTCCTGCTGATGTGCTTCATGTAGGCAACACTTTTTCCTTTCAATTTATTGGCCTTTTTTTCTCCTTCCTGACGTAAAATTGGGTACAAAATGACCAGAGCATTGTGACTTGTGTGGGTTCAGTCACTGAAGAGTAGGCTGCTCAGGTGTTGTCTTTCATTTCAGTATCAAATGGTGGCAGACTTATTCCAGGATGAGAAGGATGCTGCATCCACCAGTTCTGTGGGAAAGGGATCATCCAAAATCAGCGTCCGTTCTGCCAGACCTGTGATCAAAGCTGCCAACAAAGAGCACAAGAAGACAGTGGGACACCAGGTATGACATGAGCAAGGTTGGTTGATGGCAGGAGAACAGGGTATGCAAGTAGATTTTTACCACTGAGATCTTGCTGCTTCAGTCTGAAGCAGAGGGAAGGAAAAAAACCTGTTGGGTTGGGAAAGAAAAGACATCTTCCCATATTAATGGGGACCATTTGGTTGTTGTTGGACACCTGGGAGCAGCTCTAGAAGAGCAGGCACAAGTAGTCTTGACTTAGAAGCAGTTGAGATGTTGTTTAAGGAGGGTGGAGCCACTCTGGGATTCACTGGGCTGTACCCCCATGTACTTAAACTGACACAACTTGAGAAAAGAATGTTTGGATTTGTTGTTTTTTTCCCCTGCTTGGGCAGCCAAGCAGAGCAGCAGGGCTCCAGAGAGGCTCTGCTGTCTGCAACCTTGGAATTATTTGAGGTTCAGCTGGGTAAAATCTTGATTGCTTGTTGCTCTTGGACCTTATTGAGCTGGAAACCTTCAACCCACCAATGTCTTCTCCTCACCACCAGTGGCTTTTTTGTCTTCCCAGTTCCGTAACTCCCTGCATTTGCTCATGGAGACCCTGAATGCCACCACCCCCCACTACGTGCGCTGCATCAAGCCAAATGATGAGAAGCTTCCCTTTAAGTAAGTGCATTTTCAGATCATAAAATCATGGAATGGGTTGGAAGGACCCTTAAAGCTCATCCATTCCCAACCCCTCTCCATGGTCAGGGACACCTCCCACCAGCCCAGGTTGCTCCAAGCCCCATCCAACCTGACCTGAGACACTGCCAGGGATGGAGCAGCCACAGCTTCTCTGGGAAACCTGGCACAGGGGCTCAGCACCCTCTCAACAAAGAATTTCTTCTTAAGATCTAAACCAAATGTCTGTTCTTTCAGCTTAAAACCATTCCCCCTGGTCCTATCACTATCTGCCCTTGTAATACCTGTGCCCTTCTTTCCTGACTTGCAGGTGAGGGTAGGGTTTGCCTTCTCATCCTCCAGAGGGTTTCTGCAGAGTGAATCATCTCTGTTGTGGTGCCTTCTGATTGACACTGCCTGAACAGCTCTTGTTTAAAGTGCATTTAGTGTCCATGGGGTCTTGAAGGCAGATGAGTTCTGCTTATCCCAAAGGACACCCATAACATTTCTGAGGTGCCCCCTTGGGATGCTGGATGTGTGATCCAGATTGACCTCGAATTTGACCCTGCTGTGAAGTGGATGCCAGGCTCTGTTTCTATCTCACATCTGGTGAGGCTTTTGCCATCCTACTCAGAACTCCACTGAGTAGAGCTGGCCAAAGTGCACATCCCAAACAGCAGAAACCACAAAAGCAGGGAATCACAGAAACCCAGGATAGTTTGGGATGGAAAGGACCTTAAAGCTCATCCAGTTCCAACCCCCTTTCCATGGGCAGGGACACCTCCCACCAGCCCAGGTTGCTCCAAGCCCCATCCAACCCATCCTTCAGCATTTCCAGGGTTGGGACATCCATAACTTCCCTGGTAAGATGAGTAAATATCTTCAGCATTATCCCAACAGTGTGTGCTTGGGACTCTTTCCTCTTGCTAAAGAGATTGTCCTCCTTTGTACTGTTGTTTCTGGAACTGGAAGGGCTGGAATGATTTCTTGTGGGTTTAATAATGTGGAGGTTTTGTGCCCATGGGGATAAGTAGTGTGCTTGTAAAATGAACAAAAAGTCTCAGTGGTTCCAAAAGGAATGTGGAAAAAGTAAAGATGGGACTCATACCACCTTCAGGCAGGTTTTCTGGGTGAGTGAAGCTGAAGCAGAAAGCCAGGATTGATCTTCCTCTTCAGTTCAGAGATGTATTGCAAGCTGCAAATCTGAGAAAATAGCTCTTAGTCTTGTTTGACCTCTTGGTTGTGTGTTTGTACCCAGTTTTGTTCCCTGGAACTCCAAAAAAACCTTGGTCATTGGTATGCAGGGACCTCATAGATGTCACTGTTGTCTTCTAAAGGCCCTGGCATCCACTGCAGGTGGTGACATTTAAAAACTTGTGGTTATAATTAAAACCTGTAAGCAAGGAGGCATTACCCTCCAGCAGATCCAATGTAATGTGATGGTCCCAGTGGGCACTGGTGCCACCTCAGAGCAGCCCAGAGGTGGCTCCAGCAGCAGAGGAGGGGGAAGCAAGCAAACTTGGTGATATATTGGATGTGTATCCACCAGGAAGCTCCCCCTGACTTGTCCCCTGACATTAATACTAGCAAAGTATTAATGGTTAGAAGAAATTCAGCCTCTAGCTGCAGGTGGCCCTGCTGTCTGCAGGGGGGTTGGACTGGATGGCCTTGAAAGGTCCCTTCCCACCCAAACCATTCCATGATTTGTGCAGGCTGTTTCCAAAGCAAGGTGAAGGATTGGTGCTTGATTATCTTGAGGCTTTCAAGGGAATGGCTGTGGACAAAACACATGGATCCAAGGCTACGTTGATGACAAGAGGTTTCTGCCACAAATTAGAAGCTAATTCAGGTGTGAAGGACTGAAGTCCCTCCTGTGTACTGTGTTCAAAATCACAAATATTGTGAAGGATCCCAACGTAAACCTTCTCATGGACGCTTCAGATTGCTGCTGTGGCTTCCTCCTCCTCATATTAAACTCTGTCTTTAATATAATTGCAGATTTGACCCCAGGAGAGCAGTTCAGCAGCTGAGAGCTTGTGGAGTGCTGGAGACCATCCGTATAAGTGCTGCTGGCTTCCCCTCCAGGTACCTTGATGCAGTTTTTTTTCCTCTTGTTATTGTTTATTTATTTCCGAAGTGTTACCCCAGAGGACTTATTTCCTGCTTGCCTCAGTTTTAGAACCATATCATGGAATCAGAGGATGGCTGAGGTTGGAAGGGAGCTCAGAGCTCATCTCCTCCAAGCTCCCTGCCATGCCCAGGGACACCTCTCATCCAGACAAGGATGCTCCAAGCCTCATCCAACCTGGCCTTGAACACCTCCAGGGAGGGGGCAGCCACAGCTTCTCTGGGCAATCTCTTCCAGAGTCTCAGCACCCTCCTGCTGAAGAACTTCTTCCTCAGATCCAGCCTCAACCTCTTCTCCT
The DNA here is from genome assembly GCF_003957555.1 of Calypte anna. Classification (NCBI taxonomy): domain Eukaryota; kingdom Metazoa; phylum Chordata; class Aves; order Apodiformes; family Trochilidae; genus Calypte; species Calypte anna. The sequence continues at coordinate 2,424,280 of NC_044274.1, forward strand.
GCACTTTCAAACCATTTCCCCTTCTCCTCTGGCTGGACACTCTTGGGAAAAGTCCCTCTGCAGCCTTCCTGGAGGTTCCCTTCAGGAATTGGAAGGCAGCTCTGAGGTCCCCCTGGAGTCTTCTCTTCTCCAGGCTGAACAATCCCAGCTCCCTCAGCCTCTCCTCACAGCAGAGCTGCTCCAGCCCCTGGAGCATCTTTGGGGCCTCCTCTGGACTCATTCCAACAGATCCATGTCCTTCTCCTACTGGGGACACCAGACCTGGGCTGGGGTCTCACAAGTGTGGAGTAGAAGGAGAGAATTCCCTCTCTTGACCTCCTGGCCATGATCCTCTTGATGCATCCCAGCTTCTGAGCTCCCTGCTGGCTCCTGGTGAGCTTCTCACTGATGAACACCTCCAAGTCCTTCTCTTCAGGGCTGCTCTCAACCCCCCCTGTGCCCATCTTGGGGCTGCTCTGACCCATGTGCTGGACCTTGCACTTGGACTTGTAGAATTTGCAGCTGGCACTGACCCATTTCTCCAGTGATAACATCCCATCACTCAGCTGCACACTTCTCATAAAAAAGCAATGCAGAGTTTACTTTTCCTTTTACCCTTCAAACCTCACACACCTGTTGCAATAGCCCAGCCCCCCCCAAATCTTATTATCCTTGCAGAGAAAGAAAACCAAGATTGCAAATGATTATTTCAGGCTTTCACTCCCCAGATCCAAAGCTTCGAAGCCTGCAAGCTCTTGCATCTTAAAAAAGGAAGGTTGTGATTGGGGTGGTGGTGATAGAAAATTGTAAAGAGGATTTGTTGGTTTTTTTAGGGCCTAATAAATCAGAAAACATGAAGTATAAATAAGCCCTGGAGATGACAAGGGTGAATAACTCTAAAAATGCATCAGTTGTGTTCTTGTGCCAAGCAGCTTTGTGTTAATGTCAGCAGAGCCATCAGCCTTTTTCTGTGGGACAAAGGAGTTATAAATACCCTCAGAAAAGAGTTGGCTGAGCATCATGCTGAACACCATGAGAAACTCCCTGTCCTGGTTTTTGGGGGTTTTGGAGGATGCTGCCTGGTGGTTGTTCTCATCTCCTGCAGAGCTGGGGATGTCAGCTGCCTCAGCCAGCAGCTTCTGCATATGGACATCAATCACAGAACCATCAGATGGTTTGGGTGGGAAGGGACCTCTCAAGTCCATCCAGTCCAACCCCAGGGACATCTCCAACTGGATCAGGTTGCTCAGAGCCCCATCCAACCTGACCTGGAATGGTTCCAGGGATGAGGCATCTCCCACCTCTCTGGGCAACCTGGGCCAGGGGCTCACCACCCTCAGCATAAAAAATTTCTGTATCTGGTCTGAATTTCCCCTCTTGTAGTTTAAACCCATCACCCCTTGTCCTTTTGCTACAGGCCTTGCTAAAAAGTTTGTCCCATGAGGTGGCTCCTCTGCACCTAAGCCATGAAAACTTCTGCTGACACAACTTCTGTGGACAGGCAAAAACTGGTGGTGGGGATCTCCTTGGCCAGCTGAGCTCAGTTCCTTGAAGAAAGAAAAAAAGATAAAAAAAAAAAGTTTCACTGAAATCAGTTTCTCTCTTCTCTGCCAGCATGGGAAGTTGCCAGAGAGATAAATGAAGATTTAGGGCCTCTTGTTGCAAGTCTTGCCCTGTTAGAAGACCCAGCACAACCTTTGGCTCTCATCTTTGAAGTCTTCAAGATATTTGTAGAAGTAACTAGTAAAAAATTACTCCTAAATGACATGGTCTCTTAGCCATGGGGGAAAAGTAAAACTCAGTTCACAGGTCAGGTTTTTTGTTATAATTTTTATCAAAGTAGGTGCAGGGCCAAATCCACCTGCCTGTCCCCTTGCAGTGCAAGCCCTAGAACACTCAAAGGTCTGTGTTTTTTTTCCAGAAAAGCCACAGAAATGCAGTTTAATGCTCCTTAAGCCAGTTGCACCCCATCAGTGCTCTGGTGTTTGGGTTCCAGGGGAGCTTTGGGGATTTTGCTGCTGATTTTCACACAGCTGCAGAGTTACCCCATTCCTCTCCACTCATTTTATTAAAAACCTGGAGCATAACCACTTACCTCTGCACTTCAGACCCTCCAGCACTAAAATTGATGTTTAATCAGTGACTGGGGAGGGGGAACAGAGGGAAGGAACCAGTGCAGCACATGGAGCCCAGCCAAGATCTATTTACAGCAAATCATTGACCAGGGTGAAGACCACTCCATCCTGGGAAAAAAAAAACCTCTAAAGGGATGCTTGTGGTTTTGCTTGCATCGTGAGGTCTTTTTTTTTCCCCCAGGATACTAAGAATACAAAACTCTTCCATCACTGCAGCTTGTCAGCATTTTTTTTCTTCCTCCAGAGGAAAAAAAAAAAAATAGGTGCAAATAGCTCTTCCAGCCTTTCAGAGTGACCTTCTTCAGTCCAGGGTTTGGGATGCTTCAAGGCCAGTTTTTTTTTAGGTTATTGTCATGTTTCTAGAAGATAATTGCCTACAGCAACAACTCTGCATGAAATAAGATGCTTACTTTGGGGTTTGGTAGTTTTTCACCTTCCATGGTCATCAAATATTTCAGTGTTGAAAAGGCAGAACCTGGAACTGGGTAACAGCATTGAAAGGTTGTGAATAATCTGTAGATTTCAATTGACTTTTTGAGCCAGCTTGGCAAGTGCTGCTTCTTACCAATAAGATTATTCTGGGGAATTTAATTTTGTGGAAAAGATAAAAGGTGTTTTAATTCAGAATTTGTCCAGGCACGAGATCAGTCTCAGGTTGTCTCTGATTATTCCTCCATATTTCCTTATATTTTCAGACAAGTTGGATTTATAACCAGTGAGAACACCAAGAAGGATTGTTACTTCAAATTTAAACCCTGTGTGAAGATTTTATATTTAAAGGGCTTCAAATACTAGTGGAAAACTTGTGTCTTTGTGGGTTTTGCTCCACTTGGGTGTAAGTAGTTCACCTTTAGAACAAGAGAGAACTTACAAAATGTTTTCTCTAGAGAGAAGTTTTATTACAGAAAGAGGAGAATATGTTTCTTTTCCTCCTGTAATATTGTAGATATCAGTAATTGCCAGCATGCTGCCACAAGGGTAACTTTTGAGAATGATGTGGCTTTGGATCTCTCTCTGCATAAAGCCACTTTCTGCCTCTATTTCATGTTTTTCCATCAAGGTTATTTATGGGTTGAATCTCAGAATCCCAGACTGGTTTGGGTTGGAAGGGACCTCAAAGCTCCTCCGTTCCCACCCCCTTTCCATGGTCAGGGACACCTCCCACCAGCCCAGGTTGCTCCAAGCCCCATCCAACCTGACCTGAGACACTGCCAGGGATGGGGCAGCCACAGCTTCTCTGGGAAACCTGGCACAGGGGCTCAGCACCCTCAAATTCAACAATTTCTTCCTCATCTCCAACCTCAATCTCCGCTTTCTCTCCAAGTTTTAACCCATTTCCCTTCTCCTCTCCCTACCCACCCCGTGTCCAAAGCCCTCCCCCAGCTTTCTTGGAGCCCCTTCAGATATTGGAAGGTTGCTCTGAGCTCCCCTGGGAGCCTCCTCTTCTCCAGGCTGAACAAGCCCAATCCCTCAGCCTGGCTTCCCAGGGAGGTGCTCAGCCCTCTGAGCATTTGAGTGCCTCTCCTCTGGACACCTTCCAGGAGCTCTGTGTCCTTCTGGTGCTGGGGACTCCAGAACTGGACCCAGAATCCCCTCCCTTGACCTCTGTCTGTGCTTCTGCTGATGCAGCCCAGGACATGGTTGGCTTTATTAAAGATTTTTTTATTGAAGACCTTGATTTTGGGTCTAATAACTCAATGTTGGGTCAAAGAATTGAATTGTTTTAATGCATCAATAATTTTTTTTACCAGTTCCTTTGAGAAAAAGAAGTTTTAATCCAGTTTCTAGTGCTCTCCAACCCATGTAAGACGTGATATATTCCCTCTGAAAGAGGAAGGCTGGTGCTCCCTTCTTTGGGTCTGCCTGGCTTTATTACATCATCATCATGGTCTGCTGTGCTCTGCCTCTATTTCAAGTAAATTGAAATGTTACTCAGCAGTTGGGAAAAGTATTTGTTAGGGTGTAGCTAAGTGATTATGATGAATGGACTGTCTGAAGTGTGCAGATAGTAAATCTATCATCAGCTTTCTTGGGTAAAGCATGAAAGAAATCTCCACACTAGAAAACCATTCATCTTCTTTGTTGCATCTGGGTACAGAAGGATTTAATTGGTGCAGACCTCCATTAATAACAAAATACCCTGTAAAACCAATTCTTCACACGTCTTTGGTCCAAACTCCCCATTTTTCTTGCTGCATCTGGTGGTTTTCAGACTGGTTTCCCATCGTGGTGTCCCTCTGGGTAACATCAGTGCAGGTTCTGTGAGATATTTTGGTGGTAATTGTTATGTATTAAATCTATTTTTTAAATATTTTTGACACTGAGCTGCTTGCTCTGGCCAGACACAGGCAATCACAGCTGCTGAACTCTGTGTAAAGCTCATTGATCACTGGAACGGGTCAGCATTGCATATAAAATAATTTTTATTATGACATACCTTTAGCTATCTTGCAATCATTTCAGGGAAACAAAACCTTTAAAGTGACTTCAGCTACCAGCAGATCTCTCTGCCCACTCCCAATCAAGGTAATATGTAAAGAAGAGGATATTTTCTCCACTCCTTATTCTCTTCTTTGAATATATTCCAGCTAATTTCAAGCCCTGCCAGCTTGAATGGTTTAGAGCTCATTGAAAGGCAAATCTGTTCTGCTGCAGTAAACAGGGCAAGAGGAATTTTCTCCCTCTACTACAGTTTCTAAAACAATTTCATGGCCAGTCTTGGCTCAGATATTTAACCTGTGCCTCCCCACCTCCCACAGCAGCTTTTGGCTCCTAGAGAAAGATCAATACAATCCAACTCTCTACTACTTAAAATATTGATCCCTTCAGGGGATGGTACCACCTGGGCTTCTTACCTGAAGCTGGGTTTGCTCAGCACAGGGTCACTGGGATGGTCTTGAGTGATGGGAGATGATAAATTAATTTATTCTTAATGGGAAAGGGTTTTTTGGGTTGGTTTGGTTTTGTTTTTTTTTTTGAGGGGGGGGAGTCACTGAAAGAAACCATTTTCTGGTGAAGTCCTAAAAAATTCAAGCTCTTATTAAACTCCTTTCAACTCTTTGTTCAGTGCTGCTGTAATAGTGTTGCTGTCATCACCCTAAAACAAAAGGTCAGAGATATTTCAGGCAGCTGCTGCCTGCTTGGAGAGGCTTCCTCAGGAATCAGAATTACATCCCTGTTTTTTTCTTTAGCCCAGTCCTGCCTTGAATTATGAGGAATTTAATTTATCCAGCCCATGCAGCAGGAGGGCAGCTCTTGGGTTCATAGCCCTGTGATGCTGGGCAGGAGCAGCTCCTTTGCTTTCCACCTGGTTCTGGTTTTGTCTAAAGCATCCAAATCTTGTTTAAAAAAAAAAAAAACAAACCACAGAGGTTTAATTCCTGGCATGTGCTATGTTTATTCTCCTCTAAATGACATAAAAATAGCTGGGATGACCAAATCTTTTGCTCCTGGTCAAGTCCTCAAGTATCCCCCTTGCTGCTCAGCCCACAGAGGTCTTATTTTCTCCAACTTATTTTCCTGTGTCCTTCCATTACTTTCCTTGCTTCTTCCCTTTACCAACCTGTGCAAAGCAAAGTTTTGATGTTTGAGGTGAGCTCTGCTTGCTCTCAGCCCAAAAGATCCTTGAGGTTCCTTCCAACCTGACATTCCATGCTTTTTTTTTTTTTTTTTTCTAATGGCAAAATTGTGAGCAGTCCATCTCTTCATGCCTCCAGCTCAATTGTATAGGTAGAAAAATCCTCCTGGTTACAACTCTTCACCATCTGTCTGGATTTTAGAACTTTAATTAACACCTCTAACAGCCTTGACCTGAGGTGTAACCTTCCCATGATCTCTCCTGACCTCCTGAACTGCAGAGTAAGGTTGCACATCTTTTCCCTCATCCTAGGAATCACAGAATCATAGAATCACAGAACTGGCTGGGTTAGAAGGGAGCTCAGAGATCATCAAGTCCAACCCTTGATCCACTCCCCCCGTGGTTCCCAGCCCATGGCACTCAGTGCCACATCCAGGCTCTTTTGAAAGATCTCCAGACACGGAGAATCCACTACTTCCCTGGGCAGCCCATTCCAAGGGCTGATCACCCTCTCCAGAAAGAAATTCTTTCTCATCTCCAACCTAAACCTCCCCTGGCACAACTTGAGACCCTTTGTGCCCTCTTGTCTTGCTGAGAGTTGCCTGGGAAAAGAGCCCAACCCCCCCCTGGCTCCAACCTCCTTTCAGGGAGTTGCAGAGAGTGATGAGGTCTCCCCTGAGCCTCCTCTTCTCCAGCCTCAACACCCCCAGCTCCCTCAGCCCTTCCTTCCTCCCAGGAATTCTGCTGGATCCCTTCCCAGCCTCCTTGCTCTTCTCTGCACCTGCTCCAGCACCTCAAGCTCCTTCCTGAACTTCCTGAACTGAGGGGCCCAGAACTGGACACAGGACTCAAGCTGTGGCCTCCCCAGGGCTGAGCACAGGGGCAGAATCCCTTCCCTGGACCTGCTGGCCACGCTCTTCCTCAGCCAGCCCAGGATGCCATTGGCCTTCTTGGCCACCTGGCCACACTGCTGCCTCCTCTTCAGCTTCCTGGCAAGCCAGACTCCCAGCTCCCTTGCTGCCTGGCTGCTCTCAGCCACTCTGTGCCCAGCCTGGAGCTCCCCATGGGTTCTTGTGGCCAAAGTGCAGGACCCAGCACTGGCCGTGTTAAACCTCATCCCATTGGAATCGGAATGGTTTTGTGGTCTAGCAGGAGGGATCTAAATTTTCTCCTTTTCTTTGTTTTTTTTCCTTTTCTCTATTGAAGATGCAGATGTTGAGCTTTAAAAAAAAAAGACATATATATGCAGAGGAAGAATAAAAATCATTTGAGCACCAAAGCATTGAGCTTCAGCATTTCTCTCTTGGAGGTTTGAGGATCATGTTTGTTCCTCTTGAAGCACCTTGTCATAAAGTCATTTTATCCTGCTTTCAACCTGAAGTGGTTGAACCAGTTGCATGAAACCTGAGGGCTTTAATTGTTCCTTTCTCTAGGGGGTGAGATCCTATAACAGCACCTCTGGACCCTCCTCAGCTTCCTTTTCTTCCTGAACTGGGACTGCAAATATTCCAGTGAAACTCCTGATGGACCAACTCAGCCCCTGGCATGGCAAAGCTTTTTGTCTCGATATTCTGGAGACAAATAACACAAGTGGTGTGATCTCAGGACTGTCAGCTCCTGTTAAATCAGGGAGGGTGGTGAGAACATCCTCAGGGTGAAGCCCTGTTGTGCTGTGGAGGTGCCACGTTCAGCTGGGAACCTCTGGGAGATGAGGGTAGAGGTGAGGTAGAGGACTATGGATGCCACCAGCCCAGCAGAACCCCCCAAGAGCAATCAGGGAGCTTATTCCCTGTCACTTCCAATGTTCCAGGTGAGACTTCATCCTAAACCAAGAGTTACCTGTGTTAGAGATGGAAATCAGTGGAAAATCAGTTTTTCTTGTAGCATACAAATGAGAGCAACAGGCTTTGAAGAAAGATCATTTAAGCTGGGATTTCTGAGCTGTTTTTAAGCATCATAAAATGATTTGAGTTGGAAGGACCTTTAAGATCATCTATTCCCAACCCCTTTCCATGGTCAGGGACACCTCCCACCAGCCCAGGTTGCTCCAAGCCCCATCCAACCTGACCTGAGACACTGCCAGGGATGGGGCAGCCACAGCTTCACTGGGAAACCTGGCACAGGGGCTCAGCACCCTCACATTCAACGATTTCTTACCTCCAACCTCAATCTCCCCTTTCTCTCCAAGTTTTAACCCATTTCCCTTCTCCTCTCCCTACCCCCCCGTCTCCAAAGCCCTCCCCCAGCTTTCTTGGAGCCCCTTCAGATATTGGAAGGTTGCTCTGAGCTCACCTGGGAGCCTCCTCTTCTCCAGGCTGAACAAGCCCAATCCCTCAGCCTGGCTTCCCAGGGAGGTGCTCAGCCCTCTGAGCATTTGAGTGCCTCTCCTCTGGACACCTTCCAGGAGCTCTTCTTACACTATATTCTCATCTTGGCTCCCAGAAAGTCCATGCAGGTGAGGATCAGGGAAAGTTTCATTTGATGAGGGCAGGAATTGAGATCTCTGATTCCTTTCACATCTCCTATGCATTTTCTTTGACATCTCTTATGCATTTCCTTTTCTTTTTTTTTTTTTTTTCTTTAATAATGATGTCTCTACTTGACAGCCCTGGAAGGAACCAGTGTTTTAATTAAACACACAGGGCTTGAGGGGTCCATAACTCACCCTGTTAATTTGAAGAAGGGTGAAACTTGGCAGATGCTGGACTCATTTCAGGATCCAGGCTGCAGGATCGACGTGGAGCAGCAGCAGCAGCAGGAGCTGATGTTTCCTAGCAGCAAGATAAAGTGCTCTAATTCCTGTAATTACTGCTGCCTGCTTGGAAACTTCGAGCTGGGGCCAGTGAAGCATTTTCCAAATGTTTTTTTCAGTGTCCAAACGTTTTGTGTTTGTTTTAAGGCTCTTGGCCCCAGACCAGAGTGCTTAGTAAAGGAATTGATTCAATTTTATAGTCAACAGAGTATGGAAAAGTCTAAGAAGGAAGAGTTTCTAGTCTTTCTCTACCAAGTTTACCAAGATTGATTTTTAAGAGGTTTTTGGTTAAATCAGGAGGTCCATCATCATCTCTTCAAAATTATTTTATCCTTATCAAAGAGAGCAGTTGTTGCATTTGATGGGTAAAATGACACAGCCTGGGAGGAGGGACAACAGGGGATCAGGTTTGGGGTAACATTAAGGTGGCTTCAGTTCAGGCTGAGTAGTGGTGAGAGATCCCTGGGTATATGAGGGGATTTTAGGATCTGTATTTTAGGATCATAGACTCACGAAAGTTGGAAAAGACCTTTAAGATCATCAAATCAACCCAACACCACCAGCCAACAAAACCATATCAGGTGCCTTTGATTCATCTATGACTCCAAAGAATTTATTTTAAGGAAATAATGCCTGGCATGCAGATTAATCCTGTGTCTGCTTTGCTTTCAGGTGGTCCTACCATGACTTCTTCAATAGGTATCGTGTTCTTATGAAAAAGAGAGACCTCTCAAAGACTGACAAGAAGCAGATCTGTCAGACCCTCTTGGAAGACCTCATTAAGGTGAGCTGGGACCAAATCTTTGATAATGATATTTACAGCACTGAAGCTTGTGGCTTGATATTATCTTAATCCTGGGATCAGTTCTGGGCCCCTGAGGACAAGAAGGACATTGAGGGGTTGGAGTGTGTCCAGAGAAAGGAATGGAGCTGGGGAAGGGTCTGGAGCAGAAGTCTGCCCAGGAGCAGCTGAAGGAGCTGGGGGTGTTGATCCTGGAGCAAAGGAGGCTTAGGGGAGACCTCCTGGCTCTCTGCAACCCCCTGAGAGGAGGTTGGAGCCAGGGGGGGTCGGGCTCTGCTCCCAAGGAAGAAGGGATGGGAGAAGAGGAATTGAGCTGGAGGTTTAGATTGGAGCTTGGGAAGAATTTCTCCCTGGCAAGGGTTGTCAGGGCCTGGCCCAGGCTGCCCAGGGCAGGGCTGGAGTCCCCATCATTCCTGGAGGGATTTCCAAGGCCTGGAGATGTGGTGCTGAGGGCCATGGGGCAGTGGTGGCCTTGGCAGTGCTGGGTTAAGGGTTGGAGTTGATGATCTTCATGGTCTTTTCCAACCAAACTGTGATTCTAAATTACTCTCCTTGCTCCTCCTTCACCTGCTGCTCGTGCAATTCCTTCTCCAGCCTAGGCAGCCTGGGTTTTTTTTTTTCCAAAAAAAGAGCAAGAGCAAGTGTGCCATGGGACCTCCTGGTTGAAGTCCTGCTGAACATAACCATTTCAGTGCTGGTGAAGTTCAGGCTTTGTCATCACTGTCTTTACATGACCATTTGGCCATGGTTAGAAAAAATTCATCCCCAAACCCTTCCTGGTTTTGGTTAGCCATAGCTGGAGCACTGTTTTGAAGTCCAGTTGTGGCCAGCCTCATGAATCTTAGTCAGTCATTAAATGCTTCTTTGCTCAAGTGAGAAAACTGAAATAAATGCATCATTTTTTCCATCATGATATTGAGGTGTGGGGGACTTCTCAGAGAGGTTTTCATTTTTGGTCCTTGGTTTCCTCCTGGAGCTTGGGGGACCTGACTCAGTTGTGTTCCTCACTGCAGTTCTTATTTATCATGGGTTTCCTTGAGCTGCAGAGCCACATGCAGGACATGTATGACTTTGCAGGTGAAATAAATCTTTTCTTGAAGTCCTCTGGTGCTGCATTGCTCTGTTTAACTTTAAACCAAAAAGCAAGTAACCCCAAAAAACCTAAAAACATTTGAACAGCTGTGTAGATTGATGGAATCTAAGACTGAATGCGAGTGGGCATATAGAAGCTCAGGTGGTTTGGAATCTGATAATATGTTCTTCATCTAATTATTAAGAGATGTGAGCTAATAAATTTGATTTAAAAATGGGTGTTTTGAACCTGTATCTACTTTGTGATGTAGAAGAAGAAAAAAAAAAGGGAAATCCTAAATGTTTGCTGTAATTAAATTTAGTTTCCTTTATGCTTTTGAAAAGGATCCAGACAAGTTCCAGTTTGGACGTACCAAGATCTTTTTCCGTGCAGGCCAGGTGGCATATCTGGAGAAACTCCGTGCAGATAAATTCAGAGCTGCCACAATCATGATCCAGAAAACTGTGAGGGGCTGGCTCCAGAGGGTCAAGTACCAAAGGCTGAGAGAAGCTGCACTCATCATCCAGCGCCACACACGGGGGCACCTGGCGAGGAGGTGGGTCCTGGGAAACTCTCTGAGGGAGGGAAAATGGAAAAAAAACCCTGCTGGGAATTTGTATTTTTTCCATCTTCAGTCTCTTCCATTTCCTCCTATGGAAACTGTGTTGTGTTTCAGCTCTGTGAAACCATGTGGAGGTACCACGATGCTGAAAGGTTCTGTGCTCAAGACAGGAGTTATTCCCTCTCCCCAGCTTTATTTGGGGGCAAGAGATCAAAATCCTTTGTCTCAGCTCCATGTTGTGGATCTATGGGTTTGATTTCTGGGTGCTGGGCCATGGTTAGAGCTTCCAGGCTGTAATCAAATGGGTCAAATCCTCCAAGATATTTGTTTCAGAAAACTGGTATTTTCCTGGGAGTACCTCTAGCAAAAAGGGAACTTGGAGCAGGCAGGCAGCACTTTGCTCATTGATAGGCACTCCTCTTCTGCAGAGACCAAACTTATCCCTCCTTGGTGTCCAAGGGGAATTCTCAGAATTGATTTGCTGCATCTTTTGAGGAAAATCACTTCAAATCCCTACCAATGGGACAGGAGAATGGAGTTCCGTGTCCAACTCCCTGTGTGCAGGAACCTCAAGGTTCCTCATCTTGGTGGCCTGCAGGGATTCTGTAGATAAATCTGGTAAGCAGGCTGCTGGAACAGATGTAGAGTGGGTTTGAGGGAGCAGGAAAGGGGTGGAATAGCATCCCAACACACAGCTCACCTTGCATCTTGTGCCCTCACTCATGTCAAACCCTACCCTTCCCCTGCATCTTGACAAAATGGCCTCAGGCACTTCACAGGTAGGACCAAGGAAATTTGGGTCTTTTCATCTTTGGTTCTGGAGAGCAAATCTTATGAGGAGCATCTGATGGACTTGAGGGTGTTGAAGCCTCTTCTTCTCTAGGCTGGTGGCTGCAGGGCCCTCTCCTCAGCCTTACAGCTGACTTGAAGACAAGGTAAATGAGTCCTAAAGAAATCAGGGGAAGGTGAAGAAAAAAGAGGAGTCAGTAATTAACTTCTGCCTCTCTGGTGGACTCTTCGTGCACACCTACAAACTTGGACTCTGTATTTGACTTTGCACCAGCCAACCATCCCTCAAAGGTTGATGAGGAGGAACCCTTGGTGATGGCAAAGCAATGGGGTGTGAGCTGAAAGGGAGGCTGGAAAGAAATGTGCTGAAATCCTCTGCTGCAAGGTGCTTCTTGAGTGTGATTTTTCAGTTCCCTCACACAGGTTTCACAGGGTGGGATGTCACCTGAATGACTCTCTCCTTTTTGGAAATGGACCTTCTTGTGTCCTCACCAATTAGCTCCAGTTCAGTGGGTCCTAATCACAGGATGTTAAGGTTGGAAAAGTCCAACTTAAGGTTGGAAAAGTCCAACCCAGTTCAGTGGGTCCTAATCACAGGATGTTAAGTTTGAAAAAGTCCAACCCAGTTCTGTGGGTCCTAATCACAGGATGTTAAGGTTGGGAAGTCCAACTTGGTTGGTCAGCCCAACACCACCAGCTAACTAAACCTCAAGTGCTCTATCCACACACTTTTTGAACACATGCAGGGACAGGGACTCCACCACTTCCCTGGGAATCCTGTTCCAATGCCTGACCACTCTTTCCTTAAAGGAATTGCTTGTAGTATCCAATCTGAACCACCCCTGGTACAACTTGAAGCCATTTCTTCTCATCCTAATGAGAAACTGTTGGCCTTGATGAAGAGAATAATAAATTAATCCGATTTGGCTCTTCTGGTTTTGAGAAGCTTTTCTCAGAAGCAAGAAGTGGATCAACAATCTGTGTAATTCTTCCTGCTGAGAGCAAGAAACAAATCAGAAGCTCAGCAAAATGAGCTCATTGTGAAACTAAATGCAAGCTTTGTGGACATTTATTAACCTAGATAGCAGCAAACTGAACACAAATTGAGTCGGAGAACTGGAGCGACCCAGCAGGGAGTTGACCACATCCCTCATTATTTCCTTTCCATGAATGGCTTGGGGCTCTGGAGCATTACTAAACCAGTGCACATTGGTTTAAATGTCAAATCAATTTGTGGCCAGTTTCAGGGAGGTGGTGGCTACCCTGCCCAACTCTTGCTTTTTATAGTCAGAGCAGTGATAGAGACAACCTCGGGTGTCATTTGGCTCAAGGATGCTCAAGGATGTAAGGCAGAGGGGTCAACAGAAGGGAAAAGCTGGAAAATATTTGGGATGCTGTTTGGGAATGATGAGGTGTGTTGATTTTTGGTGCCAGGGACTCCCATTATTCAAAGGGGGACCTGACATCATGTTAGATATTAGGAAAAAAATTTGTCACCATGAGGGTAGTAAGACATTGGAATGGGTTGCCTGGGGAGGTTGTTGATGCCCCATCCCTGGCAGTGTCTCAGGTCAGGTTGGATGGGGCTTGGAGCAACCTGGGCTGGTGGGAGGTGTCCCTGACCATGGAAAGGGGTTCGGAATGGATGAGCTTCAAGGTCCCTTCCCAACCAAACCAAACCATTCTATGATTCTCTGATCAGGTGCCATTATCTTAACCATACTGGTGGGGTGGTCATTCTTGATGCTTTTGGACACACGTTTTTTCTCTCTAGCCAGCTTCAAACAGATTCCAAGAGCAAGAATACCAAAGGGTTGGAAGAGACCTTTAAAGATCATCCAGTCCATCTAACCCTTTTACTTGTCCTTTGCAGACTTGCTGAGCACCTGAGGAGGACAAGAGCTGCCATCATCTTCCAGAAGCAGTACCGGATGCTGCGGATCCGCCGAGCTTTCCAGAGGGTCCGCGGTGCCACCATCACTATTCAGGCTTTTGCTCGGGGCATGTTTGTCAGGAGGATTTATCACAAGGTACAGCTCCACCAATTCTGTGTTAGAAAACAGTCAGAAAAGCTGTCACCTACTTGGAAGTGGTGAGACCCTGTCCCAGGTTGCCCAGATGGCCCTGCTAGGTGACCTTTAAGAGTCCCTTCCAACCCAAACCTCTCCATGATTCCATGATTGTTACATTTTCCTCCACTGGGATGTGTTTGTTGTGGCTGGTGTAATGTTTTCCAAAGCTGACTGCCTCCAGTGTTGCTGGAGAGCAAATGTGGGCAGTCAGAGTTGCCATTTAAAGCTGTGCAAGCTAAAAAGGATTTTGGCAGCAGCCCCTCTGCGAAGCAGCGAAACAAAATCAGGCACTGGGATGCCAGGAGGTATTGTGGAGATCTGGAAATGTCATTTGATCCAACTCACCCTCTGCAAGGACCTCCCTGGCAAACCAAATTTGGGCTGCAGATTCAGGTAGGAAGACCAGTAGGGTGTGTCATGAAAGGCATAAGGTCATTTAGGTGTGGAAATCCCACTTTAATTAGTTCTCTTCATTAGCTTTGTGTGTTAAATGAAAGCAAGCAAGTAAAGGTTTGATGGCAATAAGTGGTGGAGTGAGAAATCATTTGTCAGGAAACTGAGAACAGCTTTGAGGAATCTTCTGGCTGCTTCTCAGATCCAGACTCACTTTGGTGTTACCTCCATTTACAGTCAGAGGCATGATAAGGCAGGAGGTGAGAGCTGCTCCTGGAGATAATGGAGGTTACTTGGACAACTGGTCATCCACCAGAGATTTCAGATGTCCTCAGAACCAGAGGAGCTGTTTGGGTTGGAAGGAACCTTGTATCATTCAGTTCCAACCTCCTGCCATGGCCAGGGACATCTCCCACTAGAGCAGGTTGCTCCAAGCCCCATCCAGCCTGGCCTTCAACACTTCTGAATCCATATTTGCAAATGCAAAGAAAACCTTTGGATGAAACAAAAGGTTGTAAAGAGAAGTTGATGTGGTTCTTTTTCTGATACAATTTATCCCAAATTGATAACAAAAAAACAAACCCTACAAACCTTCCAAGGTTTGCACATGCCTTCCTGCAGCAGTTGATTTTGGTGCCTAGAGAATCACCCTGCAGGAGTTGGGCTTGAAAGACCCTTCCAGTCTCCAACCATCACCCCTCATACCTACCAGAACAAGTAGAAACAAATCCTTTACCTAAGAAGGTAGATGTCATTTATTCTGAAATGACAGATTATATAAAGTCACCTCCTCTAACTCTTTGTCAGAAACCGTAATTTGATTTAAAGGATAGAACACAAGTAATTATATAAAGTCATCTCCTCTCACTCTTATCAGTAGCCATAATTCTGATTTAAAGGATAGAACACAAATTAAAGGAGCAACAACTTACAGAAAAATTGGCTCAACTTATTGCAACTTGTCCTTCTTCAAAGTCTTCCAAAACAAAGCAAAAAAAAAGCCTGGAAATGGAACTGCATCTGGTTTGTGTAAGCATTCTGTGAAGAAGCTTCCAGGAGCCATAACTGCAAGTGGCTATGAACTAACAGTTCATAAAGATTTAGTTAAGAAATTGCCAGGCTCTGGGGTTGCTGTTGCACTGGTTAACAAGGACTCAGGGAAGAATCCCTGAGGGATTGGTGGTGCAGCCATATTGGTTAGCAAGGACTCAGGGAAGAATCCCTTAGGGATTGTCCCATTAACTGGCTGGGTTAACACGGACTCTGGAACGAGGCCACCAGGGATCAGCGCTCCACCCGGGAGGCGAAGCGTTGAGTGCCACCACTCACGCAGCCAAACCTGAGCTGCTGCTGCTTTGGCAGGTGACTTCTCACCCTTCTTTGCTCTCCTTTCTCCAGATCCTCCTGGAGCACAAAGCCACCATCCTCCAGAAGCACACCCGGGGCTGGCTGGCCCGCACCCGCTTCCGACGGCTCCGTGGTGCCGCCCTTGTCCTGCAGTGCTCCTACCGGCGCATGAAGGCCAGGCAGGAGCTGAAGGCTCTGAAGATTGAGGCCCGTTCAGCCCAGCACCTGAAGAAGCTCAACATTGGCATGGAGAACAAGGTGGTCCAGCTTCAAAGGAAGATTGATGAGCAGGTGTGTCCTGAGTCGGTTCAGATTGCATCTGTAATTTCTCTGCAACGTCGTTTTGTGCTGCTTGTTGTAACAGTGGTGGGGATGCACGGAGGGCTGGGATGTGGTGGAAGTGATAAGGGCTTGGTGGGATTCCTCTGGCTGCTTGGGTCACAGAGAGGCCTTCATCACTTGTCATTAGTGAGCTGTGAAATGGTTGGTTGATCCCATGCATAGAATGAGGGAGTTTCCCACCTATCAATGTGACAGTGCAAGGAAAAAGCACCTCCACCACTCAGGGCAGTGGTGGAGCCCCCATTCCTGGAGGGTTTTAAAAAAACATGTAGATGTGACACCTCCACCACTCAGGGCAGTGGTGGAGTCCCCATTCCTGAAAACCATGTAGATAGGACACTGCTTAATGGGTTGATGGTTGGGCTTGATGGTCTTTAGAGGTCTTTTCCAACCTTAATGATTATATACCCTCTACATTGCTTCCAGTGCTGTACAAGATCTTCAGGGAGGAGTAGGAGAACTACTGACTAGACCCAATTCTGTCCACTGATTCCAAGAGGGAAATTACATCCACCTCTCTCCTTAAACTGTCCTTTTCAGGCAGGAAACATTCTCTGTGAGTCAGGCTACCTACTATTTGTAGTCTCAGCTACCTCCTATTGGTACTTACTACTAATTGCAGCTAATCCTTCCGCTGGGGCTGTGTCAGGAACCCTTAAACATACCAAGTGGTTTCCTTCAATTGGTTTCCATCCTGTTGGTTTCCTTCAATTTCTCCCATCCATGCATGACAGGAGAGGTCCAGTCAAGTAGAAGATGGGAACTGGGGTTTTTTGTCCTACCAGGTGTCCCCAGGATGCTTTCTGTGTCCTAATGCCCACCCTGCCAGTGAACTCTCCTCTCAGCATGCTGCATTTTTTTCTATCAGCTGAGATTTTATAGATTCCCTGAAGTACCTCGATTTCAGTCCTTGCTAATCTATCAAAACAACCTTTCAAAATGCCAATTAATTTTTTTTTAAGGAAAAAAAAAAAAAGAAGTATTGCAGGGAGCCAGGAGAGCTGCAGCTGTATCCTTGTCTGACGAGACGTGGAAGAAAACATTTCTATTTCTGCTGCTTTAGCTCACGCATGGGTAGAGCTTCAGCACTCTCTGAGCCCCTGAGGGGGAGAAGATCTTTCTTGGAAAACATGAAATCCCATTATTTTAGGTCAGCCTCAGCTCACCTGCTCTGCCACCCACAACTGGGCCTCTTTAATTCACTTTCTAGGTCAGGTGAGGGAATTCTTGCACACCTGTGGAAGATTTAAATCAGTTTGGCAGTGGAATATCCACACCAGGCCACTTTTTTTTCTCTCCACATTTTGCCTTTTGTTTTGTTTTTTTTTTTTTTTTTTTTTTGGGTTGTTTTTCATTGGTTTGATATTCAGTGTGTGTTGTAGTTGCCTGAGACACTTCTGATCACTTACCTGATTTATTCAGTGTTAATTTAGCCAATATTTAGACTGACACTGAGCTCCCAGAGCTGTCTCTGCAGACAGCAGTGTCTCTGTGAGCATTTTTTTGTGAATAAATTAGTTTGGGTGTAGAAGTGATGTTGGCTCTGCCATTATGAGCAAAATAAACTTAGGATTTGGGGCACGGAGCCTGGCTTGAAACCAGGACTCTCACAGTTCTGGTGGGTTGGATAATAATTTAATAGAAAAGAACTTCAAGTTTAACAAAGTCTGAGCAATAGAATCATTGAACTGTTTGGTTTGGACCCATAGAGAGTATCTTGTCCAACCCCTTTCCATGGGCAGGGACACCTCCCACCAGCCCAGGTTGCTCCAAGCCCCATCCAACCTGACCTGAGACACTGCCAGGGATGGGGCAGCCACAGCTTCTCTGGGAAACCTGGCACAGGGGCTCAGCACCCTCAAATCAACAATTTCTTCCCAATGTTTAACCTCAATCCCCCCTCTTCCAGTTTAAAACTGTTCCTCTTCATCCCATCCCTCCCTGCCCTTGTCCCAGTTCCCTCCCCAGCTTTCCTGGAGCCCCTTCAGGCACTGGAAGGTGCTCTAAGCTCTCCCTGCAGCCTTCTCTTCTCCAGCCTCAACAACCCCAACTCTCTCAGCCTGGCTCCAGAGCTGCTCCAGCCCTCCCAGCATCTCCAGGGCCTCCTCTGGACTCACTCCAACAGCTCCATCTCCTTCTGGGCTTGGAGACCCCAGAACAGGACCCAGCACCCCAGGGGGGTCTCCCCAGAGTGGAGCAGAGGGGGACAATCCCCTCCCTGACCCTGCTGGGGATGCAGCCCAGGACAAGGGTGGTTTCTGGGCTGCCAGCTCACGTGTTTCAGGCTCCAAACATCAGAGCTGCTGCATTTTCAGGTCTCCAAAGTGGGAAGCAAATCCTTGCTGAGTGTTTTAAAAGAGAAAATCTGAGCAAACAAAACCTCTTGAGGTGGCACATGTTTTAGAGCTGGGGTTTAGGAAGCTTTTGTGCTCAGGGCTGCAATTACGCTCTAGCACATTGTCACCCCTGGCTCCTGTGGGGGAAGGAGTCAGGAATAAAAGGTAAACTGCAAGCCCAGTGTTACAGACCCCCTTTCCAAAAAAGAAATACGAACTAACAGCATTAAATAATATCATTTAGAAGCTGTAATCAGAGTTTAGGATTTGTGGTTTGCTTGCCAGCACTGTCAAAGGATGTTTGCTTGCAAGTGTTTGCTTTCAAGGTGAGTTTAATAAATGCTTGCACAGTAGTGAGCAAAACATTGTGGAGCTCTTATCAGAGATTGGAAATTGTGTTTAGCTTTCTGAGCTTTATTTGCATGTGCAAGGAGAAGCTGCTTGTTACCCACCACGCTCAAGGATTTTATGGGAGTTATTCTTGTATTTTGTGCATTTATCTTACTTCTGGTCTTGCTTTTTTCTTTTCGGCTGCAGAACAAAGAATACAAGCTCCTGAATGAGCAGCTCTCTACCCTTGCCTCTGCCCACTCCTCTGAGGTGGAAAAGCTCAAGAAAGAACTTGTACAATATCAGCAGAGCCAGCGGGGTGAAGGCAACCAGCTTGTCAGCTTGCAAGAAGAGATGGAGGACCTCAGGCTGGAGCTGGAGAAAGCTCGTGGGGAGAGGAAGGTCGTGGAAGACAGCTACATCAAGGAGAAAGATCTGCTGAGGAAAGTAGGTGCCTCTTCTCATCTTGCAGAAGTGCTCATGCTGGTCCAAGCTTGCTCTTCACAGGTCTAAGGGGAAAGACTTAATTTCTGTTCTTTAATTAAGATTTGGGTGCGTGGGGGACTCTGTGGTCAGGAAAATTTAATCTAAACAATATCTGAAAGGCATTTTTGGGTATGCTTCTCAAAAGGGCTTTAGCTTTGGACACATGTTGTCTCTTGGCTGGACCAGGAGCTGCCAGCAAAGCTTTTTGCACACATGCTGCACCAATATGGACTTGGTTCTCTTTTCTCCAGCACCAAATTAGAAGATCCTTTTTGGCCCAGGGCTGGGTTCATTAGCTGGCTCCAGCCCAGGCTTTTAGAGCCTGAAAAGATGCTTTTTTTTAAAGGTGACACAGCTGGGGAGGAACTGCTCCTCTTTGTTCTTCATTGCAGATCCCCTGAGGAGAAAAGGTTGGTTTAATGATCAAGGAAATGCTTTCAAAAAGCAAGAAAACAAAGCAGATGCTTTCCCTGGTTGTAGAAATGCCTGCAGCAGAGCAAATACCCTGTGCTTTCTGGTGACAATAAGTGGTTTAACTATAAAATGTTTCTGCTGAGCAGTGCAAGCTCCCATCACTGCCAGCAATTGCTCCCTTTTGTTCCTTATCCTCTGGGAAGAAGGAGAAGACTTGTTTCCTCCTGTGAACCATTTGTTTAGTGAAAACACGTTCTGAGATAATGGAGCTTTTGGACTAATTCTAATCCCTGAATGTGTGGGCTGGGTTGTAAAACTGAATTCAGGAGTGAGGAGCACTTTGCACCTTCAGCAGTGAGGTTGCACCCTGATTGTGGTGGGATTTGCTCCCTCTGGAGACAATATCCAAAGTCATCAGAGGCTTCTGAGTGAGAGTGAGAGGACAGCCTTAATTTTATCAATTGAGCTGAAAATCCATCATAGTTGTGATTTTGTTACTCAAAAAAGAAGATCTTTTAATCTCTTCCTTAGAGCTTTTCTCTGCCAACTCCTTAATTTTATGCTAACCCTTCTTAGTTCATTTTGTGATGAACTTTAAAACATCAGAGCTGGGGGAGAACCAACCAATTCCTAAGGTTGTTTTTTGGTTTTTTTTTTTTTTTGAAGCACTTAATCTTCTCAGTTGATGAGCTGGGCTGATTCAAAGCCTGGCTAGGACTTTTATTAGAAAAATCCTAAATGCCATCATCCCCTCCTTATGAGATTAGGGAAAGGCTGGAGGAAGATGGCATGAGCAGTGTAACAGATAAGAGCTGAAGCCATCAGAGGTGCTCATTGCTCATCATCTTCCATAAAAATCCTTCAAAGCAGGTGCTGGTGTATTTGAAGCACTTTCAGAGATGTTTCCTATAGAAAATAAGTATATAAATGAGGTATAAAATGTACCAGCATAGGTACCAGGGATTGAGTTTGTGTGATGGCCATTGTGTGACCTGCACTTCTTTCCTCCACCAGTATTTTATGGACTGTTTTCATTCTCCTTGGGTTTCCGTGAAGACAAATGTTGAATCCCAGTTTGTTTCTATTTCATAGGGAAGCAGGAATACAATAAAGAAGCTCAATCACTTAAGATCACAGATTAAAGATCTCTAATCCAGGTTGAGTGTAGATGTTTTTAAACCTGAGAATCATTGTATTGGATTCTACCAAGTCTGTCATTTCTAGAATATTCCCCCTGCATAGCTGAGAAGAATCCAAATTTTTGTCTAGTTTCTCTTCCAACCATCACAACTTTGTTTCCTGGGCAGAAGAGTTCATGATCAGCACCCATTAAAGAGCATTATTGTGAAATAATGCCATCATCCCACAGCTTTTCCCTGATGGGATAAATGAGGTGAGTTTCCTCACAGTCTTTCAGCTGATATGGCCTAAAGACAACACTTAGAATTAGAGAATCATTTTGGTTGGAGGGGACCTCCAAAGGTCACCCAGTCCAACCCCAGCAACACCCTCACCTAGATCAGGGTGCTCAGAGCCTCCTCAAGCTCCCAGATGAGCCATGGTTTGTTGTACCAAACCCAACTTCAGCACCTCAAACAGCCTCAAGTTGTGCCAGGGGAGGTTTAGATTGGAGCATGGGAAGAATTTCTCCCTGGCAAGGGTTGTCAGGGCCTGGCCCAGGCTGCCCAGGGCAGGGCTGGAGTCCCCATCATTCCTGGAGGGATTTCCAAGGCCTGGGGATGTGGTGCTGAGGGCCATGGGGCAGTGGTGGCCTTGGCAGTGCTGAACCCAGATGATCGTCCAGGTATTTTCCCAACCTTAGTGATTTTATGAGTTGAAAACAGCAATGAAGCCCCTCGAGATGTGAAAATAATGATTTGAGGAGCTGATCACTTGTAGCTGCTCATTCCCCCAAATCCCACTGCTCAATATTTTGTCAAGTTTTTCAATTCATGCAAACATGAATTTAAGGGAGAAATTCACTCAGGAAAAGCAAAGTGAGGCTGTGATCCTGGAGCAGGGTTCTCCTACACTTCGACTCCTGATGTAACTGGCAGAGTACCAGGGAAAGGAGCTTTTCACCAAGCTCTAACAAAGCTCCGTGGCCCCAGCCAAGTGAAAGCTCATCCCTCAGCAGAGGCTCTGCCCTACAGCCAGCACTCATTCCTTGTTTTCTTTCCTTTTTTTCTTTCCTTGTTTTCTTTCCTTGTTTTCTCTTCTTGCTTTCTCTCCTTGCTTTCTCTTCTTGTTTTCTTTCCTTGTTTTCTTTCCTTGCTTTCTCTCCTTGCTTTCTCTCCTTGTTTTCTCTTCTTGCTTTCTCTCCTTGCTTTCTCTCCTTGCTTTCTCTCCTTGCTTTCTCTCCTTGCTTTCTCTCCTTGCTTTCTCTCCTTGCTTTTTCTCCTTGCTTTCTCTCCTTGCTTCCTTTCCTTGCTTTCTCTCCTTGCTTTCTCTCCTTGCTTTCTCTCCTTGCTTTCTTTCCTAGCGTATCTCTGACTTGGAAGAGGAAAATACTCTCCTGAAGCAGGAGAAAGAGGAGCTGAACAGCAGGATCCTGTGTCAGTCTGAAGGTAAGAAGGAAAAAAAAAAAACAAAACTGCTTGATGTGTTTTGCTGTCTCAGAATTTTGAAAAATAATTCAAAATTATTTTTTTGTGCTGCTGGTGGATGGCAGGGTTGAAAGTACCTTGTGGTCATAGCCTGATGTAAAAGAAAGGAATGAAGATAACATGGTAAAAAGAAACTTGCTGCCAATATTTTCTTCTCTTATAGGATGCTTTGGGAGCATCAAAGGTCAGGGAAGGCAAATGGAGAGGCTTGGTTTGGTGTCCACCCATTTAAAGGGACACACAGACTGAATTTACCTGGTTTCTCAGGAAGAGGAGAGACCTGGCTGACTTCCAAAAGAGAATTTTTAACATTTAATTGGATGTAAAATGCTTTCAGCCTCCACAATCCTACCGTGGTAAATGGTTGAATGTGAGATGAGGAAGAGATGCTGCTCTGTTTGCTACTGTGCCAAATCTAGTGGTCGGAAGCAGGCAGAGAGGTCTTTAAATGTAGGAAGTACCAGTTCTTAAGTGTGAATTATTTCCATACCATGCTGGGCTTTTCTTAAGTGGGTTTAAGAGATGGTCTCTAGGTGCTGTGGCTTTTTCTTTAACTGAAATGGCAGAGGACTCTGCTTATCAAGCAGGAGACATTCAGATGTTCCAAGTGGCCTCTGAATCTTGAAGAATGCCTGTCTGTATTTTAAAGGTCTTGGCAGGGAGCATTTTATTAATTAGTCACTGTTGCAGCACAGAATTGCAAGCAATTGATTTCAGAGATGAAGATGAATTTCTTTCTTTCTTTTCCTTGGTTGTTTTTTTTTGTTTGTTTTTTGTTTTTTTGTTTTTTTAAATTTTATTTTAAAGATGAATTTGCCCAAAACACACTTGAGGAAAATATCCAGATAAAAAAGGAACTGGAAGAGGAAAGGTCTCGTTACCAGAACCTGGTAAAAGAGTATTCAAGGCTGGAGCAGAGATACGACAACTTGAGGGATGAAATGACAATTATAAAGGTAACAAAACTGAAATTATCCTTATTCTCTTGTGTCCGGGACCTGATAGAATCATAGAATCATAGAATGGGCTGGGTTGGAAGGGAGCTCAGAGCTCATCAAGTCCAACCCTTGATCCACTCCCCCCGTGGTTCCCAGCCCATGGCACTGAGTGCCACATCCAGGCTCTTTGGAAAGAGCTCCAGACACGGAGAATCCACTACTTCCCTGGGCAGCCCATTCCAAGGTCTGATCACCCTCTCCAGAAAGAAATTCTTTCTCATCTCCAACCTAAACCTCCCCTGGCACAACTTGAGACCCTTTGTGCCCTCTTGTCTTGCTGAGAGTTGCCTGGGAAAAGAGCCCAACCCCCCCCTGGCTCCAACCTCCTTTCAGGGAGTTGGAGAGAGTGATGAGGTCTCCCCTGAGCCTCCTCTTCTCCAGCCTCAACACCCCCAGCTCCCTCAGCCCTTCCTTCCTCCCAGGAATTCTGCTGGATCCCTTCCCAGCCTCCTTGCTCTTCTCTGCACCTGCTCCAGCACCTCAAGCTCCTTCCTGAGGGACTTGCTGAGGGGCCCAGAACTGGACACAGGACTCAAGCTGTGGCCTCCCCAGGGCTGAGCACAGGGGCAGAATCCCTTCCCTGGACCTGCTGGCCACGCTCTTCCTCAGCCAGCCCAGGATGCCATTGGCCTTCTTGCCCACCTGGCCACACTGCTGCCTCCTCTTCAGCTTCCTGCCAAGCCAGACTCCCAGCTCCCTTGCTGCAACCACTCCCTGCCCAGCCTGGAGCTCCCCAGGGGCTTCTTGTGGCCAAAGTGCAGGACCCGGCCCTTGGAATCTTCAACCTCATCCCCTTGGCATCAGCCCAACTCTCCAGTCTCTCCAGGTGCCTCTGCAGAGCCCTCCTGCCTTCCAGCTGATCCACACTCCCCCCCAGCTTAGTGTCAGCTGGGAATTTCCTGAGGATGGACTCAATGCCCTCCTCTAAATCCTCCCTCAAGATATTAAACAGCACTGGGCCCAACACTGATCCCTGGGGGACACCACTAGTGACCGGCCGCCATTTTGATGCAGCCCCGTTCAGCACCACTCTCTGGGCCCGGCCCTCCAGCCAGTTCCTAACCCAGCACAGGGTGCTCCTGGCTGAGCCATGGCCTGACAGCTTTTCCAGGAGAATCCTAGGGGAGACGGTGTCAAAGGCCTTGCTGAAGTCCAGGCAGACCACATCCACAGCCTTCCCCTCATCCCCCAGGCAGTCACCCGATGATAAAAGGAGCTCAGGTTGGTCAGACAGGACCTGCCCTTCCTAACCCCGTGCTGGCTGGGTCTGATCCCTTGCCCATCCTGCAGGTGCTGTGGGATTACACACATGTTGGTGACTGGATAGTGGGACTCACTCATCCCCAAAGCACTAACATTATCTTGCAGTTTTTCTTTGGGATTTCTAAGACTAAACTGATTTTAAGACTGAAAACATGTGTGGGCCTTTAAAGAGGAGCCTGATCATTCACCCTTCTCTGAGGGGGAGTGGAAGTAGCTGTGAATCTCAGCAAAAGCAGCTCATGCTTCTTGGTTTGCTTCCTGCTTGTGTGGAGGTGTTGGATTAAAAAACAAAAGCCAAAAAAAAAAAAAAAGCAAAAAAAAAAAAAAAAAAAAATCCCAACAACACGTGGAATTTTAAAAGCCAAAGTTTTCAACTTTGCTCCAGTGTTAAAAAAACCTGAAAATGAGCTAATAATTCAAGTGATGCTGCATTAGTTTGGTAAGAATTTAAAGGAAGCCCAAGAGGGTGCTGTGAACAGCATAATCTTGAGTTCAGATTTGCCTGGGTGCACTTGACAGGCTTCTGGTGTCAGGAAAAGCTTTGGATTCATGCAGAATTTTTTAACTGGGCTTCTGTGTTACCTTGAATTTTAAACTGTCCCCTTGAGTTGATATGAGTGTTATGGTGGGGTGTAAGAACTAGAAGGTGGAACTCTCTAGGAGGTAACAGCCAAGCCTTTTATAAAGGGATATTTTTTATATTATATTTTATAAAATATCCCTTTTATAAAGGGACATTGAGATATGAATATGTATTTGGTTGAAGAAACACGGTTCTGTGGGTGGGGAATCCTTCCTTAACCATGTGCCACATGATGTATCTGCTCCTCTTCTTGGCAGCAAACACCAGGCCACAGGAGGAACCCATCCAACCAGAGCAGCTTGGAGTCTGATTCCAATTATCCATCCATCTCCACCTCTGAGATAGGAGACACTGAGGACGTGATACAAGAAGTGGAGGTAGAAGAAACTTCCCTTTAGTGGCTGCTGAATTATGTTGCTTATTTATTATTTTAAAGAATGCTCTGAGAGCATCTTGTGAAGGCAAAGTAATCAATGTTGGCCATGCCAACATATTGCAGATGAAGCCAATTAAAACCCAGCTAATAAGTACATGTCTGGAAGGGACCTTTTAATCTGTTTAGCTGTGGCCACAGTCAGCCAACTTCTCTGCTGGGCTCTGAAATACTCAGTGATTTATTAAAATGAGTAAATTGCTTATTGACATGAAAAGTAAGGGCTTAAAATGAAGGGTTGGTCTTAAAAAATACCTGTCTTGGGATGCATGTGTGATTGGGATTGGTGCTGGCACTGCCAGATCTGGCACTGTGCTTCTAAAACTGGTCTGAGGTCTTCTCTTTTTTCCCCCTTTTCTTCTCCAGGAGGTGGGGATGGAGAAAGCAGCCATGGACATGACCCTCTTCCTCAAGCTCCAGAAGAGAGTCAGGGAGCTTGAGCAGGAGAGGAAGAAGCTGCAAACCCAGCTGGAGAAAAAGGAGCAAGAGAGCAAGAAATCCCAGGTAAGAGAGAGCTTTTCCTTGATATTTCTTGCTGGTAACTGACTTTCCTGGATGGCCTGAGGACAGGATGAGGTTTGAGAGTAACAAAGTCAAGTTAAGAGGCAGCTGAGGTATGGAAAGAAACTTTTTTGGCAGCTAAGGACAGTTGGCCAGGGGAACAGATTTAAATTTTTATACATAAAAAGTGGTTATAAGAGATTTAGATTTGTAATCTGTGTGTCTTTTTTTAATCCCCAGTTATGATAGTACAGAAATATAGCTTTAAAAGGGTATAATAAATCAGAAATATCAAGATAAGTGTTAGCAGAAGGCATTCTTCCTTTTCTGCTTTGCAGGGGAGGGTTATTCCTTAGATATATTTTTTCCTTCTTGGTGAAAAGTAAAAATAGAATCTTTCTACAGTTTGCTTGGAAGTCATTAAAAAAACCCAACCTAAATACTTAAAAAAAATGAGGATTACTGACAACCCAGTAACTTCTAGCAATTTGCAGGAAACACATGAAACAGGAAACTTCCCAGGCTTCTCCTCTTTGATTGAAAACCTGCTAATAATTAATAATAAATATTAATTTCTCTCTTTAATCCACACAGGTAAATGAAACAAAGACTGAAGTGACTTCAGACCATGAAGATTTTGCATATAACAGCCTGAAGGTGGGTGAGGAGCTCCTATTTAGTGCTGTCACCCATTGCATGGCTCCCAAATAAATTGTCTCAACCTGGGAATAACCCCCAAAAAAACAAGAGGAGGAGCTGGGGAAAAAGAGGTTTTCAAACTGGTTTTCAGAACCAATTACAACAAAACCGGTGGCTTGTATGCTTCCCCTGCTGAGCTGTGGTTGAGGGTGTGGAGGAATTGCTGAAACTAAACTATTTTTTTCTTCTCCTTTTATTTTTTTCAAATCTTTTTAATGGGAGATTGTTTCAAGGCCCTGACTATGCTCCCTCCCTGACGTGTTTGTTCATGTCCAGATGCCAGTTCTGCTGTTCCCTTCACACTTCTGTTGGGCTGGGGGCTGCTATTTATATTTTCTAAAGATTTATAATTATAACACTTGTTTCCTATGGAAACGAGGTTTACACAACTATGCCCAGCTACACATAAGAGAAATTGTACAAATTACAACACTCACCCCCCATCTATTTTCAGATTTGTTGTCTCTCCCCTGCCAAAGCTGATAAGGAAGCAGATACCACGTAGATAAGAGGCATCGTGCCAGAAAACTGTGGGAAGGGTCACAGGGCAGCAGGGAAAGGGAAGGACCTGGATTTCTGGATGGTAGGGGAGAAGCTGGAT
Organism: Calypte anna; assembly: GCF_003957555.1. NCBI lineage: Eukaryota > Metazoa > Chordata > Aves > Apodiformes > Trochilidae > Calypte > Calypte anna. Next base: position 2,451,352 of record NC_044274.1, read on the forward strand.
GTGAGCTGGCAGCCCAAAAACCACCCCTGTCCTGGGCTGCATCCCCAGGGAGGGGATTGTCCCCCTCTGCTCCACTATGGGGAGACCCCCCTGGGGTGCTGGGTCCAATTCTGGGGTCCCCAAGCCCAGAAGGAGATGGAGCTGTTGGAGTGAGTCCAGAGGAGGCCCTGGAGATGCTGGGAGGGCTGGAGCAGCTCTGGAGCCAGGCTGAGAGAGTTGGGGTTGTTGAGGCTGGAGAAGAGAAGGCTGCAGGGAGAGCTTAGAGCACCTTCCAGTGCCTGAAGGGGCTCCAGGAAAGCTGGGGAGGGACTTGGGACAAGGGCAGGGAGGGATGGGATGAGGAGGAATGGTTTTAAATTTAAAAGAGGGGAGATTGATATGAAATATTAGGAGGAAATCCTTTAATTTGAGGGTGCTGAGCCCCTGTGCCAGGTTTCCCAGAGAAGCTGTGGCTGCCCCATCCCTGGCAGTGTCTCAGGTCAGGTTGGATGGGGCTTGGAGCAACCTGGGCTGGTGGGAGGTGTCCCTGGTGTTGGGAATTAGATGATCTTTGAGGTCCCTTCCAACCCAGACCAGTCTGGAATTGTGTGGTCTGCCATGATAATCATGTAAATCAGTGTCTTCCATCCTGTCTAATAAGTATTAAAGATGAGTTAAACATTTTGGGGCTGGTGGTGGTTTCTTGAGTGAGAACAAAAATGAGTAAAGATGAGGTGAACTCATTTGGCTTCTCTTAACAGATGGCTTTTTGTTTAAAAAGAGTGTCAACAACTAAAAAAACCTGCCTTGTGTCACCCAGTAGTGTGGTTATGACAAGGGAATGGGCTGCTCACTGCAGCCAAAATATTTTCTGAGACACACATGGCTGGATTGGTCAAGAAAATCCATATCCTGGCATGAATTGTTGTTCAGCTGTGATCATTGAGTTCCCTCAGAGATGTCTGAGGAAAAAATGAGGCACTTCAGGGCAATTTATCTGAACTGGTTAATGTTTTTTTTTTTCAGAGGCAAGAGCTGGAGTCAGAGAACAAGAAGCTAAAAAATGAACTGAATGAGCTGAGGAAGGCTGTAGCAGACAGAGCAACCCAGAATAATTCATCCAATGATATTCAAGAGAGTTACAACCTCTTACTGAACCAGCTGAAATCAGCCAACGAGGAGCTGGAAGTGAGAAAAGAAGAGGTGCTCATCCTGAGGACACAGATAATGAAGGCAGCCCAGCAAAAAGAGACAGGGAAAAACATGGTAATCAGAGGGAATGGGATTCCCTTCCTTTTTCCCATTCTGTAGCTAAAAACTCACCACCTGCATGAGCCTGGGACATTTCTTTTCTAGGCTCTGAGTGGCTTAGGGAGGTTTGAGGACGTTCTGCTGGGTGATAAGAGGTTCAGCCTAAAGATCATAGTTCATGACAATATTTCAGACAGCCCAGAACTCTTATGTCCTGTGACCCTTTATCTGATGAGATCCATCCAGCCCACATCAGGGAACAACTTCTCCAGCCCTGCACCCAGATGGGTTGGTTTGAGATGTTCCTAGGGGTGTTTTGTGACATCTGGCTTATTCTGCAAGGAAATGAGCTATGGGGGAAAAGAGCTTCTGGACCACATTCTGCTCAAGTGATGCTGTAACTTGTTTCCAGTGGTGTGTAGGCTGTAGCCTGGCCCTGTTCTTTGAGGGCTTTTTGTTCAGACCCTGTTCTGCTGGAAGAGGATGTTTTCAGCAAACTCTCACTTGTTTGTTTTTTTTTATTCTCTGCCTTACCATTCCTCAAGATTTTGTTATGTTTTTGCACTTCAGACCACAAAGCCTCCCAGCTTCACTGCATTCTCATCATCCCTGCTGCTGCCTGTTTGAATGTGTTTGAGTTTCATGGGTGCTCTGTGGTCTGATGGGTGCCCCTGGCAAGATCTTGAGGATGGGTGGGAACTGCTTGGATTCAGGAGGCTGGAAAGGCAGGAGGAGGTGTCTCATGCTGCTCTGTTTTGCATGGTGATTTTAGGAGAAGATCAGCACCAATGCCAGCTGGCCAAACAGTGACAAGCACATTGATCAGGAGGATGCAATTGAAGCCTACCAGGGGATGTGTGAGACCAACAGGTAAGTGTGGCCCAAATTCAGTCCTGGAGCAGAAGGAACTGACCAAATTGTGAAGGATGACATCAAGAGCAACATTAACAATGTGTTTTTAGGGAGTTACCAACTTCTGTGTTGTGCTCTGCTCAAGGCTGGACCATAAAGATGGAGGTTTTGGACTGAGTGAAGATATTTGGGGCAGTGTCAGGGAAGTGAACATGAGCCAGGGTGTGCCCAGGTGGCCAAGAAGGCCACCAGCATCCTGGCTTGTGTCAGCACTGTGTGGGCAGCAGAAGCAGGGCAGGGATTGTCCCCCTGTGAGGCTGCACCTGGAATCCTGGGGTCAGTTCTGAGCTCCTGAGGACAAGAAGGAGATTGAGGGGTTGGAGTGTGTCCAGAGAAGGGAATGGAGCTGGGGAAGGGTCTGGAGCAGAAGTCTGCCCAGAAGCAGCTGAGGGAGCTGGAACACCTCTCCTGGGAAGACAAACTGAGGGAGTTGGGATTATTCAGTCTGGAGAGGAGAAGGCTCCAAGAAGACCTTATTGTACCTGAAAGGGGCTACAAGAAAGCTGAGGAGGGACTTTTTAGGCTGTCAGGGAGTGATGGGACATGGGGGAATGGACCCAAACTCAAGGTGGGAAGATAAAGATTAGACATCAGGAAGAAGTTCTTCCCCATGAGGGTGGTGAGACCCTGGCACAGGTTGCCCAGGGAGGTGGTGGGAGCCCCATCCTAAAGTTTTTAAGGCCAGGCTGGATGGGGCTCTGAGCAACCTGGGCTGGTGGGAGGTGTCCCTGCCCATGGCATGGAGGTTGGGCCTGGATAATCTTAAAAGTTCCTTTCTAACCCTGACAATTCTGTGATTCTAGTTTCTTTCTATGATTTATCCAGTGGCTCATTAATCACCACCAGCTCCCCCATCACTGTTCCCTGTGCATTTTTGTGTGTATTTGCTTGGTTTAGGAACTGTAGACTGAAAAGCCCATGGCAAAAAAGCAGATGAAAAACAATTGGGCAGCATGGGTTGGTGGATTTGTCAATAGAAATCACTGTTCCTTCCCCCCAGCACATGTCTGCATTCATGCTTACACAGCTCTAGAGCTGAATGTGTCAGCATGAGAAACTCCAACTGCTTTCTTTTTCTTAGCTTGATCAGTAAGTACTGGAATGGAAAGCTCTCCTGGTTTGAGATTGCAGTTCTCAAGTGGGATTAATGAGCAAGAGCCACTTTTTCTCCAACCAGAACTGGAAGGAGTGCTCCCAAACCTCTCATCTCATCACTGTTTACACCCAAACCTCTCATCCTTGAGGGTGATGAGACCCTGGCCCAGGTTTCCCAGAGAGGTGGGAGATGCCCCATCCCTGGAACCATTCCAGGTCAGGTTGGATGGGGCTCTGAGCAACCTGATCCAGTTGGAGATGTCCCTGGGGTTGGACTGGATGGACTTGAAAGGTCCCTTCCCACCCAAACCATTCTGTGATTTTGTGTCTTAACATCAAGTTTGTTTCCAGATAATTTTCTGCTTCATGAACTGAATGGAAAATGAACGTTTTGTTCCTTGTTTCAGTCCTTGGGATTTTCCTTTCCAGCCTGTTTGATCTTGGTGGAAATACAGAGCCAAAAAAAGAGCAGGGGATGATGTTAGAGATAACAACCTGGTAGCTCAAAGCAGGCTTAGTCTTTGAAATTAAGCCTGATTAATTCCCAATTTGTGATTAACTTCCAAGTGATATCCAAAGATTTCTTTTTTTTTTTTTTTTGTCTGCTGGGTAAGTCCCACCTGCAGCTGCAAATGCAAAGCAAAGGGCTGACTCTGGCTTCACATGGAGGAGGTTTTTGCAGCTGGAAGGGGCCATCACATGGAAAGGGTTCATATCTCTGCTCACCAAGGGTTCCTGTCTCTGCTCCTCACTCTCCCAGGTGTCTCTTATCACTGCTTCCCACTGTGCCCACATCTAATCTGCCATCTGCATTAGTTTTCCTGTTAATTAAAAGAAACCCAAAGCAACAAAGTAGATCTGTGGTTGCAGATGAAAAGCCCTTTCTGCTTTATGAAGAGCTGATAGTTATCTGAAGATGGTAAAATTACCATCTCTGGGGGCTGGTGTTTGTGCACTTCTTTTAAATGACTTGAAGGGAGATGTCTGGGCAAAAGTTTATCCCCTGCTCATGAAGGTTGCCAAATGCAGGTCACCAGCTTCTGCCCCAGAGTTGTACTCCAAGGATCAAAGAGAAGTGAGGCTGTGAATCATAGAACAGGTTTGGCTGAAGGGACCTTAAAGGCCATCTAGTGCCACCACCAGGGACACTTTCCACCAGCCCAGGTTGCTCCAAGCTCCTTCCAACCTGGAATTCAACATTTCTAGGGATGGGGCAGCCACAGCTTCTCTGGGCAAGCTGGGCTGAGGATTATACCCTGTGTTTGGACACCTTTACCCTTTGTATTGACTTTTGCTCTCTCATTTCTCCCTCTCAGTCCTTGTTTCTCCTCCCTGCTTTTGAAGCATTAAGGTTTTAATGTGGATTTCAGCTCACTGGTGTGGGGTGGGCAATAAATGGGAAGCAGTTCAGCCCTGCAGGAGTGAAAACCCAGGCCTGAGGTGTCATTCCTTCTGACCTGAACACTTTTGGGTTCCTGGGGTGGGTCAGGGAGGAGAAGTCATGGGGAGGTTGGAGAAGCTCTGCTTGTTGTAGGAGGCACAACCAGGGCATGGTTCTCCTCCTGGATAAGGAAACAGAATATCATCAAAGTCTGTTTTTAAATAATCAAATACATTTAATAAGGGTTCTGCACCTTTCCCCCTTCTCTTGCTATTGACCTTTTGTCTTTCTCTGTCCTTTTCTGTCCTTTTCTCTGCCCTTTCATTCTAGCAAGACTGAGGACTGGGGGTATCTCAATGAAGATGGAGAGCTCGGCTTGGCTTACCAAGGTTTAAAGCAAGTTGCCAGGTCAAACACTTTCTCTCTTTTTTTTCCCTGCTGCTGCTTCTTCCCTCTTTATTTGTCCTTTGATTTCTTTTTCTTCCTCTGCTGTCATCCTCTGTAGGACCTGATGTGCCCTGTAGGTCCTTTTGTCCTCTCAGAGAGCAGCTGGAGGTGGGATATGCAAACTGAAAAGAGTCAAGAGCCCCCTCTAATTTTTAGAGGAGTCATTGTGATACTAATTAAACATCTCTGATGGTTGTTGTTGTCACTAATGCCCAAGTGTGGTGGCCACCCAGTCCATAATTCTCCCCATATCCTGGCCTGATGGGCACACATCCCTGGAGGACAGCTCAGGACAATCCCAAGATCTCCTGGGAATGCTGATGATTCTGTAAAGAGCTCTCATCTCAAAGCTGATTTAAAAATAAAACCATAAATCAAGGTGGAAGGAAGGCAGAAGGACCTCTGGATCCTTTTGCTGGTTCCACATGGTGCTCAGGAAGAGCTGATGGGTGGTTGTTCATCAGTCTGTGTTCACCTGCAGCCTGGTTTAAGGCTTTCCATCTGCATGGTTGTTATAAAAAGTCATGGCACGAGCTGCTGAACCAAATAACAGGAAAAAAATAACAGGGATGATTCACTTGTTTTGCCAAGCAACATCAGAATGCAAGTTTGTAGAAGGAGAATGTTTGGTTTTTGTTTTTTCTCTTGGAGAAATAAAAGGAAAATTAAGAACTTAGCACTTATTTCATGGTGAGTTTGTGTTTTCCAAGCCTGTTCAGAGTGCAACTCCTGACAACATGATTATGAGGCTTAATGTGTTATTGCTCATGTTTCTGGGGCTGGAAAACAGGCTTTTCTGTCTCCTGTTGGAAAATAGGAGATTGGGGTTGTTTAGATCTTCTAAAACCAACACAGAAGAAAGAAAGAAAAAAAAACCCAAACCCTAAACTAGAGAATAATGAATACTTTTCACCCAGAAATCTTGCAAAGAAAGCATGTGTTCTTTTTTATAATCCTTCAAAATAAACCCCACACCAACAAATTTTAATTCTGCAGGGAAACAGTTCACAGGCAGAACTCTCCAGGAGTTGCCAGTGCTGGGACAAGAGGGAATGGCCTCAAGTTGTGCCAGGGAAGGTTTAGATTGGAGCTTGGGAAGAATTTCTCCCTGGCAAGGGTTGTCAGGGCCTGGCCCAGGCTGCCCAGGGCAAGGCTGGAGTCCCCATCATTCCTGGAGGGATTTCCAAGGCCTGGAGATGTGGTGCTGAGGGCCATGGGGCAGTGCTGGGTTAAGGGTTGGAGTTGATGATTTTCAGGGTTTTTTCCAACCCAAATGATTCTATGAGTGTTCATAATGTATTCATTCCTAATGCACTAAATAAATCCTTCTAGCTCACTATTTCACCCTGATGTTATCCAGGAAGGAGACCTGGAGCAGGGGAAAGGGGGTGTAGGTGATGGTGACAGCACAAACTATTTGAGAAAAAGTGGGGTAGCCACCTAGAATGGAGAGAAGGAGGAACAAACCTTTTTTACCCCCTGCTGAAGCCTCCTGGTGATGTCAGCAGTGATGATGAAAGCAAGTGATGGTCAAGATGACCAAAAATTGCCTCAGGCATAGTTTCCTGCAGGTAGGATGGTTTATTAAAAAAAATAAATCCAACTTTCTGAGCTCACATCTCTTAATTTCATTAGTATTGAAGCTGTAGTTTAGGAAATTACAATCTGATTTTAAAAAAACATCTGTAGCACCCCTTTGTGTGTCACTTTCATAGGGAGGTTGGCCAGGAGCCTCAGGTTGGCTGCTTTTGAAGGATCTCAACTCAAATAATGGTTGGTGCTGTAATCACAAAGCTGATCTCTCTGGCTTCTCAGGCTGCTGGAAGCCCAGCTCCAGGATCAGAGGAGAGAGCATGAGGAGGAGTTAGAAGCTCTGAAAAATCAAGTGGATGAACTGCAAGAAGAGATGGAGAAACAGCACCAGGCTTTCCTGCAGACCCTGCAGCTCTCTCCTGAGGTCCAGGTGGAGTTTGGACTTCAACAAGAAATTACACGACTCACCAATGAAAACCTGGTAAGAAACTGCACTGAAAACACAGCCTAAGGCAAAGGGAAAAAAAAAAAAACATGCTGAGACAGATTTAGGACACATGAAGGAGAGGAGAAGGCACTTCCATCCCTCCTAAACTCTCTGCAAGATCCTTCTTTGTGGTGTCAGTGAGGGTGTCTCTGAGGAAACCAGAAGGAATTGGCCCTTTTTCTCCCAGGATGCTCCCACCCTGTAGCCAGTGGCACAGTCCTGGCTGCTGACTGACCCCAGCCTCAAACTCACCCCTAATGAGTTATCTTTGAGTTAATTTTTGTTTCTTTGAACCCAAGGCATCTTGTTTTTTTTTCAGGATCTTAAAGAATTGCTGGAAAAGTTGGAAAAGAATGAAAGGAAGCTGAAGAAACAGTTGAAGATTTACATGAAGAGGGTCCAAGATTTTGAAGGTGAAATGGTTTATAGTAGGTATTGGGGTATTGGGTTCACAGCCTTGGAGAGCAACAGGTTTTTCTCTTTCTTTTATTTTTTTCTATTAAAGCAAGACTTGTTCTGTCTCTCTGAGCCAGCACTGAGCTCACTGTGAGTGTGACAGGGAATCAAAAGTCCAGATAAAGCTCCTGGGTGATGCTTAGGCTGCCTTTCAGCAAGGAGAGCTTGTCCCAGCTTCCCTCCCCAGCTTTCCTGGAGCCCCTTCAGGCACTGGAAGGTGCTCTAAGCTCTCCCTGCAGCCTTCTCTTCTCCAGCCTCAACAACCCCAACTCTCTCAGCCTGCCTCCAGAGCTGCTCCAGCCCTCCCAGCATCTCCAGGGCCTCCTCTGGACTCACTCCAACAATTCCCTATCTTCTCCTTGATAAGAAAACATCTCAAATGTGACATCTGTGTGGTACAGAAGGAGCTTCCCATTCTCTGGAGATGCTGTGATGAATCACATAACCTTTTGCTCGTGAGCTAATTGCTAAAATCCAAGCACTAAGTGAAATTCAGCTGAATAACTGGAGGGTTTTTGGGGTGAACCTGGCAGGTGTCTGCTGGTAGAACATTCATGCATAAGGCTGCTCCTCCCTGCAGTGCATGACCTTGAATGCTTCCAGGGAAGGAGCATCTACCACCTCTCTGGACAACCTGTTTCAGTCTTTTACCACCCTCATCACAAAAATTTGTTATATCTAGTCTGATATCTATCTATCTATCTATCTATCTATCTATCTATCTAGATATAGACATATCTATATGTAGTTGTTATACCACCTATTAAGCCACAACCACTTGTCCTATAGCCACAGTCCCTTAATAAAAGATTTGCCCCATCTCTCTCGTATGCCCTTTTAAAGTACTGGCAGGCCTCTCTAACATCTCCCTGGAGCATTCTCTTCTCCTGGCTGAACAACTCTCAATCTTTCTTCATAGGAGGTATGCTGCATCCCTCTAATTACTTTTTTAGCACTCCTCTAGACCACATTTAGCCAGGTCCATGTCTGAGAACTCCAGAGCTGGATATACTACTCTCTTCTTCAGTGCTTACTACTCTCTTCTGCTTTATCAAACTTTTATGAAAGCACAACACTCAGGGATGTGCCACCACAGCTCTTCACTTTTGCAGACAGAAGATGAGATGTTTAGGTATTCTTTTCCCCCTTTTTGAAAATGGTACAATAAAAAACTCGCCTTCGGGTTACTGCCTCCAAGGCTGGAAAATACAACTTCATCTTTTCTGCTTTTGTTCTAACTTTTACACTTTATTTCATTCAGACTCAGAACTTCTGCTTACCCAATTTTTTAATGTATTTTCCAATTAATCCAATTTTTTAATGTTTTTAGAAGCCTGGTGAAGCTGCTGACATGATTGGAAACAACTCTTCGACCTGGTGTCTTCTCAAAGGACATCAGAGGAACTGAAGAGTTCTTAACCACCAGGTACCACCCTTTATTTTCTTTTCTCTTCCCAGCATCCCAAGCCCCAGCCCCAGCAGAGAGGAGGTGGCACGAGCGTAGCATGCAAGCTGCTGTCCAGAGGAAGGAGAAGGATTTTCAGGGAATGTTGGAATATCACAAAGAAGATGAACCACTCCTCATCCGAAACCTCATCACAGGTGAGGAACTTGTGTTCCTGTGCTTGGCTCTTTCTCCTCTTGCCTGGGAGAGTTTGTAAGGTTGAGATCTCAAGATGGACAAATAGATCTCCTCCAATTAATCCTTCCTGGGGCTGCATTTTTAGGATGATGGAAGTTTTGGGAGGGAAAAGAAGCCCAGCACTGAGCAGCCAGACCAGCAGGGATATAGAATCCTTAGGAACAACAGAAAAAGTGAAAAAAAGGGGCTGTGGTTTTTAGAGCAAGCAGGAACTTGCTGAGCTTGATCTTGTAATGGGTAAGGAATAGCAAAGGATAGACCCCCAGGGGGGGTGTGCAGCAGTGGAATAAAGGCTGTTTGTTTTCTGGGATCTTTGACGGCAACTGCAATGGATAATAAACTCAGGAGCTCTTTGACACTGGAAGGTCTGATCAGAATTGCTGCAGCATCCCCTTATTCAATGCTGTTAGAGAAGTCAGTGCTTCCTGGCCAAGGGGAAGTACTGACCATCACTCTCTAACCCCATCAGAGTCTAGTGAGGATGTAAAAAGTGCTCAAAAAAGCAGTGCTGGCTCTTATCTGGGATATTTGAACTGCCTCTTATCAGACCTCTAATCCCTTCAGAGGCTGCAAATTCCTTCAGCTAAAATTAGGAGTCTGTATCATGAGGGAAAGAGCAATTGAGTGAGCTGTGAATTCAGAGGGAGAGTTAAAACCTGTGGGACATAATCCTGAAAGCTTCAGGGAGTTTTTTTAAGGTTACCTGTGGGCTGCTTGGGTCAGCCTTCCTCGTGCTAAAAGACTTAGTGCCACTTGGGCATCCCTGAAGTGTAATCTCATAGTGTCACAAACTCCAACACAGCTTGGGGACCTCTCCCCTGACATGATGCTGCAGCTCCTCAGCTTTGGCCAGCTCCAGCACTGTCCTGCACTTTGGTCTCTGCTTCTCTGGCCATCTGAAAAATCAGCTTCCCCAAGGCTGGGAGGAGAGGGGTTTGGGTGACATCTCCAGCTCTGGTGTTGCTTTGCTGGGCAGCTAGTGAATTTAATTTTTTTTAAGTTTTGGATTTAAAAAAAAACCCCAAACCTTCTAGATCTCAAGCCCCAGACAGTGTCTGCTACAGTTCCCTGCCTTCCTGCCTACATCCTCTACATGTGCATCAGGCATGCAGATTACATCAATGATGACCAGAAAGTGCACTCCTTGCTCACCTCCACCATCAATGGGGTTAAGAAAGTCCTGAAGGTAGGTACCCCTTTTCTCTTGGTGAGGTGGTGGAAGATGCTTATAACCATATCCAGGTGTGTGTTCAGCTCTTGTGCTGACTTCCAGGCACAGGCACTGTTACAGCTTCCACTTTTACAACCACAGAATCCCAGAATGGTTTGGGGTGGAAGGGACCTGAAAACTCCTCCATTCCCAACCCCTTTCCATGGTCAGGGACACCTCCCACCAGCCCAGGTTGCTCCAAGCCCCATCCAGCCTGACCTGAGACACTGCCAGGGATGGGGCAGCCACAGCTTCTCTGGGAAACCTGGCACAGGGGCTCAGCACCCTCAAATTCAACAATTTCTTCCTAAGATCCAACCTAAATCTCTCCTCTTTCAGATGGAAATTTTTCATCTTTGTTGTATCACTCCCTGCCCTTGTCCCAAGTCCCTCCCCAGCTTTCCTGGAGCCCCTTCAGGCACTGGAAGGTGCTCTGAGGTCTCCCTGCAGCCTTCTCTTCTCCAGCCTCAACAACCCCAACTCTCTCTGATTCTTTTAGTCCTTTAAAGAACCAGGAGACTTATGATCCAAGCAAGGACGTTTTTCACATGTGCAGATGAAAGGAACAATCTTTGCAGGGAGCTCTGGCTGATCCTGCCCATCTGCAGAGCACAAGCTCCCTGATAGAGGTGGAGAAACTCCAAATCACTTCGTATTACTGTGCCAACATCTCCCTCTGAAGGCTCTGGGTGTGGATCTCACACGTTTTATTTTTGTTCCTCCAGAAACACAGTGAAGATTTTGAGATGACCTCGTTTTGGTTGGCCAACACCTGTCGCCTCCTGCACTGCCTGAAGCAGTACAGTGGGGACCTGGTAAGAAACTCCTCACTCACCTTGACATTCTTCCAGGAAAGGGCCTCAGGTCTCCTACCTCTGGTGGCTTCTTTCTGGCTGGGCCATGGGCTTGTAGATTTGGGAATTTGGATCTATCAGGAGACAGCTCCTGGAATTGCAGAATCTTTCAAGTCCATCCAGTCCAGTCCCAGGGATATCTCCAACTGGATCAGGTTGCTCAGAGCCCCATCCAACCTGACCTGGAATGGTTCCAGGGATGGGGCATCTCCCACCTCTCTGGGAAACCTGGACCAGCATCTCACCACCCTCAGCATAAAACATTTCTTCCTTATATTTAGTCTGGACTAAACCAGAGATTCATGGGATATTGTACCAAGACCAGACATTGGAGAACTGAAACCTTACAATAGACCCAATAGACCCAAACCTTACACAAGACCCAATAGAGTATTTTGAATTTTGTAGCCAACCATGCACTTTGGTTTGTCTGAACAGGGATTTGATAGGCTGTTTTGAAGGCTTTTCCCCTGGTTTTATTCCATCCCTCAGCTTTTCATTAACCAAGATTTTCAGCTAGGGAAAACTTTTCAAAAGTTCTGAATATTTCTACTGATTTTTTTTTTTCCGGTTCAAGTAGTTTAGAACTGAGAGAGCAAAACTGCTTAATCAGAGTGTAAGGTTTGGTAAAGAAACCCTCTCATTTCCTGCCAGCTCAGTAATATTTCATAAACTGCAGTAAGTTTTATTATAGCTGATCCCTTCTGACAAAATCAGATCATCACAGGCCTCTCAGAACACTGCATTCTGCCTTCCTGGTAGCCATCTGCTTCTGGGTCTTTAAAATTTTCAAGAGAGCCAAATTAGGTTGTTTTCCATGTAGTCTCAATTTTCTTTTTTTTTTTTTTTTTTTCTTAAATATATTGAGCAATCAAGATTTAAGAATAAAGAACATGGAACCAAGTTGTCTATTCAGATCGTTCCCAAGGGAATGACTTGGTGTGTAAAACCTCAGTGCTGGACTTCCAAGATTTAAATAGAGAAGAAAAATAATTGAGATCATACTTCCTTATAGTTAAGCTCCCTCTTCTGCCTGGATAACAACATTACATTTAAAGAAATTCCTCCCCAGAAAACCAGCAGGGTGAAAAAACCCCACTTAAGGGTTACATTTAATCTTCTTTGCAATGATTTGCTGTGTTGAATGAACCAGATATTTCCAAATTCAGTTGCTGATTTGGTGCAGAAAACCAGAAGGGAAAAACCATTCTGAACAGCTTCCAAAAGATCACAATTTTTGGTTTGAAATCCAGTGTGTTTTTAAGGAGCAGGGGTTAAAGGAAAATCCCAAACTCAGTGCACAAACAACACTTTTATTAGTCAGGGGAAAAAACAAGGAGAAAACCTGAAGCCAACACAAATTGCACAAGCTGTATTTTTGTATTTTGCTAGTCAGCAAACAACTAGAAAATAAAAAGCTCCCTGGCTCTCATTTGGACCCTGAATGGATAAGATCCTGTGAACAGGCAATTAAAGCCTCTGTGTTAATTACAAAGTTGAATTAATCCACATTTGCTTCTGCCAGCATTTCATGTCAGAGCCCAGAACTCAGGGATCTATTTGCAGGATCAGCTGCTGCTTCAGCAAAAGGCCAGGAATAAATTCAATTACTTGGAGAGATTGCTGAACCTCAGGTAGCTGAAAATGTTGTCGAAGCACAGTGTGTGGTTATATATATTTTTTTCCTAATTTCTGATATCTTTAATCTCAAAATATCTCCTTCCCTATAAGTAACCAGAACTCACAGGGATAGACAAATGGCTAAAAAAAAAGTTTCTCAGGGACTGAAAAGTCACCTTCTGGTTCATCAATATGTTAAAATCAATACAAATGTTGCTCCTTGCTACAGATAAAAGGAAGAAACTTCTCACTTAATGATGCTTTTCTTCAAACAGCAGCCCTCTAGCAATAATTTATGACCAAAGGGCTGAGGAAATTAGAGGTAATTTATGAATCTTATCCATAAGAGTCTAAAAATGTCCTTTGGTAACATCAGGCTGTATTCTACTCCAATTTTTTTTTAAATCTAGTGAATTTTCCTGGACTGTAAATAGGTGGGATAACAAAACTGGGTGTTCTGATCTAATTTCAGGGTTTCATGACACAAAACACACCAAAGCAGAACGAGCACTGCCTGAAGAACTTTGACCTGACCGAGTACCGCCAGGTCCTCAGCCACCTCTCCATCCAGATCTACCAGCAGCTCATCAAGATAGCAGAGGCCATCCTCCACCCCATGATTGGTATGTTCACAGCATGGCAGCTCTTAGGAAGGTTTGGGTTTTTTTGCCCATAATTAGCTGCTCAGAATATTTGCCAGACCTTTGTGCTTTGCTCGTGTGATTTCTTCTCAAAGGAACAACCTGGATTAGCAACGAGGCAGATGTTGCCCCCCCAAAAAAAGTCTTGGTTTGCAGCAGGTCCTTGTGGTAGTAGGGATTTAAATGGAGAGAAATTAATAGGGATGTGAGGGGTTTGTTCCCACATGAAGGGGCTGGAGTGTGTCCAGGGCAATGGAGCTGGGGAAGAGTCTGGAGGAGAAGTCTGCCCAGGAGCAGCTGAGGGAGCTGGGGGTGTTGATCCTGGAGCAAAGAAGGCTGAGGGGAGACCTTGTGGCTCTCTGCAAGCCCCTGAGAGGAGGTTGGAGCCAGGGGGGGTCGGGCTCTGCTCCCAAGGAGGAAGGGATGGGAGAAGAGGAATTGAGCTGGAGGTTTAGATTGGAGCTTGGGAAGAATTTCTCCCTGGCAAGGGTTGTCAGGGCCTGGCCCAGGCTGCCCAGGGCAGGGCTGGAGTCCCCATTATTCCTGGAGGGATTTCCAAGGCCTGGAGATGTGGTGCTGAGGGCCATGGGGCAGTGGTGGCCTTGGCAGTGCTGGGTTAAGGGTTGGAGTTGATGCTCTCCAAGGTTTTTTTCCAAGCCCAAGGATTGTGTGACTCTCTGCAGAGCCTGATGAGATCCCTCCAAGTGGAACTGTGCTCAGAGCCACTCCAGACCCAAGTGCAGAGGCTGCAGAGCTCAGGGTGGCCCAGCAAGCTCAGGACCCCCATGGGGACAGGTGGCATCTCCTAACCCTCCACTGAGCCTTTAGGGGAGGTTTAGGTTGGAGCTGGGGAACCATTTCTCCCTGGAAAGGGTTGGCAGGGCCTGGAGTCCCCATCATTCCTGGAGGGATTTCAAACCCATGGTCCAGCCCCTGACTGTGTGACAGGGTGGCTGATGGCCATGGGAGCTGAAGGTTTGAAATAAAGAGAGAGAAAGAGAGCTGGGGAAGGGTCTGGAGCAGAAGTCTGTCCAGGAGCAGCTGAGGGAGCTGGGGGTGTTGATCCTGGAGCAAAGGAGGCTGAGGGGAGAAGGAGCATTTCTTACCAGTGACAAATTGATAGATGTTGGCTTTTTTAGCTCTTTTTTGTCTCCTTTTTTTCAGTGTCTGCAGTGCTGGAAAACGAGAGTATCCAAGGACTTTCAGGTGTCAGACCCATGGGCTACAGGAATCGTTTCTCCAGCATGGCAAATGGCGACAGCTGCTACACCTTGGACTCCATCATTCGCCAGCTCAACACCTTCCACAGCATCATGAGTGACCATGGGCTGGACCCAGAGATTGTGCAGCAGGTCTTCAAGCAGCTCTTCTACATGATCAATGCTGTGGCCCTCAATAATCTCTTGCTGAGGAAGGATGTCTGCTCCTGGAGTACGGGAATGCAGCTGAGGTGGGATTTGGGGGGGGCTTTGGGACCCGGCTGTCCCTCCTGAAAAAAAGTGATTTGCGTTTTCTAAATGGGTGGAAAACAAAATTTAATGGTGTAATTAATGGAAAACTGGGTTCAGCAGGACACTCATGCAGCCACAGCCCCCTGCTGATTAACACTTGTGCAGGGCAGTCTGCTGGGTCCCATGGGAATTAAAACAGTGGTGAGGCTGCCCCTGGAATCCTGGGGTCTGTTCTGGGAACCTCAGGACAAGAAGGACATTGAGGGGTTGGAGTGTGTCCAGAGAAGGGAATGGAGCTGGGGAAGGGTCTGGAGAGACCAGAGAAGTCCAGATCCTGGAGCAAAGGAGGCTGAGGGGAGACCTTGTGGCTCTCTGCAAGCCCCTGAGAGGAGGTTGGAGCCAGGGGGGTCGGGCTCTGCTCCCAAGGAAGAAGGGATGGGAGAAGAGGAATTGAGCTGGAGGTTTAGATTGGAGCTTGGGAAGAATTTCTCCCTGGCAAGGGTTGTCAGGGCCTGGCCCAGGCTGCCCAGGGCAGGGCTGGAGTCCCCATCATTCCTGGAGGGATTTCCAAGGCCTGGAGATGTGGTGCTGAGGGCCATGGGGCAGTGGTGGCCTTGGCAATGCTGGGTTAAGGGTTGGATTGGGTGATCTCCAAGGTCTTTTCCAACCCAAATGACTCCATGATTCTGCAGGTGGGTCTGAAAGCCAAACCCCTCTGCTCTGTGAGGAGCCTCCTGTAAGCTGCAGGGCAGTGTTGGCTGCTGGGCTGGTATCAGGGGCCCAGACTCCCCATCATGCTGGAATAAGGATGGGAATTTGAAAGGACAGGCAGTCCAAAGCTGCCAGAACAGAGTCATGAATATTTATCAGCCCTGGCATAAATCTGTCAACTTCCTTTTCACTGTAAATGGTTTAAACCTTCCCTTTGCTGCCCTCTCCCCTTCCCTCAGCAGATCCTCTGCCTTCTCCCCTTCAGCCTGGCAGTGGGTGCAGGTAAAGGCATTTATTGTGTTCACTTTTTTCAAAGGTAATTGGGTACCTCACAGGATTTTGTTTGCATTTAAAAGCTCATTAAAATCTTCATTTTAATTGACTTTTGAAACTTGAACATGTCTGGATGCTGTGGAAAAGCACCTTCCTGGTGCTGTTCAGCTGTGACAGCTCAGCTGTGTCTAAGGTACAGAGAAGGTACATTTTCCTTTGAGGAATCCCAGAATCCCAGACTGGTTTGGGTTGGAAAGGACCTTAAAATCCATCTAGTTCCAACCCTTTCCATGGGCAGGGACACCTCCCACCAGCCCAGGTTGCTCCAAGCCCCATCCAACCTGACCTGAGACACTGCCAGGGATGGGGCAGCCACAGCTTCTCTGGGAAACCTGGCACAGGGGCTCAGCACCCTCACAACAAAGAATTTCTTCCCAATGTTTAACCTCAATCTCCCCTCTTCCAGTTTAAGACCTCTTGTCCTGTCACTCCCTGCCCTTGTCCCAAGTCCCTCCCCTGCTTTCCTGGAGCCCCTTCAGGCACTGGAAGGTGCTCTGAGGTCTCCCTGCAGCCTTCTCTTCTCCAGCCTCAACAACCCCAACTCTCTCAGCCTGGCTCCAGAGCTGCTCCAGCCCTCCCAGCATCTCCAGGGCCTCCTCTGGACTCACTCCAACAGCTCCATCTCCTTCTGGGTTTGGGGACCCCAGAATTGGACCCAGCACCCCAGGGGGGTCTCCCCAGAGTGGAGCAGAGGGGGACAATCCCCTCCCTGACCCTGCTGGGGATGCAGTTGTAGAGTATTAAGCTTTGATCTGTTTGTCTATTGCAACACTTATCACAAATGTCTCAAAAGCCACCTCTCCCAGCACTGCTTGAATCCCAGAGAGGCTTTTTGAAATGCTCCCTCTTCCCTCTCAGCTCACCTCCTACCTCTGCTGCTCCCCCAGGTTTAACATCAGCCAGCTGGAGGAATGGCTGCGTGGCAAGAACCTGCAGCAGAGTGGAGCAGCACAAACCTTGGAGCCCTTGATTCAGGCTGCTCAGCTCCTGCAGCTGAAAAAGAAAACCTCAGAAGATGCTGAGGCCATCTGCTCCTTGTGCACCTCCCTGACAACACAGCAGGTGGGGAGCAGGGCAGGGATCACCCACCAGAGGCTGTGGATAATGAAAAGGGTGGGAAGGGGTGGCCTCCCATGTCATTCCCACCATGGGGACAACTTGTCCTCTGCAGGAATGCTGTGAGGGATGGAGCCCTTGCAGAGGTGGTCACCATGGTGATTCCTCTCTTGAAGCAGAAGCTCCAGAAGAAATGTTTAAAGATGAAACCCATCCCTGAGGTGTTCATAGTCTAAGTCAGACACTTAAAATTTTGTAGCCACCTATTGTCTTTTGCCAGGTTCTAGCTTGGCTCAGGCTGCAGGATGCCCACCAAGGACTCATATTTGAGAACTGCCCATCTAGGCTGGCTGGGTCCAACTTTAAACTTTGAGACTCCATTCCAGGAGGATATAAATTCTTTTTTTTTTTTTTTTCTTCTGCTGCTGGACTGCCTGGCCTTGATTTGATAATGTCATAGGAAGGGAGAAGTAAGAGGTGTGAGCTGTTCTCCAGTGGTTCTTGGAGATGCTTTCTCCTGGTATCTCCAGCTCCCTCTTCTCTTGAGAGAAGCCAAGGGGTGATAGGGGAGGAGCAGGAGTGAGGAAGCAACAGGAAAAGTGTTGTAGAGGTGACATCAGAAGGGGAGGTGGTCACCTGAATCTTCTTGTGTCACCATGTGCCAGCCAACAGAAGTCCCTCTATAAAAAGCAAAATTGTTCAATTTTACTCCCAATCCACACTTGTTGCCTCAAGATGGGTCCATAGAGGCTTTTCATAAGCAAAGGAACACCTGGATCATGTTGTATTCCCATGCCTGTCTGTAATCCTGTTTTTTTTTTCACCAGATTGTGAAGATACTGAACCTCTACACTCCTGTGAATGAGTTTGAAGAACGTGTGACAGTTGCTTTCATCCGAGACATCCAGGTAAAGGAAAGGCTTTCTAGTAGAAGAGAGAGTTTGCTGACACCTGGATTAAATCATTCCTAGCTCAAGGATTTGGTGAATCTCTGAATTTAGTGCTCTGTGGGCAGAAAGCTGCAGAGAGAACCAGGCTGTTACTCACAGAGAGCAGCAAGCACTAACAAGAGTTAGTGAAGCCTGGGTGGAACAGAGTTCCTTCTGAGACACAAGGCAGAAACTGGCAATAAATTAAAAACAGATAAATGGAAAGCAAACTTTTAATGCTTCCCAGGAAGAAATGGAAACCCAAAAGTGTTCAGTTACCCCTGGGATACCTCTCTGTCAATCACAAGTGCTCTGCTGGTGTCTCGCAGTGCTGCTCTGGCTGTGCCCGGGGGGTGATGTTGTTTCCAAGTCCTGTGTCTTGCTTGGTGGTCAGGTAGAAAACTGAGCCAGGTTCTTCTGAAGCAGTGTCCAAGCCTGTGTAGAACCTGCTGTAAATATTTGCTCAGAGGAAGGCTGCTGCAAGAGAGAACACCATCATTCTGGCTGGGTTTTTTGCAGTATCTCTGTGAAACTGTGTTCTTCCTCAAAGCTTTGATGTTAAACACCCTAAGGGCAAAGACAAGGCAACAACTTAACAGTTTGTTTTCTTTTCCTAACTCCATAGATGCACTTGCAAGAACGAAATGACCCTCCACAGCTGCTCTTAGACTTCAAGCACATGTTCCCTGTGATGTTTCCCTTCAACCCATCCTCCATAACCATGGACTTGATTCACCTCCCTGCTTCTCTCAACTTGGAGTTTCTCAATAGAGTCTGAAGGAAGTCCAGTGAAGCCCACCCACCCAGAAACCTCCAGCAAAGAAAAGAAAAATGGTGAAAGGAAATAAATATGGACCAAAGAGGTTTCTGGAAGAACCAATACACCGAAATAAATGGATGCTAAACTGCGCAGTTAAAAAAAGAGACTGATCTGTATGTGATTTTGGGGTTTTGGGGGGTAATTTGCAGCTCAGAAATAAGGATACTTGAAATGTAGATTTATTTTTTACTCTATCATTTGCTGTTGCCATAGTTCAAAGCCCAGAACCACTACCAGGGAAGAATGGTGAGTGGGAGACAATTTCCTTTCATCTTCAGTGGTGTCGATGAAGAAATAACAGTTAAATCAAAAGCAAAATCTGAGTCACTGAGGCTGCCTTGAAGGACATATTATTTGTCTGACAGCTAGGTGGATTTGTATGTATTCCTACCATGCAGTTCTGCCTCTTGTTCCTGTTGTCAGAGTAGTGAATTCAGAAAATAAATTGCAGAAGGTGCAGGTAGTTATTTATCACACCCATTGGGGTAACAGGGCTTGGATGCTCCTTGTTGCCACTGATGTGGAATTGGCCACAGGTTCTGTGTTGGAAAAATGCTGTTTCTCCTCTTAACTTCATGAGAATTCAAATAAATTGGCACTTTGGACTTGATTCTCTTCCCAAATTTCCAGTTAGTGACTTGCAAAGTTGTTTGGTCTTAGTGAAATCATTTCAAGACAAGGGACTGCCTGGGGCCTCCTGCTTCTAGATGAGCATCTGATCCTGACTCTTGGCTTTTCCATCTGCTTCTGAAAGTCAAAAACTTCCCTCCAGTGGCTGTTGAGGTTTATTTTACACCTCTTACATGGCCTGGAGCAGAAACTCATGCCAAAAGACACATTAAGGCAGCCCAGCTGGAGGGGTCAGAGGGTTAATCCTAGCAGGAAAATTCTGCTCAGTTCACCCAAAACTTTACCAGTCGTGCAAATGCAGGGCTTAGATAAATGGGGGATACCTTTAAAAAAAAATAAAACAAAAACAAAAAAAGAAATAAACTTTTAAAACAAAAGGGAATGGATAAGCAATGAAACGTTTTAAGAGAAAAAATGTAAGATAGTGTGTTAGTAATGGAAGCCATTTCTTTAAGAGTGTTGTAGACAAAAGAGTTTTGTGTTCAGCCTTAAATGAGTAATTGCAATTAATTCAAAATCTGTGAAGATTTTTCTCCTCTTTTCAATCTAACATAAATTAAGCCAAACCAACCCTCTGACCTCAGGTAGATGCTGAAAGGGGCATTGATTTTCCTCAGTGCCTCTTATGATCTATTGAATCCTCAGTTGCTGTGGAGCCCCCAGGAGAGGGAGAAGGTGGTTCCTGAGGCTGTGATGCTGGGCCACTGGTGGTGGTGAGCTTCTGCCTTAGCTCCACCTGCCAAAACTTGGTCAGGACATTGGGCAGCAGCAAAAAAAAAGCCCCACTCTTTCCACTATGAGTGTTTTATCCTTTCCACACCCTTAAATTTTGTCTTTTCTTGTTGTGGTTCTTGAAGTCTCCACAGTTCCAAACAATGTTAAGAAACCCAAACCAAAAGAAAACACTTTTAGTGGGTGTAAACCATACCCAAGCAGCAAAGTTCTGACCAGGTCCCCTGTCTACTCAGAGTCTGAAGTCTCTTTAAGATACATTAAATCCCACCATGTTGCAATCCCTTTTTTTATTATTATTATTTTTTTTTTAGAGAAGGAGTGGGCTTTGATTTGAACATCATGTATATAATCAATGTATATACACATTGTAATAGTCCTGTATGTACTATATATGTATATTACTCTCCCCAGAAGCACATTTTTAAAGAAAAGGGTGAGTGCTGTGAAGAACTCTGTTGGTCCACCTGGGGGGGGTCAGTACCTTGCTTCAGCTGGAGTGGGGAAGGACAGGCTGAAGGCTGTTCCCTAGGGAGAAGTTATTTTTTTCCCCTACCCATCACCCACCTAATCAGAGAAGACAATTTATTGCTTAGCCAATACCAGCACTACCTCTAAATGAGTCCTGGAGTGTCTGCACCTACTGCAAATATTCAGTAGTGCCTTCATCTCCCCTTCATGTACAATAAGGACAAGGCCACCACTTGACTGCCTGTGCCCAGCCAGCCCACACTCTTCTGTCCCTGAGCTCCAATTATTTTTATTTATTGTACCTACCTCTTTCCACCTCTTGCAAATGAATGTTGTTTTGCTTTGCAGTGCTCTGAATTGATTTTAATTGCATCTCCTCCCATTATTTTTTTTTTCTTCCTCCCTCCCCCCATGCTGCGTTAGACACCTCAGTTTAAAAACAGAATATTCAGAGCAGAATCCAGTCTTTCTGGGAGGCTGTTTCTCTGAATTGATCTTAGGCCAGCAGTTTCCTCTCAGGCTCTTTCAGGTCTCTACCTCTTCTTGGTGTAAATTCTTCAGAGTACAATCCCCAACAGGTTGATTAAAGCCATATTTATCAGTCAGGCTACACCACAGAATCCTCTTGCACAACAATTTCTTTGCCAATCACAACTCTAAAACGTGGTTAAGGGTCCCCCAGGGGGGGTAGAATGGCCTTTCAGTGGTGATTTTAGGATTATAATTTATATGTACAACAGCAAAACTCTCTGAAAAACTCTTGGTATGCATAGGTGGGAACGGGGATTTGATGTCTTGGTCTGTGATGGTGTAGTTTGTCCATAATATCCATCTGGAAGAGGACTTGGTGTGAAATAGCTTTCACCTGTGTTATTTTCTATTAGCAGGTTATAAAACTTGTGGGTTTTTTGAGCTGTAAATGTGGTTAAATTGCACTGCTCAAGCATGCTTTTTCTCTCCTGAGTTCGGCACTTTTTATTCCACTTTTTATTTTAAAAGAGGAAATCTCACCCCAAAGCGTGGCTTCGATGAAAACTGGTGCTTTGCCAGAGCCCTGTCTTTTATTTTTTTAAATATTGATTATTGTGTGCCTTGAGCTGTTACTAAGGTAACTGAGTTCTCCACCACTGTTCCTCTGAAGAAAGCATTTAAAAAAAAAAAAAAAAAAAGTGGGAATGTTTTTATTGTTTTGTCATCAAAAGTTGTCAGGGGGTTGCTAAAAGGGGGAAAAATCTCACTCAGGGGAGGTCTGCAAAAGCACTTTGAAGGGAAAAAACCCCAAAACAAAAGCACTGACCCACGATTTTTGCATAGATAAGGAAAGCACGTTTGAAAAAAAAAAAAAAAGCACTATTGAAAAGAAATCATTAAAATAAAATCAAAAAATTAAAAATTAAACCACACAAAAGCCCCACGACTCCAAAGGCAGCGCTTCAGGCATCTGCTGTTCCATCCTAAAACAACATCCAGGACAATGCAAACACTTCATTTTTCACCAAAAAAAAAAAAAAAAGCTGCTTGACTTTATTTTAATTTTATATTGGCATTTTGTAGCTGAGGTTGCTTGTCTTTCAGCTGGTAAAGCTGCTGGAGCAGTTAACTCCAGAAAAGAATCCAAAGCCTTGAGACTGCCCCTGTGCTCAGCCCTGGGGAGGCCACAGCTTGAGTCCTGTGTCCAGTTCTGGGCCCCTCAGCAAGTCCCTGAGGAAGGAGCTTGAGGTGGTGGAGCAGGTGCAGAGAAGAGCAAGGAGGCTGGGAAGGGATCCAGCAGAATTCCTGGGAGGAAGGAAGGGCTGAGGGAGCTGGGGGTGTTGAGGCTGGAGAAGAGGAGGCTCAGGGGAGACCTCATCACTCTCTGCAACTCCCTGAAAGGAGGTTGGAGCCAGGGGGGGGTTGGGCTCTTTTCCCAGGCAACTCTCAGCAAGACAAGAGGGCACAAAGGGTCTCAAGTTGTGCCAGGGGAGGTTTAGGTTGGAGCTGAGAAAGAATTTCTTTCTGGAGAGGGTGATCAGACCTTGGAATGGGCTGCCCAGGGAAGTAGTGGATTCTCCGTGTCTGGAGATCTTTCCAAAGAGCCTGGATGTGGCACTCAGTGCCATGGGCTGGGAACCACGGGGGGAGTGGATCAAGGGTTGGACTTGATGAGCTCTGAGCTCCCTTCCAACCCAGCCCATTCTATGATTCTGTGATCCTATGACTGAATTTATGCAACCCCAAGTGATAAATTTATTTTTTAACTCATGCAGCTTCGCTCTGCTGTGTCTAAAAAGATGAATTTGCGAGGAAACAGTAACAAAATGTGGGCACCTTGTAGAGTTCAAGCTCACATTCTGGCTAACCTTGCTGATCTTGCAGCTTCCACACTGAAATCACAAAATACTTGAAGTCTTTGCAATAATTTTTTTTGCAAAAGATTGAGGTGACAAAGGTGCACTTCAGACAATGGGTCATTTCCCTCCGTTTTCAGCCAAAAAAAAAAAAAAAAGAACAAAACCATGGAAATTGATTCTTCCAGACACTATTTAACTGGAAAAATCAGCATTTTGCCAATGTTTATAGAGACAACATAATCAAAATTAATTGCATGAACTTTTTCTTCCAACTTTATTGATTCCCATATAATACAGCCATAAATTAATTAACTTTTTTCCACCTGAAGGAAGTTCTAGCAACATAGTCATTAAGGAAAACAATCCACAGGGCACATTCCCCTACAAATACACCATTTATTTCAAAATTAATATGCCAGTGGACAAAACCTTTCAAATTCAAGTGGAAAAAAAAATTAAAAATAGTAAAAAAAAAAGTGCTGCTACAGTGCAATGTATTTTGTTGGGGTTTTTTTGAGGAGGGTTGTGAAGTCTCATTACCTTAACAAGCAGAAGGTGTAGCTGCTCTCCAAGAAGTTGAATGACACACGAGAGTGAATACTGTAGGTGAAATACTACTGCTTATAAACTATGTTTTTTTTTTTTTTCCATTTTGAACAAAGCTGTAAACTACACTCTTGTTTATAGGGTAATGCTTGTAATAGTCACTGTAATATTCAGCTGTGGATAAAGAAAAATTTGTGAAATAAAACACTTTTGAAGAAATTGTAACTTTCTGGTCAAAAAGGGGAATGTAAAAAAAAGAAAACACCTTTTATTGTATAGCTCAGAAACCCCTCCAGGGGCACCTCCTGGTCGTGGGGAGGAGGTTGTGTGCCCTTGTGGGGTTGTGTGTTGGCATTTCTCCCATGCCAGACAGCTCACCCTGCCTCAAAATCATCACCCTGCTGCATGAGGATCAGCAGGGCCAGGTCAGAGCTGGTGATGAACTCTGAATCCTTCCCAAACATCACTGGTGTGAAACAAGGCTGCCTCCTCACACCCACTCTATTCACAACCTTCTTCAGCACAGTGCTCCAAAGGGCCACAGCAGAGCTGGGTGGAAAAACATGGCATTTACATCTTGAGATTGTACTGATGATTCAACCTGTGTGACTGATGGCCACACCAAGACCCTAAATCACCAGGTCCCAGAGTTGCTTTTTGCTCAGCCAGAAGCTCTGCAGCACAGAACATCCTGCTTTCCAGAGGCCTTTTTGGGCTGGAAGTCATCTTGAAGAAGAGAAAAGTTCTCTCCCAGCTTGCCCTACAGGAAGATTTCCATCATCCCCACATCCCCACGGGTGAATCAGAGCTTCAGTCAGTCCAGCAGGTTAGCTCTCTGGGGTGCATTATTCCCTCAGACACCAAGACCCACAAAGAGACAGACAACAGATGAGCAAAGGTATTGGGAAAACCTCATAAAAGAGTCTGGAGCAATAAACACCTGGAAAAAAGGAAAAATATTGGTGTCTACAAAGCCATTGTACTGTCTGCTCTTCTATATGGGACTGAATCAGGGGTCATCTACCACCACCACCTGCAGCTCCTCCAGTGCTTCCATCAGTGCTGCCTCCATACAATCCTAAACATCCACTGGAATGACTCCATGACCAATGTCACTCTCCTTCTTCTTCTGAAATCTTCACTTTCCAAGCCATGGTGTCAGGAACACTTCTGCTTAAAAATTACAACGTACTTTTATGATCACAAATGAACAGGCTCAAAGCTTTTACTTAAGGATTGGAAGCTGTGACTGAGTTTCAGAGGGGTGTAGACTGTTTCTGTGGATCCTCCCATCTTCACCCAGCGTCCACTGAAGTTTTTATGCACAAAAGCATACCTCAGTGGGTGTTTTCAGCCACTAAAGCTTTGAAAGGAGGTTTGTGGATCCTCAGCACCCAGCTGGGAGGTTGCAGTGGGCATGGCAAATGGAGAACACGTGGCAAGTTCTGCTATTCTTCATGCAAGTCCAGAAAAGTTAAAAGCTTGGAAATAGAATCAATTTGGTTGGAAAAAAACCTTGGAAATCATCAGGTCCAACCCTTAACCCAGCAGTGCCAAGGCCACCACTGCCCCATGGCCCTCAGCACCACATCTCCAGGCCTTGGAAATCCCTCCAGGAATGATGGGGACTCCAGCCCTGCCCTGGGCAGCCTGGGCCAGGCCCTGACAACCCTTGCCAGGGAGAAATTCTTCCCAAGCTCCAATCTAAACCTCCAGCTCAATTCCTCTTCTCCCATCCCTTCTTCCTTGGGAGCAGAGCCTGAACCCCCCTGGCTCCAACCTCCTCTCAGGGGCTTGCAGAGAGCCACAAGGTCTCCCCTCAGCCTCCTTTGCTCCAGGATCAACACCCCCAGCTCCCTCAGCTGCTCCTGGGCAGACTTCTGCTCCAGACCCTTCCCCAGCTCCATTCCCTTCTCTGGACACACTCCAACCCCTCAATGTCCTTCTTGTCCTCAGGGGCCCAGAACTGACCCCGGGATTCCAGGTGCCCAGCACATGGGGACAATCCCTGCCCTGCTCCTGCTGCCCACAAAGTTGCTGGCGAAGCCATGGACTGTTTGTCACCTCAAGGCCGTGAAACAGCCATGGAAGCCCAAGACAGGCGCTCAGGAGGGGTATTTCGCCCCGTGAGGGACAGGATCGGCCCTCAGGGAGGGACGGGCCGGGGCGGAGCAGAGCCGGGGCCTCCCGCTGCCGTTGTCAGGGTAACGCCGCGGAATTCGGCCGATTCGCCACAGCGCGCTGGGTGGCGGTGGGAAACGTCGAGGAAGAAGAAACGAAATCAAGTGAAAAAAAAAAAAAAGAAAAAAATAAAGAAGAAGAAAAAGAATTTTAAAAATCGTTTTACACAAGTGTCGCCTGCGCATGCTTGCTCCGGCTGTGACGAATGTGCGGAGCATAAAAAGGGCGGGCCGGGGCGGGGCGCGAAGCTCGCTGCCTGAGGGAGCGGAGAACGCGGTGCGGCCATGGCGCTCCTGAGGGGTGAGGCACCGAGGGGCTGCCGGGGGGTGACCGGGAGGCTCCTCACAGCCCGGGGAGGGGGTATAACCGGGATCTGGCTCTTCCGTGGGGCCGCCAGTCCCTGAGGGAAAGCGGGGTCCAGGCTGACGGGGAGGCTGGGACTGAGGGGAAGGGGACTGAAGGGGCCGCGGCTCTCCCGGGTGGGTGGTGGGGAGGGGCTGAGGGGAAGAGGACTGAAAGGGCTCGGCTCTCCCGGCCGGGTTGGGCTTCTTGGGGTGGTCGGGTTAGTAAGTTGTTGGAAGTTTGCGTTGTCTGTCAGAAAACCCAAAATGGAGCCCCTGAGGTTGTCCTTGTCCCTCCGAGGGGGCTGAGGGGATATCCCGCCCCGCAGCTCTGTCAGCATCCCTGGGATAAACAACTGGGAGGCTGGAAAAGATCTCTTCAGATCACGAAGATCAGCAGTCAGATAAATGCTTCTGTTCAAAAAACCCTTAAATCTTAGGTGCAGAGGTGTCTGCCTCACGCCTGGAGTTATTGATACTGTTTGATTATTTTTTCTGTCACATCCCTGTATTGGCAGGAATGGTGCAGGATAAATTCGGGTTAGAAGTGTTCTGAATGTTCACGTTTGGAATGTTGGAAATGTTCACATTTTCTAAAAGTGTTTTATGTGAGGAACTGCTTCGTTCTCTAGGTAGTTTAGAGTTTGTGCCTCTTAAATGTGAGGTGGATGCAACTGGTCATACCTGATCTTGTATCAAAACAACATTGGAATCTGTTGGAAAAAAAAAAAAAAAAGGGCTTTCTACCTATTTGCCATTGCTTTACTGGCTGTGCTCTAATAATAATAACAGATAAATCATGGCTTGATGTTTTGTTGCTGAAAACCAGGCAGTGTTGCAATAATACTGCTCTGGGAGCAGCTGTGCCCATGCTTGTTTGATGATAGTTTTCTGTGTCAGGATCATCTCTCTTGCTGCAATATATTTAATAAACTGCTCTTGATCCTTAGTTTATTTTATATTAATGTTAATGATTGCTTTTTAGGCCTTCAAAATAGGATCTGATGAAGAAATATTTTCATACCAAGCACATGAGAGAAACATTGGAAAGGTTAGGGAATGTTTCAGAGCTGTAATAGCAGATGCCCCTTGGGCAGCAGACGAAAGCAGATTAAAAGATGTCTTGAATTGAGAGTTTGAGAAGGGTTCAGGGTGACCTTTCCTTTCTAGCCCCAGAAGTTCCCAGCTCCCAGCATTTAGTACTGTTTTGCTCTCGTGATGTGTTTATCACCTTGGAAATTGGCAGAAATTCTGGAAGTCTTGTGATGGTGTGGGGCACTGCTAATTATTGGGAAGACTTAGAAGAGGCAGTGGAGTCCATTCTCACTCAGGACTTCAGCCAGCTCTTGCTCCTGAAGTTTTGTGGGGGTAGAATTTGGAGATCTCTCTCCAGCCAAGGAGCATTAGGCAGGCTCTGGAGCCATCTGCCCACAGGGGAATGGCTCTGTGGTCACTTTAATTCAGTGTAACACAGGTTGTGTTGCTGCTTCCCATGCTGATTCAGTCCAGTCTTCTCCCTTTGAGGCTGAAACTATTTTATTGAGCAGCCAGAAGGTGAATTCAGCCCCAGAACTGATCCACAGGAAGATTAGCCCCTTGTTTTCTCCTCACTCTGGGTTAATCTTCAGCTACTGCAGTTGTGTGATGGATGAGCTCTGGTTTAGCCACCTCAGCCAGAGAGAGAGAGGGAAATTATTATTTCAAAAAGAAGGTTCAAGGGCAAAGTCCCATCCTTGCCCCTGGATTGTTTGTAGGGCAGCAGGGTGGATATGACTTGGCAAATAATGTGGATAACCAGCAAGCTGGCTAAAAGGGAGGGGAACACATTTTTAAGCCTGGTCAGTCTGCAGCAACACCTTTGTAGTCTTGTTGGCACAATTTTGGAGGAGACAGAGGGACAGGAATCAGTGTGTCAGGGCCTGCAGGGAGGATAAGCTTGAGGACATGACATAATCCTTAAAAAACTAAGGGTGCTTTTGGTTTGGTTTTTATTTTTTCTGTATTTTTTCCAAGTGTTGTTAACATTTGATGAAGACTCAGAATTCACATTTCATAAATTATTGCTAATACCACATCTTTATTTGGTGAGGGTAAATGACTGGTGTACATTTAAATCTGTCACCTGAGTGCAGAAACTGCTCCTGAAGTGATTGTGTTGAACACAACCATTTGCCATGAACCTAAGCAGGTAAAACATCCTCATTTATGTTAAAAAAAAAAACAACTTGTAGAGGTTCATGCTTCATGGTAGTGAAGAGTTTTTTGCTTTTTTATTAAAATAATATGTACAAAAGTAAAAATAATGAATCAGATTAAGAATTACTTTAGGTTAAACTGAATTACTTGCAGTTATCAAGTGAGCAATGAGTGCACCTTGGTGCTTCTCAGACCTCTGGATATACTGAGGTCTCTTGAGACACAGATTTTCAGTAGCTGTGATGTGCCCTCCTTGAAAGCCACCTTGGGTTTCATGTTCCTCCCTGCCATTGAAGCTGCAACTTCTTCTTCATCTTCTGAGTGTGTTCATTGCCTGGGTCAGATCCCAGCAGTGTGCAAGGAGCAAGCTTGACCATGACCAGTTTGGGAAGTCCTCTTCTGTGAAATCACTTACCCTGAGATCCCGCTACCTGAGGGACAGAGGAGGCAACCCAACCTTTGACACACTAGCCTGAAAACAGTGCCCAGGAGCAGCCCAGCAAAGGGACATTTACGTTCTTTTATGTCTACAAATCCTCCTGGTGGTGCTTAAAATAACCTTGGTGGCAGCTGCAGGGACCTGAGCTCCTTTGTTCAACTGGGGGAAAGTTCACAGGAGCAGCCACCCCTGGGCCCAGCAGGCAGCCCATGGCTTCACAACCTTGAGGTACCTCCTTCTGAAAAGAGCAGGATCTGCTTAATTAGGGGCTGCTTTTCCTCTGAAATTTAAGGAATTAAAGCTCATCTCAAAAGTTATTTTTTATGTTTTGATTTATTGTTTTGGTTTTTCTTTGTGAAAGCTATTGGAGAGTATAAGCCCAAAAACCCTGCTGCTTCTTCTAGGGTGAGGGAATGGCCTTTCTGCTTCTTAAAGAACTTGTTCCCTCTGATTATTTCACAGGTGTCCACTCTGGGATCTCACAGATGTTACTTCCATCTTTGAGCACACTGGCACTAATGTCTGATGTGGTGTGGCAGCCTCTTTTGTCTCTCTGGTATCAAAAATACTTGATGGGGTGGGGTTTTTCTCCCAGTTTTCTGTAGAAAAGAGGTTTTTCTGGAATCTTCATAGAATCAGAGACTGGTTTGGGTTGGAAGGGACCTTGAAGATCATCCAGTTCCAACCCTCTTGTCTGGGCAGGACACCTCCTGCTAGACCAGGTTGCTCCAAGCACTAAACTCTTCTTTCTTCAGCTTCTTACAGGATCCTAGAATCTCAGGTTGGAAGGGACCTCAAGGATTATCTGGTCCAACCCTTCTAATGTTATTGTTTATCTGAGTTGTCTCAGCACCCTGTAGAGCTGAGACTTCAACCTTTCCAAAGTGGGGGAATCCACCACTTCCCTTGGGAGACCATCCCAATGTCTGACTGTCCTCAAGAGTGAAAAATCATCTTCTTGTGAATCAAAACCTCCCCAGGAGCAACTTGTGCCCATTGCCCCTTGTCTTGTCCATGGGACTCCTTGGAAATTGGGAGTCTCCATCTTTGTGGTCCCCCTTGAAGTACTGAATGAAACATGGTCATAAGGTCTCCCTTCAGCCGTCTCAAGGCTGAACAAGTTCTCTCAGTTTCTCCATATGGCAGGTGCAGCTTCCTTGTCTAAATCACTCCTTTATCTTCTTTATCTTGAGCTGCATGTGCTCACAGTGTCTGTATGTCTTTCCACAGCCTCTTGTGAGTCAATCACCTTACCCAGCTGAGCCTGTCTGGGTGCTCTCCCCTCTCACCTGCCCAATCCTCTCTTCTCCTGCAGGTATCTTCATCGTGGCAGCCAAGAGAACCCCTTTTGGGACCTATGGGGGTTTGCTGAAGGACTTCTCAGCCACTGACCTGGCAGAACATGCTGCTCGAGCTGCCTTAGCTGCTGGCAAGGTCCCTCCTGAGATCATTGACAGCGTGGTGGTTGGCAGTGTCATCCAGGTTGGTGGCGTGGAAACTTGGCTGGGTGGGGGTGGCTCCTCTCAGTCATTCCTTGACTTTGCAGCCAGGAAACCCAAGAGGGGGGTGGAAGTGGGATGGGGGAGTAGTTTTTATAGCACAGTTTTTCCTGTTGAAGGGACATATACCCCGTGTGATTTGGGGTGTTGCTGGGAGCAAGGGTCAGCTGTCTTTAGTACCAGAGGTAGTTTAAACTAGGACAAGCTGAGCTTTAAATAGGGGGCTTCATTAGATGGTTAGGTGCTAATTTCTGGTACCTTTTCCTAGTTTGAATGACTCAAGCTGTGGAATTCAGTCATCAATGAGTTTGCACTGACTTGCATAAACCCCTTTCTTCTGGAAAATGTGATTTGAGCCCATTGGGGTTTGTAAATAGATTTTTGGGCTGGTGAAAATGAGTTTACTTAGAGCAGGAAGGACACCTGCTTTGGCTGGCTGAGAGGTTGAGACAATCCTATCTTGTTTTTTGCCACCAGCATTACAAGACTGCAGTTACCCAGGTGTCTAGATGTGAGTCTTTGTTTTAGGCAAGACAGCAAAGAACACTTGTGTTTTGTTTTTGTCTTCTCACCTTGCTGTTATTAATGCTGGGCTCTCTTTATTTTGCATTGAGTGTTTAGAGGGTGCAGAAGAAACTAATGTCTGAGAGTTTTCATGATAAGTGATCAAACATGCAGTACTCCTTCTTAAGGACTTGCAGCTAAAGGAGTAGCTTTTGATTTTTTTCATCTCCTACAGCTGCTTTTTAAGCCACTTAGTAGGTTTTGGAAGAACTGTTTGTGGCCTAGAAAAACCAGAATATTGTTGCATTCAAATCTCTTTGAATGCTTTCATAAAAATAATAGCATTTTTTTAATAAAAACCCTCCATGTTGAAATTACATTTCATTTCCTTTGCACTGTATTTCTCAATCCCAATAGATTATTTTCTGCATTCTTTTTAAGTATTGCTTTACTAAGTTTAACTAACTATGAATGTATGACCACTTTTAACTTCCTTTCTTCTTCAGGAGTGGCTTGATTAATGTTTATTTTTCTTTCTGAAGGCACCTTGGCAAGTAGCATCATTCACAGAACTTTGTGACACAAGCCCCAAGAGCAAAAGTGCTCCCTTTTTAGTGGATCTTTTCCAAACAAACCTAGAGCAGGGCTGGTAAAATTTTTTATTCTGTATCAGTGCTCACCATCCTCTGCTGACTCAGGAGCTGGGATGCAGAAGCCTGGTTATTTTTCTTTCATTTTATGTTGGAGCCTGGTTTATTAAAGGAGTGAGCTCTGAAGCAAGCTGCTCTGTGTGCAGTTCCTTTCAACTAGAAGCCTGACAGATGTTGAGAGGAATGAGATGTTGTCATTAGAAGAGGCCAATGTCCAATTAGAAGATCAGAGTGATTATGAAGAAGCAACAGCAACTCCACCTTTTCTACACTGTTTGGTTTGGGGAGGGGGCTTCCCCTCTTAGTCTGAGTGATTTTAATTTAGAATTCATTGTTGCTTGTCAGTCAGGATCTGGTCTTGCTTCAGCCTGTTGTGTGTGTGTGCTGTTTTGAAAATAAAAGAAAAAATAAGGGGATGAAGTTGTTGGCTTCAGTCTTAACACCTCCAGCCCCATTTTGGGGCTTTTAGGACACACAGTTTCTTGAAAATGCTTGTCAAGGCCTTGGCCCTTTTTGATCAGCAAGGATGGGGTCTTTTTGAAGTGAATCAAAGTGCTTCATCTGACCAGCAGGATTTCCTTTTGACTTTTCATCAAGGTTTATCAAAGAAATAAAGAGTGTAATTCATTTTTTTTTTTTTTTTTGCCTGCAGAGCTCCTCAGATGCCATTTATATTGCAAGACACGTGGGTTTACGTGTGGGAGTTCCTGTCCCAGTCCCAGCCCTCACCATCAACAGACTTTGTGGCTCTGGTTTTCAGTCCATTGCCAATGGATGTCAGGTACAAAGCTGCTTGGTTTGAGGTGTTTTTTTTTGTTTTTCCTCTATTAGTTGTAACAGTCACTGGTGAGAGAAGAGACATGCCTAGGAATGTGGGATTTGTGTGTGGGGTGAGTCTTACTGTGGATTTTTAGCTCCCACTAGTGGAGACTTTCTGTTATCCTGCAGGGTTTTCAGCCTCCACAGTGCCATGTTTTCTTCTTGGTTTTTAAAATCATCATTGTAGCTATTTTGTGTGTAACAAGTAACAGGCAGCAAAACAGTTGCATTCTGTGATCATTTTTGTATAAATGTGAATTACTGAGCTCCAGAACCACAATAGGAGGCTTTCATCTTCTGATCATTCTTTAGGTTCTCACCTATTCAAGCAGCCATCTGGGTTTTTTAAATGTCTTTGGCCAAAGAGCCAAATTTATGCCATCACTTTTTCTCAAATAGAGCAAAATCCACTTATCCTTATTAAAACAAAACAGTCAACCACCTGTAAACCTGAAAGATGTAACCTCCCTGATATCATCATGAGGATAAAGGAAAATACAATCTGAATAGACGGGCAAAACCCCTCGTAAAATACATGTGGCTAAAAATGAATTAATTCTTGGTGCTGGGGTTTTGTGGGTGACCAGGTCTTTTCCCTAAAACAGTTGTTCTCTTTCTCCCCAAACCAGCAGACTAAATTCTAGATCTTTTTGTTCTGCTGTTGACAGGAAATTTGCCTGAATGATGCAGAAGTTGTGCTGTGTGGGGGAGCTGAAAATATGAGCCAGGCTCCTTATGCTGTTCGAAACATTCGATTTGGAACCAGATTAGGAGCAGAACTCAAGGTCAGGTATTTAATTTTTTGCCTTTTTTGTGTGTCTGTGTGAATAAAATCATATTTACAGAGCGGCACAGAGCTTCAGGCCTGTAGAAAAATGAAATTATTGGAGATCAGGTCCAGGTTTGGTGCTTCAAACTGTTTATCCAGTATTCAGAAATGACCAAAAGAATAAGTTCAGTCAATTTTCTGACTTATCCAAAACTTTTCTTTGAACTCCTGTTCCATGTTAAGCCTACTCATATAAACTCTTAGACACAAAACTTAGTTCACTTGGTGCTTCCCATCACAGTCCTTTATGTAAAATAAAAACTGTTCTGGTGTCAGAGGCTGTGAAAAGAGCAGTTTGAAGTTAACAAGGTGAGCAGGGGATTGATAGACTGGGGAAGAACACTTCTGCCTCCAAGTTGTAGGCATCTCTGTTTTAAAAATGGCAACTTGAAGTGAAATCCATTGATTTCCCCAAGAGAAGTTATTTCTGTGTTTTTTTCTGAACTGTCTGGCTTTGCCTTTATCAGGTTGAGTGAAGTTGTGGGTGTTTCCTCACCAGAGCTGCTTTACTTGGGCTCAAGGAAGGTGATTTTACCTGGTGGTAGAGAAAGAGCCAAAGAATCAGGAGGCTGCTGTGCATACACACAGTTCCTCACCCTAACTACTTGGTGACCAGAAAGACAGCTGTGTTTTCTTCTAGGTCTTTAATAAATAACTCCTGCAGCAGTGAAACACACTGAAATATTAAGTCTTAGACTTTTCCTCCCCCAAAAAGTGGAAAGAACCAGAGTAGAGCACAAAGCAGACTTAACTAAACACAGCAGAGCTTGCATGCTGTTTTCTATGTGTTTGTTCCACATTAAACCAAGTCCCTCTAGGTAACCTGAGTTAATTTTACAAAGAGACATTTGTTTCCAAGAAGCTGCTGAATCAGTAGCAACTAATAATAATAAAAAAAAAACCCAAATGCTAATATTACTGTGTTTTATAATTGTCTTTTTCATAATGCTCCCTGCAGCTGGAAGACACGTTGTGGGAAGGCTTGACAGATACTCATGTGAAAATACCCATGGCAGTTACAGCTGAAAATCTGGCTGCAAAATACAACATCACCAGGGAGGAGTGTGACAAATACGCCTACAAAACACAACAGAGGTGCAAGGCAGGTGAGTAAAATGCAGAATGGAGGCATTTTTGTAATCTTAGTTTCAAATCTGGTCAGTTTTACAGCATCAATTGGAAGAGTTTTGTGTAGCTTGTGTCTTGGGGTGATTTGTCTTCTCCTCTGCAGACCTGTAGTTCATGCTTTGGGTCACCCAGGGGTACAAGTAGCTCACTCTTGAGGGGACTGGCTTGGAATTGGCTGAGGCAGGTGCTGTGCAAATCAGCAGGATAAGCAACAAGCCCCTTTTTGGGATTTTTGGCTACCTCTCCTGAGGGGACATGACGCTCAGGCAGTCTCCTGTCATGTGTCCTTGATTGTATCCAAGGTGCTTTCCAACAGCTGCTGCTCTGGAAGGAAGATCCTGTACTTTTTCCAGTGGCTGTACCAGTGCTTTTTGCAACTTTGTTGTAACACTGGTGAGTTCCTTTCCCTGCTGATCTTGTTCCCTGACTCCTGCCATTTCTGCTGCCTTGCCTGGAAACCCTGCCCTCCAGGAGGCTTTTGCAGCTTTCTTGGTTTCTAATATGTTGCCTTGGTTTTAATTTCTTTATGTTATGACCAGCTCATTTTATTCCACACTCAAGCGCCCAGTGGCTAATCAGGAAAGGAAAAGGCTTTGTAAAATTTATTGAGACACTTCAGAGGTAGCTAAACAACAGCAATTCCAGTGTTTTAATTTTAAATCCCTTCAGGCTGCATCTGTGGAATGATTTGAAGTGCTCAGAAGCTTTGGTTCCATTTTGGGAGGCAGGAGTTGTGGTTTTTAGTCTCTGTGTTCACATCAACGATAAAAAAATTAAATCTAGTGGTTGTTTTTATTTTAAATAAAGGAGGAGTTCACCAATATTTGTGTTCAAAATTTGTGTTCAGAAATATTCACTAATGTTTCTTTGGAGAAGTTTGTAGAGTTTTGGCCCAGTTTCTAAAAAAAAAAAAACCAAAAATAAACAATAAGACATGTAAGCAAATTTGTTATTTAAGCAAAATCATTGAATCCCAGACTGGGTTGGGTTGGAAGGGACCTCAAAGCTCCTCCATTCCCAACCCCTTTCCATGGGCAGGGACACCTCCCACCAGCCCAGGTTGCTCCAAGCCCCATCCAGCCTGACCTGAGACACTGCCAGGGATGTGTTCATAAAGCATGAGCACTTCTGCCCCTGAATTTTTAGTTAAAACAGAGCAAAAACTGTGTGCCCATGCAAATGGGATTGTTGGCCATGCTGTGCAAGCATCTCGGGAATTTCATCTTTTCATTTCCTTTTCTTTTCCAGCTCAGGATGCAGGTTACTTCAACACTGAGATGGCCCCAATTGAAGTGAAAACAAGAAAGGGGAAAGAAACCATGAATAGGGATGAGCACCCCAAACCCCAGACCACACTGGAACAACTGGGAAAGCTCCCAAGTATCTTTAAAAAGAATGGAACAGTGACTGCTGGGAATGCTTCAGTGAGTACGTCCAAGCCTTGGGTGGGGAAAGTGGCACCTCAGCTTCTCCAGGTGTTTTTGGTTGCTGTATTTGTCTGAGCAACTTTTGGCTGGTATCTCCTGATGATAAAAAGGATTTTTAACTCCTATGTTAGTTTACTCTTCCAGGGATTCTTCACTTTGCTCCTGCCTCCTAAAATTTGCTCCTGTGGCTTCTCACTGCTCTTTTAGTGAGACCTGGGGACTTCCTCTTCAGCCTTGAGTTAGGCAGCTGATGCCTTCAGTGGCTGTGTAGAACTGATCATTCTGCTTTCTTCTGGAAGCAACAATTAGTGAACACTTCCAAATCAAGTGTTACAATCAGTGGCCTTGCTGCAGCTGCCCCTCTTTATTCCACAGTTACTCTTTTTTGTAGTCCAAGCTACATTTTGCTCTTACCCAGAGGAGACTGGGTGCTTAGCAGGATGTCATTACAGCCTCTCCCTCTTATGATTCATTATTTTAATCAATTGATGTGTGTTTTTGGGCTGGAATCACCACTGAGATCATACAATCTGAATTCCTGCCTGAAACAGATCATAGCCACAATAAGTAAGGGTGTCTGGAAATGATCTTTTCTAATTAATAGTGCATACACTTGCCAATAGTAGTATTTTTAAATGTATATTAAAATGATAGTAAAATTTGCCCAGGCAGATTCTAGCTGCCACATCCCTGGCAGTGTCTCAGGTCAGGTTGGATGGGGCTTGGAGCAACCTGGGCTGGTGGGAGGTGTCCCTGCCCATGGAAAGGGGTTCGGAATGGATGAGCTTCGAGGTCCCTTCCAACCCAACCCAGTCTGGGATTCAATGATTCTATGAAAGAGTGAGCAAGGTGTTGGATATTAGGAGGAAATACTTTAATTTGAGGGTGCTGAGCCCCTGTGCCAGGTTTCCCAGAGAAGCTGTGGCTGCCCCATCCCTGGCAGTGTCTCAGGTCAGGTTGGATGGGGCTTGGAGCAACCTGGGCTGCTGGGAGGTGTCCCTGTCCATGGAAAGAGGTTGGGAATGGGTGAGCTTTGAGGTCCCTTCCAACCCAAACCAGTCTGGGATTCTCTGAATAGTGTCCTTGCAAACCTACAGAGTGATGTTTCAAGTGTAAGGGAGACATGAAATGGCAAAAATATATTTTACTTTTCCAAAAATATGGAAATGAATTAACCATCTGTGTTCCAAACAGCAAACTACAATCTTTCACTGGTTTGTGGGCTAGTTAAACAGACACTAATATATCTGTTAAATATTAATAATAGTGCCTTGGCCTCGAGGTTTGGGTATATTCAGTTTTAAAGTGTGGGGATTTTTGGTTTTGTGTGCATTTTCTCCCCTAAGAAATCTTCTCTCTCTGATTTCAAGGGGGTGTGTGATGGGGCTGGTGCAGTCATCATTGCCAGTGAATCAGCTCTTAAAAAGCACAACCTCACTCCTCTGGCCAGGGTAGTAGCCTTCCACTCATCTGGCTGTGACCCTTCCATAATGGGCATTGGTAAGTGTCAATAAAGAACATTTTATTTTCTAGATATTTTAGTCAAATAATCTTGTGTTGGGTGCTCTGAATGCTGACTTGCAGCATTAACACTGATCTATAGTCCCTCAGGCACATTTATTCCTTTTGTTTATTCCTTTTGTTTATTCCTTTTGTTTATTCCTTTTGTTTATTCCCTTTGTTTATTCCCTTTGTTTATTCCCTTTGTTTATTCCCTTTGTTTATTCCCTTTGTTTATTCCCTTTGTTTATTCCCTTTGTTTATTCCCTTTGTTTATTCCCTTTGCTTTTTCCCTTTGCTTTTTCCCTTTGCTTTTTCCCTTTGCTTTTTCCCTTTGCTTTTTCCCTTTGCTTTTTCCCTTTGCTTTTTCCCTTTGCTTTTTCCCTTTGCTTTTTCCCTTTGCTTTTTCCCTTTGCTTTTTCCCTTTGCTTTTTCCCTTTGCTTTTTCCCTTTGCTTTTCCCTTTGCTTTTTCCCTTTGCTTTTTCCCTTTGCTTTTTCCCTTTGCTTTTTCCCTTTGCTTTTTCCCTTTGCTTTTTCCCTTTGCTTTTTCCCTTTGCTTTTTCCCTTTGCTTTTTCCCTTTGCTTTTTCCCTTTGCTTTTTCCCTTTGCTTTTTCCCTTTGCTTTTTCCCTTTGCTTTTTCCCTTTGCTTTTTCCCTTTGCTTTTTCCCTTATGTATAACATGTTTATAAACCCTTATGTATTTATTTTTTCATCTAACTCACCCTGCACACCATTTCCCAACAGGCCCAGTGGCTGCAATCACCGAGGTTCTGAAGAAAGCAGGACTAACCCTGAAGGACATGGATTTGGTGGAGGTGAGGAGTTTTAACATGAGCAGTGAGCTTATTCCTGGTATTTTTAGCAGAAATATTCCACTTGTACATGGAATCATCTCTGGAGGTTTTTCTCCATGCCTGCAGCCTGATCTCTCTCCATCTGGTTTCTGCCATGCAGTTGCAGTCATTATGAAGAATTCAAATGTGTGGTAGCAAGTTTGGGGGAAAAAACCAACCAAACAAAACCATCTTCATGTGACATTACGTTTTAGTCCTTTGGCTGACTGTCAGTGTTTCAGGTTTGTCACATTTCTCCATTTGTGAGCAAGGCCTTTTTTTGGCAGAGCAATCTGCTTTTCATTAATATGTTGCCTCAGAACACACCACACCGTTTTTTTAAATAACAAAAACCCACACATTATTGTGCTTTGTGTCACACATGTCAGAAGGATTTGGATTTATTTTGCCTGGCAATGTCTGTGTTGCCTACACTTCAATAAACACAATGTTTAACATCTATCTCAATCAGAATGACCTGGAAAAACCCACCTCATTTCAGCTCTTGTGCACGTGTCTTGTTGAAAGCTTCTGTGGGAAATCAGATGGAATAGATTCATAAAATGGTTTGGGTTGGAAGGGACCTTAAAGCTCCTCCATTCCCAACCCCTTTCCATGGTCAGGGACACCTCCCAGCAGCCCAGGTTGCTCCAAGCCCCATCCAGCCTGACCTGAGACACTGCCAGGGATGGGGCAGCCACAGCTTCTCTGGGAAACCTGGCACAGGGGCTCAGCACCCTCACATTCAACAATTTCTTCCTCATCTCCAACCTCAATCTCCCCTTTCTCTCCAAGTTTTAACCCATTTCCCTTCTCCTCTCCCTACCCCCCTGTGTCCAAAGCCCTCCCCCAGCTTTCTTGGAGCCCCTTCAGATATTGGAAGGTTGCTCTGAGCTCCCCTGGGAGCCTCCTCTTCTCCAGGCTGAACAAGCCCAATCCCTCAGCCTGGCTTCCCAGGGAGGTGCTCAGCCCTCTGAGCATTTGAGTGGCTCCTCTGGACACCTTCCAGGAGCTCTGTGTCCTTCTGATCTTGGGGACTCCAGAACTGGACCCAGCACTGCAGGGGGGGTCTCAGCAGAGCAGAGGGGCAGAATCCCCTCCCTTTAGCTGCTCCCTTTCCTCCTCCTGGTGATGGTTGTTCCTGACTGGTGCTGTTCCTCTCCTGCTCTAGGTGAATGAGGCCTTTGCACCTCAGTATCTCGCCGTGGAAAAAGTTTTGGGCCTTGACCCAGAAAAAACCAACATCAACGGCGGGGCCATCGCTGTGGGTCACCCTTTGGGTGCATCAGGATCACGGATCACAGCTCACCTGGTCCATGAATTAAGGTACCTCAGTGGCCACGAACTCAATTCTGATGCCTTTACCTTTCCAAAATGTTAATCCAGAACTTCTGTGGCTAAAATCTTCTCCTCTGCAAACTGAAAACTCCTTGTGACGAGGTGTGCAGCTCTCTGTACTCTTTAGTTACCTCTGTGTTGTCCTGCAGACCCCGCCTCTCACTCATTTCTGTTGTCATTACAGGATTTTTACCTTCCTCTCCATCTGATCCAAGCCTGCAGGGGCCAGTGAGAAGCTTTCCTTTATGGAAATGGCCTGGGAGCAAAGTCTGGTTTTCATTTCACAGGGCACATTTAACAGGCTTTGTCATCACCTTTACAGAATTATCAGGGCTGGAAGGGGGCTCTAAAGATAATCTAGTCCACTTTGCAGAAATTTTGACTCTTTTGGCTTGCTTAGCATTATTTTTATCTCTGTTTTCCTTTCCCTCCCCCCTCAGGGCAGAGATCACTCCATCCTTCTTGTACTTGCAACACTGGGTTAGAGTTCCAACCACAGAGTCTCAGCCCATGTAGAAAACTGTTTCTTGGAGTGTGGCTGTAGGAAGCTCAGCTTTTCAAAACAACCTTGGCAAGAAAATGCTGTTTTACTTGTATATCATTTTTATTACGTGCTGAAACCACAAATATCCCATAATGTCATTCCTTGCCAAGTCTGTATGCCCAAGAACAATGTCCCAAACCATCTTTTAGATAAGGCTCAGCCCTCCAGCTCCTCGTTTTATCTGACAGAAATATTTCAGCAGTTGAGGCTTCGTGATACTTG
Organism: Calypte anna; assembly: GCF_003957555.1. Taxonomy (NCBI): domain Eukaryota; kingdom Metazoa; phylum Chordata; class Aves; order Apodiformes; family Trochilidae; genus Calypte; species Calypte anna. The sequence goes on from NC_044274.1 coordinate 2,491,321, forward strand.
TCTAGAAAAAAAACACCACCACACATTCCAAAAGGGGTCATCTTTAGAAGAACTGCCTTGATAGCTGTTTTCTCTTCTAAAAATCAAGACAACAGCCACTGTGGTTTCCTGAATCTCAATAATTTTTGCTGTTTTTTCCTCTCCCTGGACAGGCGGCGCGGCGGGAAGTACGCGGTTGGGTCAGCTTGCATTGGTGGTGGCCAGGGGATTGCTCTGATCATTGAGAACACAGCCTGAGAGGTTCTGGAGACCTGTCCTGCTGCCCAGCTCACCAGTTCCCTGAGCAAACTTCTGCCTTTTGTGACAATAAAGCATCACTACGTTTTGTGCCATTCCTGCAAGGTAAAAGAATAGCTGAGAAGTCTTGAATGATGAACACACACACACAAAAAAATAACTCCCAGTGTCTTTCTAAGGAAAGGACGTGGAACAAGCTGTGCAATTTCACACTGATGAAGTGTTTTCTAAAAGCCTCTTTGCAATCAAGGTTAATGTCTTTCTGGAGGGAAAGCTTCTCTTCGTTTCCTGAGCCAGTTGCCTGTCAAACTTTCACCAAACCTGCCTTAAAAATAGCAGTCAGTGGAGCTTTTTAAGCAAGTATTGCTTAAATTCTTCTTCTTTCATCTGCTGCTGTCTGGCACATGTGCCTCTTTTCTCATCAGGAAATGTAAAAAATTAATTGGAGATCTTCTGAAGTTTGTACTGATTGATGGCTCTAACCTGTACCCTGCACTTTTGCAAGGGAAAAGCAAACCCAGCAAAAGCTGAAATTGCCACTGTGCCTCCCCAAAGAACAATAAATGTAACAGAAAAGAGAAAACAACATAAAAAAAGGGCTTGGTGTTCCTTTGTTTCTCTGTTTATTTCAAAAGCAGCTCACTGGGAGGATTTTGTTACTTCTGGTGAAAGTTTTGTGGTTGGTTTTGGAGAGATTGTGAGTAAACTTGGTGTTCAGTTGGTAGTTTCTAGAGAACTCCAGCAAACTCACCAGCCTTCCAAGGAAAAGGGGGATGGTTGCATCTGACCACTTGGCTCTGCACCCAGCAGCTCATTCCTTAGCTCCCTCTATGGCATCATCTCCATCTCCTGGGTCTCTCCACTTCTCAGTGAAAAGCCTGAGCAAGTTGTCTTGCCCCTCACAGGCAGTGGAGGTCAAGTTGTGAACCCTTTGGAGTGATGTGGATTACATCTGGGTGAAAGAAGAGCTGTGCTGACCCTGCTTGCTGCTTGCATCCTCCAGGCTGGCTGCACCATCAAGAACAACTCGCAGCTTGCTCTGACCTGGAGATCCACCTTAGATACTCAGTTAGTTGGACACATTCCATGTCAGACAGAGCAGGTACTGTGCTACTTCAACTGAAATAGTAGCAAAGGCTTCAGCCTTTCCTCTTTCTCATCATCTGTCCACTGGCAAAACATTGTTTCTCTTCAGTTTCTTGCCGCTGGCCCCAGCTGGGAGGGTTGTGAAAGAGGGGAGGTTATTCAAGACCTGACAACCCAGCCTGGCAAGAAATTCAAGTCAAGTTTTGTTGCAACTGATGGGCAACAGTTGGAAGTCTCCTGATCACCCTTCCTGGGCTTTGTATGGTGGCATGGTCTTTAAAGACTGGGGAAATCCTTAGCACTGTTTATATGAATTTAAAAAACAAACCAGCAGCAAGCCAGATCTTCTAACACTTTTTTTTTTTTCTTTTTACTCTTCTCTTACAAAGTTAGGGTTACTGAGGTGTCCCTGTTCAACACACCACATGGATTTTATAAAGCAGGATGTTTTCTCTTCATAGTTCCTCCCATAGCAACCAGTAACTAATTCCCTCTTGACTGGGGATAATCACTGAACTTCTATTTTCAGAGAGCTGGCAAGATCTCCTCCCTGGGTAGTAACAGTTCTTTCAGATCTCATCCCTGAGTAGGCACAATAAAGAATAATCCCCTTCATGTACTTTATTTTGCACATATTGTTTCATTTCCCCCTTTTATCACTCAGTTTTTTTGAGACCCACCAACTGGAGAATTCAATTTGCTCACCCTGAATAATGATGTATTTTCTGCAACAGGCCTCCTGAGGGCCACCTCATTTTCCAGCTAGCTTATGAATGTGTTACCAGCTGATTGCAGATCCTGTTCATAACTTTCCCATGTGGGAGCCAACTGCTTATTCCAGCACCTCTCCATTTTTAGCCTCTTAATCTCCTATCAGAGCCTCTGCTGAGGGCCTTCATCACACTCAACTTGAACCAGTGGAATCCTTTCCCAGGAAGTTGCTGGGACTTCATGGATTGCATTTCAAAGACAGCTTCTTCCACAGCTTCTTAAAGTTTGGTGTCTGCTTTTAGGGGCAACAGGGGGGAAAAAAAAAATCTCTTGTTTTAGGAGGAAATTGGATTTCTTTCTTTTTTCCTGCCTGCACTCTCAGGTTGCAAGGCCTGGTGTGGTCTGAACTCTCTCCCTCTGAAGGATGCCAGGGTGGGTTTGGTCAGGGAGAATGCAATCCCTTCTTCAGCTTTCCAACCAACAGTTTGCTGTGCATCAAAATACTGTTTTTTCCTTACCAAATTATTATTAAAGATGACCACAAGCACTGACATTTGATTGCGGATTGCTCTGAGCCCGTCTTTCCCAGTGAGTCAAATCATTTACTACAGAGTAACAGCAGCAATACCTGATCCTTGTAGGTAATTCCAGAGTATTTTCTCTGCTTTTCCCAGCTGTCACAATGACAAAACTGTGTTTCTGCCTTTGGGAAATTGGGACATCTTACTGGATTTCATAGACTCATAGAATCATAGAATTGGCTGGGTTGGAAGGGACCTCAGAGATCATTGAGTCCAACCCTTGATCCACTCCCCCCTTGGTTCCCAGCCCATGGCACTGAGTGCCACATCCAGGCTCTTTGGAAAGATCTCCAGACACGGAGAATCCACTACTTCCCTGGGCAGCCCATTCCAAGGTCTGATCACCCTCTCCAGAAAGAAATTCTTTCTCCTCTCCAACCTAAACCTCCCCTGGCACAACTTGAGACCCTTTTTACCCTCTTGTCTTGCTGAGAGTTGCCTGGGAAAAGAGCCCAACCCCCCCCCTGGCTCCAACCTCCTTTCAGGGAGCTGGAGAGAGTGATGAGGTCTCCCCTGAGCTGCCTCTTCTTTAGGCTGAACACCCCCAGCTCCCTCAGCCTCTCCTCATAGGGTCTGTGCTCGAATCCCTTCACCAGCCTGGTTGCCCTCCTTTGGACCTGCTCCAGGACCTCGATATCCTTCCTAAACTGGGGGTCCCAGAACTGGACACAGTATTCAAGAATTCAAGAATTTAATAGTGTCTTGGAAGGAGGGGAGGATCCAAAAGAACTGTGATAGATTTTAGGGGGATAATTACATACATTGATTGTACCAGTGCATGCTTCTTTTTGAGGCTCAGGTGCACACCTTAGTTTCCTGGGAGTAGGCTCTATTCTCCAGAACAATGAAAATGTTGATTTTTTTCTCTTTCTTGAAACGCATGCAGGAAGCAAGGACTCGTGGAAAGCACTCCCTGCCCCGTGTAAAGCTGTGAGGACTTTACTCCTAAGTGTAGATGTAACTTCCTACCAGTAGGTGGTGCGGTCTGAGCACCCTGCAGCTCCCACCCGTGGTACAGAGGCGTTTGTAGAACAGTTTTTTTCCAAAGTGCAGCTTAGATTCACCTTGAAACTGAAACATACCAAAATTTCAGTTTCTCCTTCTGTGGGCTGTGCACAGGCAGGTGCAAGGGATAAAGAACACATTATATGATCTTTTTGTCCAGAAAAAAAGAAAAAAACCTATTAATCATAAGGAATTACATGCAAGAGAAGGGGAGGAGGTACAGAAACTCACTGGAGATGGACTTGCCTGTTGCTTTCACTTCTGGATTCTGTCTAAGCAGTTCTGTTATGCTTCAAATAATTGAGGTTGGATGTTGTGTAGCATCCTCTGAAAAACAAACTGCATCTTGAGGGTCCCAAAGCACACAGTTTCAGGCAAGCCTCACCTCGTTGTGACAGTATTTTTAATAAGCTCCCCCTCAATCTGTAAATCCAGATATTTTCCATCTGTTAAGATGGGCAGGGCTCTGTCTCTCTGTGTCTGGCTGGATGCTCCACAGGGATGCTTTGGGAGGCATCAGAGGGGAAATGAGTCCTTCTGGGAGTTCACAAGCTCAGGTTTTAGTAGCAGAGCTGCAATTTCCCGCTTTTGAAGCTCCAGGGAGTGATGCTGGGGAGGGCTTTGCTGCTTGTTGGTGACATTTACATGGAAAATGTAAGGTAGGAGTTAAACCTGTGTGATTGCTGGGTTTGGTTTTACTCTGGCTGAGTGTTTCTCCTGGAAGGTGATTTAGGATAAGAAAGGGAATATTTCTGAACTTACTTAAGGCTGCTGTTTGAGAACAAACCCAGCTGGTAGAGCTGGTAGTGCCAGGTGGAAATGCTGGGGCTGTAGGAATTGCAAGGTGTAAGCTCAGGCTGTTAATTCACAGCACTCTGAAACTGTCAGCAGAGTAAATTCAGGTAGGAAGCCAGAGCAGCTCTTGTTTTTCCTTTGGTGGTCATGTTCTGATTCAGCAGAAGCAGGGCTCTGTGTGTGTGTGTGTGTGTGTGCTCACACCCTACCTGGGCTGAAGCTGGTTTCTGAGAGATGAGGAATTGCCCAAATGGGGCATTAAATGGTTGTGAAACCCCAGCTTGGAAAAAAATCAGAGAAAAATCTTGGAAAAATCAGAGACAGGGTGAGCTGTTCCTCAGAAGGTGAAGGCAGCAAGCTGAGGACATGCTTAGTCCAGGGAGAGATTGTGGTACCTAAATCCTCTGCATTAGCCCCAGGCCACTAATACACTTCTGATTTTTGAGGGTTTTTTTGGTTTGTTTTTTTTTTTTTACTTCTCTGACCCAAAACTTATGGACTGTGATGAGGATGAGGGGAAAGGTTTCTGTGGTGCTGCCTGATGACTGTGTGAAACATTTATCCTTCCCATTACTACCCAGTCAGTTGATGGAGCTTGGGAAAAACCATCTGCCTGCACCAGGGAGGAAAACTTACCCAAGGAATTTCACGCTGAGAGCTCTTCACATGCAGCTGGAGAGCAGGATCTTTACAGAGTCTTCTGTAAAAGATGCTTCTGCAAGTTCCTTGTGGTGCTGTATCCAAACTTCTTGCTTCAGGGTTGACTGGATGGCTTCTGTTCCCCAGATTCCCTCTGGCCCATGTATTTATGGTAGCTCTTGCCAGGGAGGAAAAAAAAAAAGAACAACCCAACAAAAATCTTAATACCTCTTTGTAAATATTAAGCTCTCATCTAAGGTCCACATGATAAAATCATGGGGAGTTTTGAAAGGATATTTTACACTCCCATGTTTTTCTCCTCTGCTGTGGTTATTTGTTAACACTGAGGTGGTGAGGAAGGATTTGCAAAATGTAGGAAGAGTGTGAAGCAGAAGATGATGAAATTAAGACACAGAGGAGGGAACTTAGGAGATGTCAGAGCACTGAGAAGTTGTATTTCCTGGACAATCCTTGAATTGATCTTTTAAACAACTCATTTGCAGAAGTTTTTTTCCCCACACTGGCAGGGCTGAAGTTTCTCACCTCCACAATAATATAAAATTATGCCCTTTCTAAGAAAAACTCTACTCAGTAGAATGCAGGAACTTTAATAATAAATCTGTCAGGTTCAGCAAATCTACAGTTGGTAGAAGAGTAACAATTTGACTCATTTGGAGAAAAGCATGTTCAGGTTGTGCTGAACAGAAGGCAGAACTTGGCATTTATTACTGCTGCTTGAGGCAAGTGTCAGTCTTCAACTGCTTCAGGTTCAGGGGAAAGTAGTAAGGAAGTAGAGAATGGAGTAATCTGAGTATGGTTTTAGGGTATGGAGTAGGTTGATGGTCAGGGAAAGGGCAAGCATGGCTATGAACCAAAAACTCCCCCTGGTAGGTGTGGAACACCAAACAAAACCACCTTCCCCAAACACCAGTATTTATTCTTGACTCTTGTTTTCTTAAAAAAAGGAAACGTGAGATTCTGGTGCTCTGCACAAGGATCAGGATGTCCTGTCTCTGACCTCTGTACCTAGAGCTTTACATCCTGGAGATTAGGAACCCCAAATCCTGGTGCTTCACTTCAGGAAATCTTTCTCTTACCAGCATGCAGAGCGCAAGTTCCTCTAGGAACTTTAGGAACTCCTTCTTCCTAAGGTTCCAGTACAAGGTGACCCTGTGCTAGAGAATTTTCTCAAGAACTTCATACTGCTCAACACATCATGTGGCATGAGCTGATGCTCTCTTAAAATGGTTTCCTGAGGTCTCAGTGGTGGTAAAGGGCCTCTCCAGGAGCTTCCTACGTCAGCCTGCTCCTAAAGGGCTGCCAACAGAAGATTTTTAGGTCTCAGGAGCTTCTCTGATTCACTGTGATGTTGCAGGATGGCATTCTTCCCTCTTTCCCATCCATGGACCTCCAGAACATGCTGCATAAAAAAAAGGACAAAAATAAGGGGACACTTGGAAGCAAAATGCAAAGCTGCAGAGCCCAGCATTAGCACCCAAAGGCTGGATTCCCAAACTTCTCCTCCTCTTTTCTCCCACCACTTTCCTGAGCATTTTTCTCCTTGCAGAAAGCTTGGGATGAAGTCAGGTTGCAGCCTTCAGGTCAGGCCCTGGATGGGATTGGGGAGCAGAGCTGTTAGCTCAACTCTTGGCTAAAAGTTGAGCACTAGAAAATGATTTTGCTGGGAAGTACATGAAAATCCTGAAATTACTCTGTGAAACACTTGGTTGAAGTATTTTGTAGCCCTCATAGTACCTGATACAAGGCACCCTGCATGAAATAGATGTCAGGACCTGGCATATTTAAAATAATGAGCCTGATTTGCAAATTGGTGGCCCTGATCTCATTTCCCATGCCAATCCTTCAAGCTCCTCCTGACACCTGGCTCACTAGGCAGCTGTTTCCCCATGTCAACCCAAGCAGTTGTTGTCTCCTGTTGACATTGGCCAATCCCAGGTTGCAGGTGGAGAGCTCCATGGGGTGATTCAACACCTGACATCCAGCTCTGTGGAGCTGAAGCATCACCAGCTGAAACAGCTCCTGATAATGTGATAATGGCTTCCAGGCCACCAAAAGAGATATTTAAAGCTCAAGAGATCCTCAGCTGCCAAAAAAAAAATGAGGCCATGGATATTGCCATGCAGAGTTCAGAGCACATGTAGGTCCTCATTCTTTTGGGCAACTGCTTGAATCACCTTGAGGTGGTCCTTGAGCCCTCCTCCTGGGTGTAAGCACTGCTACTGCGTGAGCCAGGCAGTCTGAACCCCAGGTGAGGTAAGAGAAGGTGACGTTGGTGTGTTCCAAAGTCTTTCCAAAGCCTGATGAAGAAATGAGTGTGCTCAGCAGCTGCTGAGCAAAAGCATTTGGGCAGCTTGTTGATTGTCCTGAGGGAAGTTTGGATTTCTTAATACAGGTTGAGGATTTGCCAGCCTAGCACTGGGGTCCCTCTTGGAGTGGGGTTTGAAGTGACTGTCAGCTCTTTGAAGTGTGTATTTGGGAGAATTCAAACCCCTGAAGCACCCTCAATGTGAAGCTGATCAAGGTATTTGTTCAACTGCTGGAAAAAACTTGAAGCTGGAGCTCCCCCTGCCCCTTTATGGCTGGGAAAGTTGGTGATGGACAAACTTTTCCCAAGGAAAATAATGTTCTAGTGATGCTGACTCTGTTTCTTCAAATGTTTTAGGGGATTTATGGAGCTGCTTGTTGCATGTGTGTGTAAGATAGTTTGATAGGCATCACTGGGGTTTTTTTTGCAGCCTTCTTGGTGTTGTTCTCCAAGCTCTCCTTGTGCTGAGGAGGAGTAAAGGAGATCCCTCTGCTCCCTCTTTCAGGTCTCAACATCTGGATGGTAGGAGTTATGCACAAGCAGGAGTGTAGTTGCTTAAACCTGGCAGAACTCCCCCAGCTTCAAGCTTCAGGGAACGTGATAGGAGTGCAGGTTAGTGCTAGAATAAGGAAAATTATTTATGATTTTTAAAGGACAGTTTAAATTGGGCTACCTGTCACCTTGCTTGCCCTCCAGGGAGGGGTCTGAGGTGGTCTGCTTGCAGGATGGAAGCCCTTCCAGCCCATGCTCTGGGCTGAGGTTAAGCCTGCTCACTTCCTTATGGGGCAAGAAACTCCATGAATACTCAAGCTTGTTGCCTATTTGGAGGATGGGTAAAGAAAGGTTTATTCCTCTCTTACTTGTGAGCTGAACATTTCCTGCCCTGGCAGTACTCAGAGCTGAGTTTGTGGTCAGCCCCTCTCACCCATGAAGAAACACTCAAGGCAAATCTTTAGGATTTTTTTTTTTGCATTTGCTCTTTAGGAGCAAATCTGCAGGAGTTGGGCTCAATCTGGGGTGTAAAGGGTGTCCCCTCTCCTGGGTTTGACCTCTGTGCTTAAAACCACGAGTGTGCCCCCTCCAAATGGCCCATCCACTCTTGCTCTGCTTTCCTGCCCTTGGGCTTTCCAGAGGGAAAAGTTCTTCTTCCTGGGAGAAGTGGAGTGTCCCGTTGTTTATTTGGGCTTGGCCTTTGGGCTTGCTGAGCAAGAAGCTCTCTGAGAGGTCCTGCCCACTGGTTAGACCTGCTCTGGCACCACCTACACCTCCTCCAGCACCACCTACACCTCCTTTATTTATCAGCTGGCAGGAGGTCTTCTCCTGCAGGCTGGATGGCTGAGGGATGTTCATCAGGGATTGATTTATTTTGCACGAGTTATGCAACCAATTCTGCAAATTTCATTTCTACTCATCAGGGGGGGTGTCTCAAGAAGTGGCAGTGAGGGTGACAAGCAGGCCTGGGGGGATTTGTTAGGAGCTAGGAGACCATGTGGCAATATTGCAAGAGTCTGGTGCAAAAATCAAGTGAGAAAGGAGTTTTACCCATTGAGAAACTCTGTTCTACAACTCTGGTTTCCATTTATTGAGGAATTGGGGACTGGTAATCCTTGTAGTGACTTTTCTAATAGTGTTTTAGTGCTCAGGTGGCTGATGTTGCAGTTCGCCCCTGGTAGTCCTTGGTTGTGCTGAATGCAAACTCTGAGGGGGTGGAGAAGAAGGAAACCTGGGGGTACAGCCAGAGGTGAAGAAGTGTCTAAGTCTTGCATCTGGGAAAAAACAGCCCCAAGAACCAGTGTAGGTTGGGAACTGAGCTGTATGAGAGGAGTGAAGGGGAAAGGGAGCTGGGGGTGCTGGTGGATGGAAGGATGACCATGAGCCAACAAATCTTTGTGGCCAAGAAGCCCAGTGGCACCTGGGGGGCATTAGAAGAGGGGTCAGTAGGTCAGGAGAGGTTCTCCTGCCCCTCTGTGCCCTGGTGAGGCCACATCTGGAATATTGTGTCCAGTGCTGGGCTCTCAATTCCAGAAGGACAGGGAACTGCTGGAGAGAGTCCAGAGCAGAGGCACAGAGATGATGAAGGGTTTGGAACATCTCCTGGTGAGGAAAGGCTGAGGGAGCTGGGGCTCTGCAGCTTGGGGAGGAGGAGAATGAGGGGTGAGCTCAGTGATGTCCATAAATACAGAAAGGGAGAGAGCCAGGAGGATGGAGCCAGGATCCTCTCAGTGATGCCCAATGACAGGACAAGAGGCAGTGGGTACAAGCTGGAGCATAGGAGATTCCATGTAAATCTAAGGAATAACTTCTTTCCTGTGAGGGTGAGGGAGCCCTGGCCCAGGCTGCCCAGAGAGGTTGTGGAGTCTCCTGCTCTGGAGGCTTCCAAACCTCCCTGGATCTGTTCCTGGGTGACCTCCTGGAGGTGCCCCTGCTCTGGCAGGGGAGTTGGACTGGATGATCTTTTGAGGTCCCTTCCAACCACTCCCTCCCCCTTTTTTTTTTATTTCCATGATTTCTGTGAAATGTGAAGCTGAAAGGATTATATTGATATTCTCAGCCCTAAAAAGCTTCTCTCTTAAACCATACCTAAATCTTTAAGCCTGGAAGGAAAACAACCTGCAGCCAGCTCCTTCCAGCTGCCTCCCTCTGCTTGAGCAGCAACACATCCACCAAGGGGGATTTTGGTTTTATTTTTTTCTTTAATTATGACTTAAACCTCCTAAAAAACTGGACTGTGGTATTGCTGCCTGGCTTGGATTTTCTCCATCCAGGCGAGACATGTCTGAGTTGTGGGTGCAGCTCAGGCTCCTTGTGACAGCAACAAGCCTGTCACTTTGGGGATGATTTCAGCCTCAGCAGGGTTCCTCCTGAAACGCTGGCTTGCAGAAAGGCTCAAACCTGGGTTGGGAAACTCAAGGTAGGTCTTGTAGAACAGCTTCCACCTGCCTCTGATTACACCAGGAGATAAACCCTGCAGTGACAGGAAACACAAAACTTGCCTAAGTAGGTGAAGAAAAGCAAAAAAAACCCCAACAAAACAACAAACCAAACCAAACAGGTAGAAAGCACCGAGAAAATGCAAACAAGCATCCCCAGAAGGTGCAGGGGGAGTGAGCATCTGGTGCAGCTGAGGTCAGGCTCGCTGGGGCTGCTCCTTCTGACGTTTGGGATGTGTTCAGCCCGGGCCTCCCCTCCCTCCCGGCATCATTTGCAGCCTCCGACCCAGATTGGCTGCTGCCGAGTCAGCCCATATCTGACTAGAAGGAAACTTGAGACCCACCAAACCCAAATGTCAAACGCTGCTTAGTCAGATGAATAGCAACTCTCACCAGCAGCCAGCCCGAGCTCTTGCCACATTTCATCAGGGACAATGTTTTGCATCTAAGCTTTGTTTCTCAATGTAAAGTGTGTGTGTGGGGGGAAAAAAATAAAATAAAATAAAATAGCAGCTTGTGTGGAGCTGGCAGCCTGCCTGGAAAACCAGCAGCTGCTGTTTAAAAAACCACCAGGCAGATGAGCTTCTTCCCCTCCCTGCTCACCTTCTCCTGATGGTTGGGTGCTAAGTATGTGACCCACAAAGAGCAAAACCCTCCCACCTTTCTCTTTTGGGTTTTGCAGTGCAAAGCTCCAGCAATCCAAATGGGGGCTCCTCCACAGGACTCCCCCTTCCCAGGTGTTATACCTGCAGACCCCCTTAGATCTCTGAACATCTCCTGCTCGTGCTTCCTCATCCAGGAAAACTTGGGAGCAGCTTGGAGCTCATACCCTGCACACACCTCCACTGTTGTTTTGGGGTGACATGAGTGGGACATCCTCAGGAGACTCAAAGCATGGGGGTCCTGCAGGGTGGAGGAGAAGCTGGGCCTGCCCAGGCTCTGATGTCTTCTGGGTTTGGGTGTGCTTGAATGTCTGGTTGGTAAAAGTGATGAAAAATGCTTTCAGGGGTGAAATCTTTTTTCTGTCTCCACCCTTGTTGGAAAAATAGGATAAGGAATAATCTCAGGAGAGAGGCTGAGAGTGCAAGCACCTCGCTTGCTTCCATGGTGGCTTTTCCTTTCCTAGCAAAGCCAACAGACCCTTCAAGGAGGTTGTGGGTGCTGGGCTCCTCTCGCAAGTGCACAATGCCAGGAGCAGAGGCAATGGGCTGAAGTTGCACCAGGGGAGGTTTAGCCCAGCTCTGAGGATGAATTTCCTGCCTGAGAGAGCAGTCAGGTGTAGGAATGGGCTGCCCAGGGAGGTGGTGGAGTCCCCATCCCTGGAGGGATTGAAAACCCATGGGGATGAGGCACTGCAGGACATGCTCCAATGGGTGACACAGATACTGATACACATATTTTATTTATTTTGGAGATACTGACAGTTGGATGTGGTGATCTTAGAGGTCTTCTCCATCCATGGCAATTCTGTGCTCTCCTGGAAGATGCTGAGGATGCTTCCAGCCAGCACAGCAAATTCCTCTGGAGTCACCTTGACCTCCCCAAACCTCTGGGCAGCAGCAGAGGACTGAACCACCCTTCTAGAATTACAGCCATGGTTTTCATTCCATGGACTCCAGCTCTTTGGCTGCAGGCCAGGAGTTGTGCTGGTGGTGGATACCTCTGGTTTTATTTCAACCCCTTATTTAAGTTTGGTGCTCAAGTGCTTTCTGCAGCCTCTGGGGAGAGAGGCAAGGAAAGATAGCACATAGCAGCTGTTTTAATCTGTGTTTCAAGAGAAGCCAAGATGGCTATCAGCCACTCTAATTTTTAGGCAGCTTATTTTAGGGGAAATGAATCCTTTCCTCTGCATTTTCCACTTGCATGTTAGGGATGCTCATGTCGGCTGAATGCTCCTCCTTTCTTCTTACAGGGGGGAGAGCTTTGTGTTTTAGAAATGTGAAATTTTCAGGTTAAAATGAAAATTTTTAGTTTCTGGAAATGTTGTGCCTTATTTTTATAAAGCTGTGTGCTCCAGGATTCATTTAATTTTTGTTCTACTTTATTCAGCTGGGGGTTAGTTCCCTGCAAGCTCTTGGTTTGCTTTTAAAACATTTAAAATGTGGGATCTCAACTCTTAATTCAGCAATCCCATGGAGTCTCCCAGTGAGTGGCTTGCTCAAAGGAAAACCAGGCTGGATGTTTGCAGGCTCCAGGAGGGTTTTCCAGGGATAAAGTCTTCCCAGATGGGATGGGAAGATGTTGAGTAGGAGCAGGTGGCAATTGTGTGATCTGTGGGGTTTGGTTTTTGGATTACAACTCACTTCTCCTACTATTACTTCACTTTTGGCCAATTCTCCCACCCAGCTATCTCAGAAAGTTCTAAGACCTTCTGCAGGGTAAACGAACAGCAGCAAGTGATGCATTTGCTACAAGCTGAAGGCTAAAAAACCCCATTCCTCCTGGAAAAAAAAAAAAAATTCTGAGGTTGCATCATAAAATTCCAGTGACTTTATCAACTTAAGCCAGCAGTGAGCCTGGTATCTGTATTTAGCCTTCAGCTCTAAGAGCAGCTGGGGTATTTTTCTGCCCTGAAGTGTTATTCTTGCCTTCAGCAACTGTTTATCCAAAAAAAAAAAAAAAAAAGAAAAAAAAAGGCAACTATTGGTGAAATCTAAGGGAGCTTTTACACAGAGAAAAGTGTTGCAACTGGCAATGTAAATAACACGTTGTGCTTCTGGAAATTCAAGTACAAACTTGGCACAGAGCTCTGGAGTCTCCTTGTTTCAAGAAATCAAGAAGAAACAGATTTCTGGTTTAGTGGGAGAAGAAATAATGAAGATGTGATAGCAAGAGGTTGGAAAAAAAATACCCAGCTCTGTTCTCTGTTTCAAATGAGGCAATTTTATGTGTGAAGTAGATAGATGGAGTTACAGTCCCAACCTTTTTTAGCCTAGGAATACTTTCTGCATCTCTTCATGGAAGTGGCACAAACCTTCTCTCTGTAGGTTCAGAAACATGGAGCAGGCTTCCCAAAAATGCATTATCCCTTCCTCCAAAAAGCTTTCAAGTTCTTAAATAAGTAATATGGGTATTGGTATTTCTTTAAAGCAGCCAGTAGGTCCAGTGAGTACATTTGAAGAGTCAAAAGGTTTTTGTTTTGTTTAAAAACAACACATATTCAAGTCCTGACAAAGAGTGTGAGCTCTGATAAGTGGTAGATGTTCTCCAAATACTTTCTAAACTCTGATTATTTCTGTTGATGGTAAAATAAGTGACTTTCATGAAGCTCTTAGATTGTCCAAAGAATTATTGTTATTGAAATATTACTCTTGAAGGATTAGTTTTGATTAGAATGATCCAAATGCAACCTGTTTGATGCTGGGATCCCTGGAAACACCAAGGAACAGATACCTCCTGGCATGTGACTGTCTTGTGTCTTTGGAATGAGGTTTTTGTGTCCAGCAGTTGGAGGCAGGAAACCCCAAGGAGTGTTCAGCAGGAATAAATGGGAATATAAAAAGGTAGAATTAAGTCCTGGATTTTCCATAGGTAATCCAACAGGAAATCTGCAGAGTTTTTTGTTGTCACTGCCATGTTCATCCCTATGGTTTGGCTTCCTCTGGTATCTCCTCCACCAGGAGGTGTGGAGTATAATGCTAATGGTACCAGGAGAAACCTGGGGAAAGAGTGGGAAAGTCAGAGCCAGTGCTAGGAAATTGGGGTTTAGATTGAGGGGATGGAAGAAAATTGAGCAAAATTGGGTACTGACACCCAAGGAAGGGTGAGTTTCACCCAAGACCAAGAAGCCAAAGACTGGGCTTGTATCCATGAGGATAAAATCTTTGGAGATGAAAGAGGCAATGATGAACAGAGAGGAGGAAAACATCTGAAACAGGGAGAAGCAAAATGCATTTTAGGATTGACCCCCTCCCCCCTAGCCAGGTGCATTGCAACTTTTAGCCTGCCAAGGGCAAATTTCCAGCTGTGAGCAAGGGGATGAGGAGCTGGGAGGTGCTGAATGCACAGCTGGAGTGGGTAATGTTTCATTGATGTGTTGCAGAGGCAAAAAAAGAAAAAAAAAAACCCTATCTGTGACTCAGCAACTCCCAGATCCTTTCCTAAGAGGGGCATGAAGAGGGGTCTTGAATAAGGAGAAGAAGGCTGAGCTGATCCCAAATGCTTTGTGCTTGGGTATGTCACCAGAACCAGGATTTTTTTGTGTGTGTGGAAAGGGAAGGATTTGAGTATTCCAGCCAGAGGGAAGGGATATAAAGCCCTCTTGTGCTTGTTACCCTACTCCAGTCTGAGTGTATCTCCAAAACCTGAGCCCCACCAAGATTTCCCAACTAAAACCCAAATAAACAGGGAGTTATTTTGGGTCCCTGAAGCTGAGTCTGGAAATCATACAGAGCTCTTTCCCGTTTGCTCACTGAGAGGAATAATTCCCTGGATGGGTCTTCATTGCCAAGGTGTGAACCACAGGGAGAAAGGAGCCTGGGAATAATAATACAGGGATGAAAATTAGCCCTGATTCCTCCCTGCTGGAACAGTTACACATTGCAGGAGCAGCTTTGAAGGAAGAGGTTGCTACTTGTACCAAGACATTATCTCTTTTCTAATCTGATCCAACTTTTAGCACTGGGGCAGAGCTGAACCTCATTTGTTTCAGAATGTGCTCTGAGACAACCAAACCCAGAGTTGCAATAAGTAACGGGGTGCTTACAGCATTTTGGGGGGTTTAGGATCAGGATCTAAAGCCTCTAATCCCTGCTGCCTCTAACCCTCTAACCACTGCATATGTACAGCAAAATGTTGGAAATGGGATCTCTTCCTCTAGGAAAGCAGGCAAGAAGTGTGTAAATATGGATGGAATGTTGAAATTCTGTAAAAAATATCTGGGAGAACCTCCTGGCCAACTGAGACAAGTCCCCATCATACACCTGCATTGCTGGACCTCTCCAGCTGCTTGCTAGCTGTAGTTATGGGCCCTTTTTGGCTTTTCTAACCACTGTTAAGCTAAGTTTTGACATTGCCAAGGTCTTTTTGGGGGGCTTGGTTGTATCATGGGCTGGCAGGGAATGTGAAGTAAGCTTCAGCATGGGCTACAACTTGCAGCCAGCAGACCTTCCACCAGTCAAACCTGCTCAGGCACCCCTGGGGCCAACTGGGGACCAGTGGAGGCAAATTCCCACATAAGGCATTGTTGGATGCCTGGAGTTTTGGGGTGGAGGAGCTCCAGACTGTATCAGGAATCCTCCTCTTTGGTGGCTGAAGATCCTGAGGTGACTTTCTCCATGACAGCTGATTTCCTGGTTTAAAATCAGGGGTGGGTTATTTTCTTTTCTCAGTGCAGCTACAAGGAAAAAAGCTGCACCCTGCACTTTCCCTGGAGAGCTTTACTTTATAGAGGTTTGGTTTTAAATAACCTGGAGTTTATTCTGGATTTGATCAAAACTTTTGGTCCTTCTGATAAGAGGAGGAAGCCCAAAAAAGAGATCAACCAGTGCTCTCTGACTACAGTTCCTGGGATTCACTTGCCATCCATCAATGCATTTGAAGAGGTCTCTGGTATGTGTGTTTCTCCAATATTTAAGAGGATATGGACTCACAGAGTGATTCTTCCTCTGAGTGGATACACTTCTGGGGTTTCTCTTTCTCCTCCTGAACACAGACTTTCAGAAGTCTTGCAGAACAAACCCTCTGAGATAACTAATTCCTTGAAGATCACTCCTTCTTTGGCCAATTTGCTTGAAAACTTGAGGCATGGTGGAGGGAGAGGGGTCCTAAGCTGCTCATCTACCTTCACCCAGAAAACAGAGCTGCAGGCAAGCCCCAGATTTTTGGGGCTCTCTTATTTCCTTGATTTAAGGTAGAATAGACACCAACCTCTTTGGAAACATGGCCCTGCTTCAGGTATGCATTTGAGAGCTGATATCTGCAGCTCTCTGGTGATGTGTGTTCAGTCAGGAACAGAAGTCATAAAGTGGCCTCATACAGAAGTGGGATGGATCCTCTTCATCAAGGAGAAAGATCAAAAAGAAGGTCAAGTGCTTTGTACCAGGCTCTGGGTGCCCTTTAGCCTCTGATCTTCCACCCCCTCAGTCTCCTCCTCTTCCTTTTTTCTCTCCTTTGCTTTCTTTGTTGCCTTTTGCTACTAGAAGGCAAAAAAACCCATCTGCAGTGCAAGAGGGGCCATGGAGAACAAAATCCCACCTTGCTTCTCCTTTTGATGACTCCACTCAACTGTTTCTTGGGATAATCTTGGGATAGACTCTTAGTTCCTAAAGCCCTGTGGCATGAAAGCCTGTGGAGCTCCTTTCCTACATCTATGTCCCTCAGGCAAACCTTGATTTTGGTCTTTATTGACCAAGTTGACCAAACCATGGGACAATTCCTCAGCTTCAGGTGACAGTTCAGTGAAAAAGGGCTTTGAATTCTCTTCTCCTGGGGCTTTGAAGCCCCAGAATGAATCTTGAAGTAGCATCCAGTGTCTGAAAGAAGGTTTTTTATCAGTGGTAGGAAAGCTGCAGTGCACGAGGCATCTCTGACCCTTTCCTCCCACCCCAGGCACCAGGAGGTATCTAAAGATGACTTCAGTGCCCCAAAGCATGAGGAGATAATGGAGTCCTGTGAGTAGTGCTGCCTTCTTGTGAAGCTTTCCAGTCCATTGACAGGGTCACCACACTAAAGGACAAGGGAACACCAGGAAAAAACAAGGAGCAAGAAGATTTGGAGGTCCTGCCAGCTTGCACCGTGGGGTGTTGGGCCATGTTTGAGAGCCCCAAACCTTCTGAGTGACAGTAAGCTGGCAGCAAGAAGAGATGCCATGAAAACCCTCTGCCTCCTGGGGAGGATAAAGAGGGCATTCTTGCCCTGCAGAATGTCACAGCTGATTGTTTTGTCTTAGGCAGGCAGGTTTCTCTGCTGGGAGGGAGGAATACAGCTCCAGTTTCAAGCAGAAACATGGGCTTGGGCTTCTGCCACTCCAGGAAAGTCCATACCTGCTGCTGGCTTGCACGAGTTGGAACAGCAACCTTGTCCCATTTCCATATATTAAAAATCAGGATTTGAACAAAGAACTCTGTGTTCTGGCTAATTCTCCATTCAGTGCCCAGGTCAGCTCTGAAATTCCATCAAGGAGAAGCTTGGCCTTGCCAGGGAGAGGTCACAACTACAAAGGGACAGAGGCAAGGGAGAAGGAGGGAGCAGGATGGGATTTTTGGGAGGGCTGGAGATCAATGGGCTTGGTCCCCTCCCTGCTTCCCACGCTCTTTGTGTAGGGTTCCCCAAAGGGATATGGGGCAGGAGGGTGGTGCCAATCCAACAACGTGGCCTGAAACAGGACTGCCTGGGGTTGGGCTCCACCTCCTGCAAACCAGCAGGGAAAGCACTGGGTGGAGAAGGAAAAAAAAAAGCCACATTTCACAAGGGAAATGGTTGTAATTATCTTGCAGTGATACTCAGGTCTCACACGTGGTGGGAGTTTCACTGAGAGACTTCAAAGCACTGCTGGAGAAGTGCTGCTGGGCTCCTGGAGCAGGGGGGGGAAACTGAGGCACATTGGTCCTCACTTGAGGTGAGGAAATGACTTTGTACTGGAGGTGGAAAGAGCAGCCCAGGCACTGAGAGAACCAAAGCAGTTGTCCCTCTCTGGAGTGGAATCCATCAGAAAGCTCAGGTGTCCCAGGTGGGATTTACATAGAGTTCAGACCTGAACTTTTAAAGTTTTAAACCTTCCCAACCTGCTGCCCAGTGCTGTCTTCTGAGTCCTTGCTGTCCATCCCACCTCACTCCAGGTCCATTTGGCTTCCTGGAGCCCTTTCAGAGCCATTCCATAGAATCAGAGGATGGCTGAGGTGGGAAGGGAGCTCAGAGCTCATCTCCTCCAAGCTCCCTGCCATGCCCAGGGACACCTCTCATCCAGACAAGGATGCTCCAAGCCTCATCCAACCTGGCCTTGAACACCTCCAGGGAGGGGGCAGCCACAGCTTCTCTGGGCAATCTCTTCCAGAGTCTCAGCACCCTCCTGCTGAAGAACTTCTTCCTCAGATCCAGCCTCAACCTCTTCTCCTGCACTTTCAAACCATTTCCTCTTCTCCTCTGACTGGACACTCTTGGGAAAAGTCCCTCTGCAGCCTTCCTGGAGGTTCCCTTCAGGAACTGGAAGGCAGCTCTGAGGTCCCCATGGAGTCTTCTCTTCTCCAGGCTGAACAATCCCAGCTCCCTCAGAGCTGGGAATTCTCACTCCAGGCCATGACAAAGCTCCCATTCCAGACTGGCTTTGCAGGAAGCTTTTTGTGCCTGGCAGTAAGCCCAGGCTGAGATCTGAGCACCTCCCAACTAAGCCTCATGCAACTCTTGCTTCTTCCTGGGCTGAACTTGCACTGGAACTGGATTTTTTCCCTATGTTTTATGAGCTTGCTCAAATTTATTGCAACTATAACAACTGGAAAAGGATCAAAGTTCTCTTGGAGCAGGTGGTTGCTCTCCAGACGGTCCAGGAATCCTGCACATCCAATGAGCATTTGGGTCACAGAGCAAGGGGGACATCCAGCAGCTCCGACCTGGGTGAGCTTGGCTCTTCCAATCCTATCAAAGTTTGCCAAGGTGGTTTTTTTTCTTTTTCCCTAGGAAGAAGGATGAGTGGTGTGAATCAACAGAGACACCTGAGGTCCCCAGCCTCAGAGCTGGAAGCTGTGTCCTTACTGCTGTCCTAACAAAGAAACCATCTGCACATCTCACTGCCAGCTTGCTCCTTGCTTCTAAATTTGCTCCTGGCACATGGGAAAAGTTGTCATCCAGCAGCCAGCTAGTTGGCAGGCTCAGCAGGGAGCAGTGGCCAGCACACAGCATGTTTTGGCATGTCCATCTCTCATTCTAGATGCCTTGGAAGATCTCCCAAGATATTTGCTCTTTACCAAAAAAAAAGAAAACAATCCAAAAACCCAAACAGACAACAACAAAAGTAAGGCCTTTGTTGTGGCACATCACTCCATCTCCACCTCCTGCAGCTGTCTGGGCTGAGGGGGCAGGCAAGCAGCTGGACCTCGTGGTGATGCAGCACTGGATTCCACCCAGCAGTGATTGTGTCTCTCTGACTTTTTTGAACATCCTTAAATAGAATCACAGAATGGTTTGGGTGGGAAGGGACCTTTCAGGGCCATCCAGTCCAACCCCAGGGACATCTCCAACTGGATCAGGTTGCTCAGAGCCCCATCCAACCTGACCTGGAATGGTTCCAGGGATGGGGCATCTCCCACCTCTCTGGGAAACCTGGGCCAGGGTCTCACCACCTTCAGAGTAAAACATTTCTCCCTTTTATCCGGTCTGAATCTTTCCTCTTGTAGTTTAAGCCCACCACCCCTTGTCCTATTACTAAAAAGAGTCTGTCTCTGTCTTCCCAATAAACCACCTTCAGGCACTGGAAGGTGCTCTAAGCTCTCCCTGCAGCCTTCTCTTCTCCAGCCTCAACAACCCCAACTCTCTCAGCCTGGCTCCAGAGCTGCTCCAGCCCTCCCAGCATCTCCAGGGCCTCCTCTGGACTCACTCCAACAGCTCCATCTCCTGCTGGTGTTGGGGACCCCAGAACTGGACCCAGCACTGGAGTAGAAGAGTAGAATTCCCTCCCTTGACCTACTGCTCTTGTTGCTTTCTATCTTTACATCTTCTAGAGATGATCTGACAAGACAATGAGCGGAACAAACTTCTAGGAATATCTGCCATGGACACTTCCTTGGGAAGCTCCACAACTTCCCTGGGAAGGCAACCTGACCTCAGCTGAGATATCTAAATACTTCAGGTTTTCCAGAAAAAATCTCCTGGTAGATTTTCTTCTCCCTTAGAGCTGACGGAGCTCATTGAACAATTAATCACCCAAATGAATGGCAGCAAATCCAAGCCACACCGTGGATCCAGTGAATTCCTAGATGTTGGCATCGGCCATCACAGTTTAGGGTGGGGGTTTTTTTTGAGGTTTATGTGCCAGCTGCAGACCAGGCACTTATTTTCAGGTTGTTTTTCTCATCTCCTCTAATATCATCTCCTAAGGAGGGTCAGTCAGGAGCTTCCCTCCTGCATCTCCCACTCAGCAGGGGCTGCCAGCTTCAAGGCTCTGAAACATTGGATGGATGGGGCAGAGTGATGTCTCCCAGAGTTACCCAACTCCTGACCACACACAGATGACTTCAATCCCAAAATTTTCCAGGCATGTTTGACTCCTCAAAGCTTGGAGCTCAAAGATCTCACCAAAACTGACCTTTAGTGTCCCGAGGAGCAAAGAAGGGGTTTTATTTCCATCTAAGGTTTATCTGTTGGTGTTTTGTTTGTTTTTTTTTTTTAATCTTTTAACATGATGTCTGCTAATTTGTGGTGATTCAGGATTTTCTCCAGTTCATTGAGTATGTAGGAAAAAAAAAATAAAAAAATCTTTGTGTGTGTGTGTGTGTGATTTGGCTCCGCTGACATCTCGGGTCACGCAGTGTGGTTTGGAAGGCTGATTGCTGGATGAGTGTTGGCAAAAGAGGTCAGGGGTGGGCTGGACTTTGGCAACCTTGATGTGGTCACAGCTTCCTTGAAAGCCCAGTCTCCTGTGGAAAGAAAGCATGGGAAAAATGGGGACGTGAGTGACCTTTCCTGGGTCAGAAGAAGGCTGGGAGGTGTTGTGAGTGGGGTAGTGTGTCTGAAGTGGGTATTTAGGGATGAGAGATCTTTTCCTTCTCCGTCAGGCCCCTCAGTTCCAGAAGGACAGGGAACTGCTGGAGAGAGTCCAGAGCAGAGGCACAGAGATGATGAAGGGTTTGGAACATCTCCTGGTGAGGAAAGGCTGAGGGAGCTGGGGCTCTGCAGCTTGGGGAGGAGGAGAATGAGGGGTGAGCTCAGTGATGTCCATAAATACAGAAAGGGAGAGAGCCAGGAGGATGGAGCCAGGATCCTCTCAGTGATGCCCAATGACAGGACAAGAGGCAGTGGGTACAAGCTGGAGCATAGGAGATTCCATGTAAATCTAAGGAATAACTTCTTTCCTGTGAGGGTGAGGGAGCCCTGGCCCAGGCTGCCCAGAGAGGTTGTGGAGTCTCCTGCTCTGGAGGCTTCCAACCCCCCTGGATCTGTTCCTGGGTGACCTCCTGGAGGTGCCCCTGCTCTGGCAGGGGAGTTGGACTGGATGATCTCTAGAAGTCCTTTCCAACCCCTAACTTTCTGTGATTCTGTGATCTATCCATCCATTCTTGGGATTTTCCACTCCTCTTTGACCCCTGGTACCAACTTCCTCACAGAAAAAGGAGGAAAAACACTCAATGAAGCTGTTTCCTCCAGGGAAAAAGCTGTATTGGTAACTTGAGTAAGCTGAAGGCTTTTGTGAAGCATGTAAACCCAAAGTTGAGCTTTTCAAAGTAAGATTTTAGTGTGCTTTAGAGCTCAGCTTATATTTCAGCTTTTTACTAAACTGGGAATAAATTGAAGTTGGGGAGGAAAGAAGTGGTTATCTATATAGAAGAACCATTAATGTCACAGTCTGGTAGGCTGTCAGCAAGCAGCTGTGTTCCATAAAAGCTTTCAAAGGTGTTTTTTAATGCCTGATCCAATGCTCAATTTAGGGAGGAGAAGCCATAGGGGTTGTGAGGGTTTTCTGATGTCTGCCAGGCCTTGGAGAAAAGAAATTTCTGTCTGCATTGACTTCTGGTGTTTTGCTCTGAATTATCTAAGGCTGCAGTTTAAGGGGTGTGAAACTAAAGCTGGATTTGGGGGGGCTGATTTCTCTTACCCTGGTGACCTGGGAGCTTGCTTGAAGCTGGTGGGAGATGTTTTAGATGGTGCTGCCAATGCATGTGCAGAAATCAAGGTCTAAAGGAGAGTCCCCTCTAAAGGAGGTACCTGTAGGCTCATGGCCATGGTGAACCTGAAAAGCAGATGCTGTTAATGAGGTCAAAATTACACCTCTGTATTTCTCCCCCACTCATAAATAGTTTCCTTTGTAGCAGCTTAGCACATCTTCCATGTCTGGGCTTTGAATTTGTCACCTCTGCCAAGCTGGACATTCCCTGGCTCTTTGTAACCAGGAAACTTGTGATCCAGGAGATGTGATGGTGTTTGTGAGCTCCCTGACTTAGGTGTGCAAAATACTGAGCTGGGATCTTCCAGAAGGGCAGGAATTTGAGAGATTTTGCTACAATGCATCAATTCAATCAATTTTCACCTTGCAGGAACTTCCCAGCTCATCTGAAGTTGCTGAACCATGCAGCATCCCAGATCTGTCAGCTTCCTTCTCTATAAATCACTTGCAAAGCCCCTGTTTGACTGGAGGAACATTTCTAAAATTCATTCCTCTCCAGCTGGGGCTGCACTTATCTCCAGGTCAGACACCAACCCTTAAGTGGGGGCTGGTAGTGATTCAGAACAGCTTGAGGCTTGTCATCAAAATGCTTTTAACTGCACCCTGGCAAACCTTGGATGTTTAAGGAGACAAAAAAAAAAAAAAAAAAGAAATCCCTTTTTGAGGGAAGTTTTTCTGTGAGGGTTTCTGCTGTGGAGAGCAGAATGAAAGAATATAAAATCATGTGGTACCAGTATCTGGGGTTACTTGGTGTCAGTGAAGTTCAATTGCAGCATAGGTAACACCTCAGCTCCTCTCTTCCAATGGGAAAAGGACTTTTCCAGAGTGAAATCAGGAGAGTTTGTGGACCAATGAACGTTGGTCGGGGGAGTGAGTCACATTCAGAAAGAGTTTCAAGTTTGTGGCCTGGCAGATCCTGAGAGATGATTAAAGCCACATAAAAGCCCATTCTTAATTCAGCCTCTGGAATTCTGCACCCGTGTAATTCCTGCAGATGGGGCAGGGGAAAGAAGGAGAGGGGAAAAAAAAGGGGGGTGGGAAATGACTTAACTGTGCTGGCAGCCTGAGTCACTGCCATGCCAGGTGAAATCCAATCCTCTAAATGCTCTCTGGGCTGCTCATACCTGCTGCCACTCTTAGCCTGAAATTCCTACCTGGGACAAAGAAACTTTGGGTGTTGTGGAGCAATTGGCTCATAGAGGAGGACTTAGAGCTGTGGCATGAAGTTGCTTTGAAGGAGTTTTCCACCTCCTGCTCCAGCCACAGCTCTCTCCAAGATTTTCCCTGCTGTCCTGCCCACTGCTTGCCCAGGATGGTGACTCCAGGATCCCATCACTATGTGGTACTGGGGTGAACTGGAAGGGCTGGTGAGCCCCCATCAGCTTATCCAGGGTTTTCCCACCTTTGGCTTCCCAAGAAGATGCATCTTGTCTTTCCCTTTCCACCACCAGAACCAGCTCACAGATTTATGTGATCCTTGTCTTGGGTTGCAGTAATTTGTCTGGATTTTTGGTTTGACCATGAAGATGATTTCTTAATGCTTCTATCCCTGGAAGTCTTCTCTTAGAGAGAAAATGTTTCTCTTTATGGGCTAGGAGGTTGCCAGGTCTGAAAAGTGTTTCTGGTTTATATTACTCTCTCTCTTCCTCCTGGTGTGCTTGAGACATCCCAGAACCAAAGGGGCTGAGATCTCTGTTTTATCTGTAGGAAAAAGATGTCAGAAGGGACGGGGGGGGTACAGCCTCACCTGTGGTACCACCAGGGAAGCCCCCACCCCTCTTTGATCCCTAAGTTTGGGATTGCCTGAGGACACCTGTCCCTGGCTCTGCCACCCTCCTGACCCACAGACCTCATGGCAGGAAGGACACTGCTGGAATTCTTACCCAGGGGCAAGAGGAAGGGGGGAGCAGGGGCAAATGATGGAGCTGCAGACCTCCAGACATCAGATCAGAAGTGGCTGAATGGCAAAGAAAAGGAGAGAGGAACCCATGAGGGTTTTGGCTGAAGCAGGTGACCTCCCTTTCCTTGGTAAAACTCCTTCAGACCCAGAATGTGATCAAAACTTGGTCAGGGAAGCATTGAGCAAGGCTCAGCACTGTCCTTTGGGGGCTGCAACACAGATCTGAGCAAGAGCTGCTGCTTAGCTCTCCAGATGGGCTCTTCTCCACCTAACCCAGAAGACAGGAGATGTCTACATCCTTCAAGCTGTGATTTTTCTCCATCTCCATTAGCCCTTTCCCTCAAATAAATGTTTTTTCCCTAATCCCCAGGACTCCACCACCCATCCCACCATGGGCTGAGTAGCACAGGGGGATTCTGCAGGACTCTTGGTCCTCCCTTGGTCTACCTGGAGCAAAACTGCT
This sequence comes from Calypte anna, assembly GCF_003957555.1. Classification (NCBI taxonomy): domain Eukaryota; kingdom Metazoa; phylum Chordata; class Aves; order Apodiformes; family Trochilidae; genus Calypte; species Calypte anna. The sequence goes on from NC_044274.1 coordinate 2,515,806, forward strand.
TTCATCTCACCCTGCTCAGGGGCTCTGCAACAGCTTTCAGGTTGGATTCTTCTCCAGAAAAAGGTGGGATAAGGATTTCTTTATCAGCTGGCCCCACGAGCTGCTCTGCCAGGCTGCTTGGTTGCCCAGGGATGGGATCAGCTCCCAGCTGAGGTCACATTATTCCTACCTGATGACACCCTGAGATTCTTTGCCTGGGTAAATAATCCCACGCCAGCTTCAGGAAGGGCAGTCCCAACCTGAGCTAAATACTTCTACAAGCAAATAGTGTTCTAGTATTTTTGGAATGAGACTTAAGAAAAAAAGAGAGAGAGAAGATGAAATAAATAAAATGAAACGTGCTGTTCCTCAGGACCCTGTCCACCTCTCTCCTTCTGCTCTGCCAGGCAGGATGTTCTCCTCAGCTTCAGCAACTCTAAACTAAGTCATTTCCCATCAAAAGTGTGTCTTGGGAAGGCTGACCCTCTTGAAGGAACAAAGTGCAGCTGCTCTCAGCCATACCAAATGCTTCATGCCCATTTTTAGGCTTTTTCATACAGAAAGGAGCTAGAAGATCATTTTCTCAGATTTGCCTTAAAGGGAAAGGTGGTAGCAATGCCCCATTCCTGGAACCATTCCAGGTCAGGTTGGATGGGGGTCTGAGCAACCTGATCCAGTTGGAGATATCCCTGGGATTGGACTGGATGGACTAGAAAGGTCCCTTCCCACCCAAACCATCTGATGATTCCATACCTGGGGGTCTGAGGGACACCACCAAACCCCTCAGGGTGGAAAGGACCCCAGTGAGACCATGAAGCAAGAGACACTTGAGAGCCAGGAGCTTTTTGTCCCCAAGTTGTGCTGAGCCAGGAGCTTTTTGTTCCCTAAGATGTGCTGAGCCATGTTTTACCCAACAGGTTGTGGCTCTTTGCAGAAGATGAGATGTTTTAGGAATGCAACAAAAGCACCAAATGCCATAAAAATCATCCCACCCTGCAAGCTGAGAGAGGTTGGTGAGGTCCCTGCTCCATCTCCAGCTCTTGGGCTGGGGAAGGGAAAACCTTTCATTGCCCAAATATTCACTAGAAAACCCAACTACAAAAGCTTTCCCTAAGGAAATATTGGGAAGCTTTTTAATTCCCCCCCTTCTCCCAGTAAATTCATGCTTCTGAGAGACAGACAGAAATTCCTCACCACAGAAAAATGTGCAGGGTTTCATCTCCTGAGAAAGTTGCAGGGCATTTACTGGAGAGGGGGATTTTTTGCAGAATTAATTCAGTGGATCTGCTCATGCTAGGGGCTGACAGAAGGAGCTTTTCAGCACGGGTTGAGACACTTCTCATTTCCTTGAAATGTTAGCTGGGGAATTTGGTTTGCTGCCATCAGCTGCTGCTCTTCAAAGAAAACCCCCAGTGCAACCTCATCTCAGGAGAACATTAGGAAAAAACCCAACACTTTCTGCTGAGCCCCCATCCCCTGCCTGGATCTCTAGCTCTGAGCCTGGGAGATTGTGGTTTGAGGACAGCGAAATAGGTCTTGCCTGTTCAGAAAACACATTTTTTAAAAAGTGTTTTAATGAATGTCAGTTAATTTTGCTGACTGAAATGTATTCCTTCCAGGAATAAATGCCATTATTAACAATAATTTGCCATTCAGAAGAAATCCACGTGCTTTTCTTTTCCCCCTCAAATTTATTTGAACCACTTTATAGAGGCAGAGCCTTTCCTCGGTGCTGGTGCTGTTAGTTTCTCATTTTTCTAGATGTCAGGATTTAGACTTTTTAAAACTATACTTAAAAAGCCCAGTTTCTTGAAAAAAAGGTTCTGTTGATGCTGGTTTATTTGGGTCAGTGTTTTCCAGGGGGGAAGCAACTGTCGTGTGGAAGAGTTGAAAAAGAAACTGAACATTTTGCCTTGCAAGAGTTCCTTCTGGTTTTCTGTGATGATCTTATGGGAAAATACAGGAGGAGTATGGTTGGGGGAAAAAATAGGGCAATAAATTCTACAATTAATTGTAGAAATGCTCAGAGACCTTGAGCTCAACCAAGAGCCCCTTGCCAGCAATGGAAGTGTCTCCTGACCCAGTTCCTACTCACCTCTGGATGTATTTGAGCCCTACTTCTCTCCTTTAATCTGTTCATTCAGAGTCCATCACTTCCCAGTCTCTTCTCCCCACCTCAGACAGTTGTTTGAAATCCCAGGGGCTTGTTCAGAATCACCTATTTGGTGTGGGTTTTGTGCTTCTTCATTTTTGAGCCTTTCTGAGCATTGTTTTTCCACCATCCACAAGAAAGAGGGTTTGTTTTTTTTTTATGTTGTTGACTTCTTAATTCTTCCTGGGAGCACAGATGCCCAGGAGCTAAGATTTTCAAGAAACCACTAAAAACCATGATCCTCAGAGGGTGGCAGGGGTGGAGGGGGGTGAGGCAGCTCTGATTTCCTCTCTCATCCCATCAGGAAAGGTACCAGTGGGCTTTGGACATCCAGGACTCAGCTTGGGTGTCTTTCCACCACTTCCCTGTGCTTTTAGCTCCTAACAGGTTGTAGCAAGGTGGGTGTTGGTGTCTTCTTCCAAGGAACAAGCATTAGGACAAGAGGGAATGGCCTCAAGTTGTGCCAGGGGAGGCTTAGGTTGGATACGAGGAACAATTTCTCCCTGGAAAAGGAGCCCAAGTGGTAAATGGGAATTGGGAGGGGTAGGTTGCTGCCCTGAGCTAGAGAAAAACTAAGAGATGTCTCTGGGCAAGAAATAAAGAATGGACCCTCAGGTGACTTCCTAAGAGTGTTGGGCTTCAGCAAATTGCATTTGAAAATGTGATGGGGTTTGTTTGTGGCCTAGATATGGGGTTTGTGGGCAAAGTTCCCCATTGTGGCTTGGTGGACATTATGCTTGGCTTGTGGCTTGTGTTGAGACAGGTGGCAGTGGGGGAATGGAAAGAAAATAGGATTTAAAAGGTGAAGAAAAGGTTGGAATGGCATCAACTGGTACCACACAGCACAGACTGGTGTTTGACTCAGACACAACCTTTTCAGGGTCAAGGAGCATGTCCAGGAATAGGAAAGCCATGATGATGTTCCTGCTGAGCAATGTGGAGATTTTAGGTGGCAAACACTGTTTCATAGGAAGCATGAGTCACACACACACTCAACTCTCTTGCTACATGTCAGAGACCTTTCTGGAGGTTTTTTTGGTGACTGGAGACACTCTTTCTCCTGTGCATCAGCAGCTCATGACCCAAGTGGTGCCTGACCCAAAGCAAACCTCAGTTTGCTCAGCAAACCTCAGTGCCCATCAAAGCTGTGCTCTGGGGAGGTAGCACTGGGGGATCACATCCCAGTTTTCCCAGTTTGAAGAGTCACCACCCTCAGGGGAGGAGAAGACCTTGTTGTGTCTCAGCTCATGCTCACCCATCTTACCACTAGACGAGGACAGATGAAAGTACGTGGGGCTAAAAACATAGATTTGGAGTAAAAGAACAGAGGGAAGAGAAGATAAAAGAAGAAACCACCTTCTTCAGGTTATCCTTAATTGCAGAGATGGTGCTTAGCTGGCTCAGCACATTCCCTGACACTTGCTGCTCTTTCTCTTGGAAAGAGGGAGCTGGAATCAGCTTGGCTTTCCTCCAGTAACTAAGAAAAATCTCACAGCTTTGTTTCCTCTCCTCTGGTAGGACAGACAGTCCAGAGCAAAATCTGTGACCCTTCCAGGTTAGAAACCAAAGCTCAAGTACCCCCTGCTCAAGAGTGTGCTCTGTAACTGGGTGCTGGGACAGCTCCAGGGACTTGGGAGAGGTGAAGTTGTGTCCTCCTGTTTGCATCTTAGTTAGCACTTTGCAGGCCTCTGGTTCCTTTCTCCCTTTTCAGCTGTCTAAAGCTGTATCAATAAAACTTTTGAGCTCTTGAGAACACCCCCACTTCAGCACCTGAGTTCCTAACTTCTTTTTTTTTCCTAGAAGCTCTGTGGGACAAGAAGCCCATGGATTAGGGGTCTCTGCAAGGTAGCCAAGAAAAAGAGAGATGCCACCCATAGTATTCACATCCACAAGGCCAAACCTTCTGGGGAAAAAAGCCCAGGAAATAATAAAGAGCTGAAAATGTTGCCTGTAGGCTCCAGACCCATTAGGTTAAAAATTACCAGTGACATGTGGAAACCTCAGCCCACATCTGTGGCTCGTAAGCTGAGGTTTTACAGTTGGACAAATTAGTGCTGAAGTCTCCTTGGAGTTGCTGGGCTCCTGGCAGGTTTTTTAAAAGCTGCTTTTTGCTTTTCAGCACTTCCCCACCTCATGGCAGCCAAGTAACAGCATCACCATCCTGTGGAAGCCCAGTCTTGTCCTCTCCTGACATCTTCATGGCTTGCAAAACACCCAGTGCAGCCAGCCAGCCAGCTAAGGCAGGCACCAGGAGTCTCAACTCCTTTTATTCAAGATGGTTTAAGATGGAAAGCAAGTGTTGGTTGTGTGGGCGAATACCAGCACCGAGGTAGAAGTGGCTCAGAGAAGCTGTGTCCATCTCCTCCTCTTCACTTTGCATCTCCAAAAAATGAGTGAGCTTTTGGGGGCTCCCTGCATCCCCTGGAAATGGCTTCTCAGCTGGCAGGTGGGAGAAAAACAAATCATGGGGTTGGTTCTAAGGCCTGGTTTGGGGTTTTGCCAGGGGGGGTCAGTGAAGACAGGATGGGCTGAGGAGGCTTCACTCAAGGGTTGTGTCTTTGGGGTGGATGGACTGAAGACCTTGCTGCTAAAAGAGGTCGTGAGGGCGCTGATTCTGGGAGGGTCATGGCACTGGAGCTGTTTTGTGATGAAAAGGGAACATTTAATCCTTCCAACTTTTGGGTCATGAATATTTGAAGGGGGTCTACAAGAAAGCTGAGGTGGGGCTTCTGACATGGGGGTGTAGTGAGAGGACAAGGGCAGGGTGTTAAAACTTGAAGAGGGGGGATTTAGGTTGGAGGTGAGGAAGAAATTCTTTGGTGTGAGGGTGCTGAGCCCCTGTGCCAGGTTTCCCAGAGAAGCTGTGGCTGCCCCATCCCTGGCAGTGTCTCAGGTCAGGTTGGATGGGGCTTGGAGCAACCTGGGCTGGTGGGAGGTGTCCCTGACCATGGAAAGGGGGTAGGAATGGAGGAGCTTTAAGGTCCCTTCCAACCCAAACCATTCCATGATTTTATGGTTAATCTGAAGAGGAATTTGTATCACCTGAACTTAAGGGGGGGACTACAAAGATGATTCCCTGTTTACAAGGAGGCCCGTGGACAAGATGAGGGGTGATGGGCACAAGTTTCTCCTAGGGAGATTCCAATTGGACACAAGAGGAAAGTTTTTCCCCCTGAGGACAGTCAGACATTGGGATGGTCTCCCAGGAGAAGGGGTGGATTCCCCCACTTGGGAAAGTTTGAGCTCTACAGCGTGCTGAGACATCTCACCTAAACAATAATATCAGAAGGGTTGGACCAGATGATTCTTGAGGTCCCTTCCAACCTGAAATTCTAGGGTTCTGTGAACTTCCAGGGAATTCCCAAAGGTTTTTCTGTTTGCTGGAACCTGTTCAGCAGCCAGCACTGTTCTCCTCTCGTGGAACTCCCTTCTTTTCTCCTGCCATCCATCATCCCCTTCAGGCTTTGCCTCCCCCCCTCATTTCCATAAGAGTCAAATTAGCAGCTTGAGTAATTATGAATAAGTCCCATTAGACAAAGAGGCCTTGAGGCTGAAGGGAGGAAGCCCAAGTGTCTGGCCTGGCAAACCTTCAAGACACCAAAGAGCAGGGAAAGGATCCTTGGTTTCTCTTTTGGGGTTGCCCAGCAATGCCAAGGGGTTTAGAAACCCAAATCCCTGTTGCTGCTGAGTGGAAAACTGGTGTGGACACAGTGTGCAACTCTCCCAGGTGTCCAAGCTGAGCTCCTGGGGCTGGCTCAGCTCTGGAGAAGTTGATGTTCAGGATGTTACCCATGTTCTACCCATCTCCATCCCCTCAGGTTGGTGCAGAACCTCCCCGAGGTGTTTGGGGGAGCAAGGAGCTGAATCTGGGCTCTGTTCATCCCTGCTTGAGGGTTAGGCAAGCAAAAAGTACATTTTATTGAAAAGAAAAAAACCCCACAAAACTGTGTTTGGGTTGATGTTTTCCAGATTGAAGGGTTTACCAGCCACATCTAATGAGGAGAACGGGTGCTGCTGAGCCCAGGCCAGGCCAGCAGCTGTTGCTAGTAAAAATAATGATGGTTTTTACTAGGAAAAAACTACTCACTGACAGCAGAAAAAAAAAAAAAAAAAGAAAAAAAAAAAAAAGAAAAAAAAGAAAAAAAAAAAAAAAAAAAAAAAGAAAAAAAAAAAAAAAAGAAAAAAAAAGGAGTTTGACTTGAAACTGCACTGTCTCCTCAAAGCCCTGTGCATGAAAAAATACATCATCTTGACTTGTAAAGAGCTAATGGTGTTGTCACCAAGACCTGATGGAAACAAACCCATTGCCATTTTTGCATAGATTTACATACATACCTGCCTAAAAAGCAGCTTGCTTATTAAAAAAAACACATATAGATCAAAATCTTTATGGTTGATGAGCAATTTTGCAAAGGTTTCCTGTGCCATGGCCAATGCCTGTGCTGGGTCCACCCCCTGTGAGGGACCTGAGCTGCTTGTTGGGTTCTGAGAGATTCTGAAACGCAGACCCCAGAGGTGCCACTGGGACAGAACCAGTCCACAGAACCAGGAGGTGCACGTGGAGCCAGGCTGAGACCAGCACCCATCTGACCATCAGGTTTTGATTGCAGCCAAAGACAGCCTCAGGTTATTTTGGGGCCCTTTTCTCGGTCATAAAGAGAATGAAATGTTTCTCCTGTCATTTATGGCTGGGAAAGGTCTGGTTCTGAAATTGGCCACTTCCCACTTGGAATGGGATGAGAGTGTTTTGCAGAGCTGCTTTTCAGTCTGACTGCCCCAAAAGGTGTCAGGAGATGACACATTTCAAGACTGGGGTCATTTTCCTGCACCACCAGACCTATTTGCATTTCATTTTTTATTCTCTTCTGGCCTCTGATCATTTCCTGGTCTCTCAAACTCTTTTTTATTTTTTTTTTTTCTGTTTTGTATCATTTTGCTGTCTTTTCTGCCAGGTTTTCTGCTTTCTTCCAGTTGTCATATTTCTTCCTGATTTCAGTCAGCCTGGCTGCAACATTTAGACCTTGAAGGTGTTGAGTAGCTTCTTGCTGAGCAGAGTTTACTGTACTCAAAAGACATTAGGGAGGAGAACATTCCTTTTCTCTTTTTATTTGAAATTCAGCCTTTGCTTTCAGTCTGATAGCCCAGGATTGCTGCTTGATGGGAATCTCCTTCAAGCCTCATTTTCCTGCTGAGTTTTCCAACCTTTCCTGGATTTGCTTCCTAATAAAATGAGGTTGGAAATATTTGAGTTATCATTATTATTATTACTATTATTATTATTGTTATTATTATTAAGAAAGCAAAGGGGGTCACATCTTTCCTCCCCCTTGCTTCATTTTTCACAGCTAATTTGAGACACAATTTCAGGGCAGAGAGTTCCCAACTTTCCTTCCCCTTGTATGGAATCACTCCCCAACCCTTGGACTCATTTTAATCTTTGCTCTTCCAATACTTCCCACTTGATCACTGGGAATCTGCTGCCTTAGCACCACATCCAGAAAGACACCAAAAAAACCCCCCTCTTCTTATAATATCTTGGCTCCTTCCCAACTAGTGGCTCGTCTGCTGGAAATCCTTTGGTACATTTGACATTCTTCTCTCCTGCAAAGATGATTTTAAGAAAGGTTGCAGTTGTGCAGATCCCAGAAGGTCATGGGAACCTCTTGCTAAGATTACCCCAACTTCTCCCCGTCAATAGCTGGAAGTGGTGTTAGCACTTTAAAAGGAGTCACTGTGTGAGCATTTAAAGACACTTTTTTTTTTTTTTTTTTTTTTTTTTTTTCCCAAGTCCATGTTGAAAAGCACTTTTATCCCCTCTCCAGGGCTGGAGCTCTCTCCTTATGGGCTGATGTTTTCTATTCAGGGGTTCACAGAGAATGCATTGTTCCAAGGAGGGCTGAGCTGCAGAGGTTGGAACAATTTCATAAGCAGAAAATAAGTGTAAGGTGTCTAGCAGGAGCCTTCAGATGGGAGGGAAACCCATTTGGCTTTGAGCTTTACAACTCTACAAATGGAAAAAAAGAAAAAAAGGAAAATAAATTTAAAAAAACCCCCAAACCTGGTGCTGCCTTTCACTTTGCTCACTTTATCATCACCAGGAGCTGGATGGGAAACATCACAGGGAACAAACAGGTTGTCCTGGGTTTCTCCAAGGTTTGTTTTTCTAAACCCTCAGAGATCCAACTCGAATTTGAGCCCCCCACCCAAGTGGATTTGATTTCCCAAATGCCTGCTTTTTTTTTTTTTTTTTTTTTTGATATGTCACAGCATCTGGAGGCTTTACAGAGAGAGGTTTGTAGGCTTGGAGCTCTCATCTCCATGGGCTGCACCCCTTGCTCTGATGAGTGGCCTTGGGTTGTCCTTGGCCTGGAGATTCCCTGCTGATCAACCTGAGCAGATCATTCCAGATAAATGCTGGAATATTTCCAATTAAGTGATATTTCTACCAATATTGAAGGCTCAATGTGTAGCTTTTCTCCTCTCTTGACACCTTTGGTGGCATTCCCAGGCCACAGGCTGCTCTCTCAGCAAGAGGAGGAGAAATCAGCTTGGAAAGACACCAGATTCTGAAGGGGAAGGATTAAAACATCAGGCAATCACTCCAACCTCTCCTGGGCAGTGATGCTAAATATCCTCAGACAGCTGGAAAAAGACAAAAGCATTCTTCAGGCAGGTTCAGGGCTGGCACAGCAGGAGGAGCATGATGTGAGAGTGGAGGTTTTTCCCAACAGGACAGCCCACACTTCAGAGAATCCTTCTTGCACACAGTGGTGCTTCCCACTGAAAGGCTGATTCCTGGCTCCTCAGCAACGGGGAGTGATCCAGTTCCCTCCCTGCTTTCCCCTCATTACTTACAAGAACTCGGAGTTGTGAAAGGCACTGTCTGGAGCTGAGGAGATGAAGAGAGGCAGCTCCATCATCTCCCATGACAGTTTTCCCATGAAACTGCCCCACTCTGCACTCAGGCACTTTAATCTTCATTTGCAGCTCTCTGGATTCACCTGCTGGGGGGTCCATTAGTAATTTTGTCTTTTTTTTCCCCCCTCCAGGCTCTCCTATTCAATGATCTAGACACCCTTCAACCCTCCTTTTCCTAAACCAGGGTTCCCTTGGACCCTGAGGTGGATGAAATCTGCTGGGAGACCTTCCAGTGGCCTGCCACAGCTCAGTGCCATAACTCAAAATCTTACCCTTTTTTTTGTTGCTTTTTTTTTTTTCCCCATCACATTTTCAACACCCTCATGGATGCATCTGCACTGCACCATCAAAGTGATACCATTCCAGGAGGAGAAAACCTTCCAGGACATATTTTCCCAGCGTGCTGATAACAACTACAACTGCAATTTTCCAGGCAGCTCAGGGAAAATGGGATTTGTCTGAATGTTGGTTGAGGGATCTCCATCATCCTCTGGGCAGCTGCTCTCTTCCCAAGGCTGATATTCCATGGGGAATTATTGTGTAGGTGTTGTTCAGGAGTGTTGATTAAAGAGGTCAATTTGCATAGCACCATTTCCCACCTTAAAAAAAAAAAAAATCGTAAAAAAGAAAAACCAGACTT